>NC_065506.1:4042783-4045302 GCF_006386435.1 Epinephelus moara | reverse complement strand
GACATCTATTGCACGTCTGTCCGTCCTGGAAGAGGGATCCCTCCTCAGTTGCTCTTCCTGAGGTTTCTATCGTTTTTTTTCCCCGTTAAAGGTTTTTTTTTGGGGGAGTTTTTCCTTATCCGCTGTGAGGGTCCAAAGGACAGAGGGATGTTGTATGCTGTAAAGCCCTGTAAGGCAAATTGTGATTTGTGATGTTGGGCTTTATAAATAAAATTGAGTTGAAGTAGAGTTGACCTAACATCACTGCCCAGGACAACACCAGCTGAACATCGCATCCCTCATCAAACAACACAGCAGACGATGTCATTGCTCCAGCTGCCATCATCAAGTCCATCCTCACCCCATCCATCACCATCTGGTACATGGCCGCTACAGCCAAGGACAAGGGTGCACTTCAACGTTATCATCCTGAATAAAATTAACTTGACTAACTTGAACTGTGTTCTTGACTGACTTGTGAGCAGTGGAGGGACCTTAATGTTATGCAGTTTTGGTGTGCCATACTAAAACAAATTTTGAGGAATTTGCAAACAATGTATTTATAGGGGGTACACTTTTGGTTACATTACATTGAAACATTGAAGCAACACAGTACCATTTTAATGGCTTAAAAGGTTAAGCCATTTTGTCCTCCTTTGTGGTTCCGTTTTATTATTTGGTAAAATGTAAAACTTTAATTGGTGATTTTTTTTGTTTATTTGCGGTGCAAAAGGGCATACAGCAACTCTTTGGAATTGTGGCTAATGGCAGAGACCGGTTTGTTTTCCCCCTCGGCTCTAACCGGATGTGACGTTTGTGGGCGTTCCCGTCATTGCCAACTGTATCTATGCGGTGCATTAAAAACAGGGTAGAGAGTTGAAACATGTTTTGTTCGTTTTTGTTTTAAGCTGGTGTGTTGTGACATTACAAAAAAACAAGAATCGTCAGAAGAAGTTACATATTCTGGGTGTTTTTTACTCACTTTTTGTCTCTTCCACAACACTATTCCTCTCTCCTACAGCATCCATTACAATAACATGCACATGGCCAATTATGCAAATTAGGTGATGACGTCATTTAGCGACTTCTGGTTACTTTTAGGACAGCCAAAAGCTACTTTCCTTTCCGAGGAGTTGGCAACACTGATTTGCTACATTTCTCTTGGACTGTGGAAAAGAGGGAGAAAGTGGAGTTGTTAAAGCTATAGTTGGTAATCCTGTTCAGAAACACTTTTTGTTATACTGGGTGAAATGGTCCTTTCATCCTGAGAGTAGTCAATACATAATAGGCTCGTTCGAGATGAGCCAGGCCTGCGCAGATTCAATCACCAGCGATCGGCGCACAATGCATGCCGGTTAGTTTTGTGTCCGACTTCATCCCGACTTGCTCTGACGTATTACAAAAGTGGACGGCGATAAAACCGCGAGAGCGAGGTGGCCGCAGTTTTTAGAGCCAGGCGCTGCAGTTGCTCTCCACTGACTGCAGCGCCTGGCTCTAACCTGATCTAACAGCTGATTGGTTAAGATGTTGACTCAACAAGATGACGTTTTAGATAAACTTTTCATTTTTGTTGAATTTTAGAGATTAAGATTGTATTTGTCTGATTTGAAGGTTTATTCTGTGAACAGAAAACATGTTGTGTGACTGATGGTGAAGTTTAGTTGTCAGAGACTAAATACATTCATCATAAACTATACAGAGTCCACTGTATATTAACACTGGACTTTTTTAATTATTGAAGTATTTAGCAACACAGAGAGACTGGTCAGTGGGATGTGAGGATTCTTAAAATAACGTGTAGCCTAATTTTCTCTCACCGGAACCTAGGGGGGCTCCGTAGAAAAAGTCGCTTGTTTTGGGCTTGTTTTCACAGGCCTGGTTGCTTATTTGTCTCGTGAGATCTGGCAACACTGATTACCAACTATAGCTTTAAGTGGAGAGAAGTGCCTCTTTGACATGTCCTCACATTTGTGCAATGATAGCGTATAAGGGGAAGGAAAGAAGTTGACAGAAATTGCTGCAGCCCATGAAATCCCCAATAAGGTACTTATCAAACCACTGTAGGGGCTACTTGCAAGCTAACGTTAGCTACTGGAATGTTTGCTATTATCCTGTGTGCTAACTGTACATTTAAGCTGAAGCCTGCTAGCTTCAAAAATCACATCATGTAACCATTTCTTTGAGTGAAGCTAGAAATCTTCAGCTGAAATGCACATGTAGCTCGTGGGCTTTTACAAACATTCCTTTAGCTAATGTTAGCTTTCAAGTAGCCTTGTTTGAAATGGGGAAAGTGGTTAGCTAGCTCCCTGGCGATTTTGAAGGCCGCAACAATTTGTCCATTCTTTTTTTCTTTTTGAAGCTAACAAGTAAGGGATAATGTATAATGAGCCGGTGAATATTCACCGGCTCATTATACATTATCCCGCTTATTACACGGCTAATTATCAGTTAAATAAATAATGTTGTCTGCCTCTGCGAAGTGCATTAAAACCGACCGGATTCCACAACTTTTGGTGAAAGTTTTGTACTCACCCAGGCTT
>NC_065506.1:4028754-4042398 GCF_006386435.1 Epinephelus moara | reverse complement strand
AGCAATGCCATCTAGAGAAACTATGTCATCAGATAAAGAGTCTCTGAGTTGTTTGGGGCCAAGAACAATAACTTCAGTTTTGTCTGAATTTATCATCAGGAAATTGGTGCTCATCCAGGTTTTTATGTCTTTAAGGCATTTTTGAAGTTTAGTTAATTGATCAGTTTCTTCTGGCTTTATCGATAAATACAATTGTGTATCATCGGCATAACAATGGAAATTTACAGAGTGATTTCTAATGATGTTACCTAAGGGAGGCATATATAGAGTAAATAGGATTGGTCCGAGCACAGAACCTTGTGGAACAATCAGATAAATAAGATTCAAACCAGCTTAGTGCAGAACCTTTTAGGCCAATTAAGTGTTCCAGTCTCTGTAGCAGAATTTGATGGTCAATTGTGTCAAATGCCGCACTAAGATCTAATAAAACAAGTACAGAGACGAGTCCTTTGTCTGAGGCTATCAGAAGATCATTTGTAATTTTAACTAGTGCTGTCTCAGTGCTATGATGCACTCTAAATCCTGACTGAAATTCCTCAAATAAATTATTATCATGGAGAAAATCACACAGCTGGTCTGCGACTACTTTCTCAAGGATCTTTGAAAGAAAGGGAAGATTAGATATTGGTCTATAGTTGGCTAACACCTCTGGATCCAGGGTGGGCTTTTTTAGAAGAGGTTTAATTACAGCTACCTTAAAGAAAGTGTTTTGAGACTTTGTTCCCAGACTAAACGAGATTCTGCCAGTTTGGTTAATCGCCATTCTTTTCAAATTTTCGCGATATTTGTTTTAATTTTCGGGTTTGAGAGTTATACCAAGGAGCGAACTTTCTTTGCTTTGTTAACTTCTTTTTAAGAGGGGCTACAGAGTCGAGTGTTGTTCGCAGCGAGCCTGCAGCGCTATCGACAAGATGATCAATTCCGAGTTTAAAGTCAGTACGGGAAACTTCTGTTACTGAAGGACATGGTATTAAATTCAACGTCGATGGAATCTTTGCCTTAAATTTTGTGACAGCACTATTTGATAAACATCTAGTATAGTAACTGTTGCTGAGTGGCGTGTAGTAGAGTAAAAAGAAATCAAAAGTTAAATAATGATCTGATAGAGAGGGATTCTGTGGAAAGACTATTAGGTTATCAATTTCAATTCCATATGTCAGAACTAGATTTAGGGTATGGCTAAAACAGTGAGTGGGTTTATGTATACTCTGACTGAAGCCAATGGAATCTAATAATGAGATAAACACAGTAGCCAGGGAGTCATTATTAACGTCGACATGAATGTTAAAATCGCCTACAATAATAACTTTGTCTGATTTAAGAACTAGACTGGATAAAAACTCTGAGAATTCAGATACAAATTTCAGAATACAGGCCAGGAGCACGGTGCACTATAACAAATAAAAGTGGCTGCGAGGTTTTCCAGGTCGGATGTAAAAGACTAAGAACAAGACTTTCAAATGAATTATAATCTAGTTTAGGTTTAGGGCTGATTAACAGACTAGAGTTAAAAATGGCTGCAACTCCCCCTCCTCGGTCGCTGCCTCTAGGAATGTGGGTATTATTATGACTTGGGTGGGTATTATTATGACTGACATAATAGCACAGAATGTGTGTGTGTGTGTGTGTATGTAGCATCCCACACTCCTCTGCCTGATTTTATGTGTTTTCTTTTTTCTTTCCCCTTTTTTGGTATGATTTTTGTAAATAATTTGGCTGTGGTGTGAAAAACCATAAACCAGTTTAAAAAAATACAAGGAATTGATTTTTATGAGGTATAGGGAGGCAGAATTACAGTACCAATCTACAATTCTATAAATGTTATATGATGATTTATATGATGATAAATACAATGTAAATTATAATATGTATTCTATAAATTTTATAAATGTTATAAGGATATATGATGTATAGCCTCTATAAATGTATAATACATATGGTATACATATGGTATATATATATATATATATATATATATATATGTGTGTGTGTAATGTATTATTACATTATTTATTATATTGTTAGGTCAAATTTAATGGTGCAGGATAGTGATTGGATATTATCTAACTGATTGTGTATGGTATGTTTAGTATAACATAATTATACATATTATATTATTTAATTGAGATATAACACGATAGTGGATATATATTATGTATAGTATAGTATGTATAATATAACTATATATTATACATTATGTATAATATTAATAACTATGTTGACTGTCTTATTTAGCTTGTATTGTTTGTCGCCATTGAATTATGTTTATATTATACCATGTTGGTATATACACATGATGGATGTCAATGACACTGGATTTGAAGAATGAAGGGGTGGGAATTAATAAGTAGTCCACTTCTTCCTACTCCTTTTCGAACATGTGTACTGCTACCCGTGGAACTTTTTCTTTTCTCTTTGTAATTATATTATGGTTGTTTTTTCCTTTGTTTGTTTATTGATATATTTTGTTTTTATCATATCCGAAATTAAGCATCTAAAGCATCTAATCTAAAAAGGGGGTCCTGGTCATGCTGATCTGTGACCTGGTACTGAGAACATAGAGGATAGTGGAAATGACACAAGGTATGTATGTGACTCAAATGTGAGCATAATACACAGCACTTTCAAGAAGATGCTCTTTTGTATTTTGCTTTGTTTGTCCTAGAAGGAATAAACAGATGTGCAGATGTACCTTTAGTCACATTGACATTGAGACAAAATGGTCATCATCATTTATTTCTGTACAAAAGTCCTTAAAGAAATCCAGTCATGGAGCTTAATTACTTTACAAGCCCAAGCCACATATACAACACATCCATTTGGTGTACAGTTAAAACAAGCCAACTATACTCTGAGTCATATACATATATGCAGTATGAGTGTCTGATACAAATCTTTTTAAATGGAGTTATAATAGTTTCTTACATACAATATACATACAGGACAGCAGTAACATTACAGCTTAAAAGATGGCCCTTGTAGATTTGGATCAACTGTGTCTGTACAATAAATAAGTATAAAATATATCTCTTAGCCATTTGTGGATTTTTAAAAACACATTAAACATACAAAACACTAAATTACTGCTACAACCTCCGAAAAAAGACCAGCTATTTCGGCAAGGGGGGGGGGGTGGGGGGGGGGGGGTGGGGGGNAGCCATTTGTGGATTTTTAAAAACACATTAAACATACAAAACACTAAATTACTGCTACAACCTCCGAAAAAAGACCAGCTATTTCGGCAAGGGGGGGGGGGGGGGGGGGGGGGCGGGTGTTGGGGTCCTTTTTCTCACCAGATTGAAACAAAGATTAATTTACTTTAATGGGGAAATTGAACATTTAAAAATTCCCTGATTTAACATTCAATGGACAATTTAATTTAATCTTTTATATTGTTATGGTCATCATGCTGGTTTACTCCAAGAACACTGATGGATGGATCACAAACACTGATATGAAAAAAAAAAAAAAACATGGAGGAAAACATCACAATATCAAGTCAGCGAGTGCTCGGAATGAAACAGAGCAAGTTACAAACCACTGGTCTGAATGCGAAACAAGGAATGTTTTTTTTTGTTTTGTTTCGTTTTTCTCCTACTCTTTTCTCTTTTTTAACAGTTCAGTTAAAAAAAGCAGGTTTATAACCAAGGCAAAGAAACCATTCAACTTCTACATCTATCACATACTATAAAGATCTGCATGGGTGATGCATGTACATTAAATACGATCAGCTAACTCACACGATCCACTCGATCAGCTCACACTTTCTTAGTATTTTCTCCCTCTATTCATGTATAGGCGTTGCATTTGCATGATAGTCCATGTGTTTGCATGATTCTAGAGAACTGTATCTGGCTTCCCCCAGGGCACCCGCCTGTCCTGTGGCAGAGGTCCGGGTGATGGCGGTGGCACAGTAGGAAGGGGAAGCCAAACACTGTTCATCTGCACATACTGTGGTTCAGCTGGTTCAGTATTGGCAAATTTTCACTTTATATTTATTGTCTTCTGTCTTGATTGCCAGTGATGTGGTTGTTAAGTTTTACACTGTGATCTGTAGCCTTTAGTTGGGCTTTAGCTCCCAACCATCTTTATCTGTTTAACCTGTTTTTGCTGCTGAGTCAGTTTAACATCCTGAATATATCCATCAAACAAATATTGTCTCTTTGAAATTGCTTTTTCAATTCTGCAAAAATGTGGTAACATTTCTTCAGGTAGTGCAGTTAGTTATAGTGTGGGCTCCATGCTAGCTCCAACAGTTTGATGGACCATCACAAAGGAGCGGGACTTAGTGAACAGTCAGTCGGCTAAGTAGTTATATAAACATCAAACAACCAAACTGAAAATATAGATCCTTGGAAATGATCAACATAAAAGTGAAAAATCAAATATATCAGTTTTCTTTCTTAATGTAGGTTATTGTGAGAAAGAAAAGTGGCAAACCCAGTCTCCTATGAACTGTAATCATACAAAACTCTTTGTGATAGTATTTATGTTTCTTTCCAGTGTTTCATGCCAATGTAGAACGTGGTGTGAAAAAAACAAAAAACAACTGGTGTGATAGCTGTCAATTAATCTTTGGTCAAAAACAAACTGGACTGAAATTGCAGTCAACCTACTTTGTAACCTAACTTTAGAGCTTAAAAACAGATTGCTTAATGACAGCAATTTCTTGACAATAACCATGGACAGAATATGAGACTGCTGTTCCAATGGGCACAGACATATAAAAGGCCTTCCATCCCTCCAACATGGGAGAAACACACCAGGACTGAAGGAAAAAAAAAAAAAAAAACAACAACTACAAAACGGCTGCATAATTTGTAGTTATTTTGTGTCTCCAGCATTTTGCAGGTGAACCAAACATTTGCAAACGTTTCCCATGTGCTTTCAAAGAGGTCATTAGTAGCCATTTTGCATCTCTTTGTAGCTGTTTTGTGACGCCTAGCCCCTTGTGACCCTGGGCCTCTGACTGGCATGCCTGTTTTGTAGTAACCCATGCATGACCATGAGCACAATCTTCCCTTTTTGTTAACAAAATAGTTTTGTACCTAATCACTCTTTAGTTGCCAAGCATGTATAGTTAAGAATTATCCAGCTGAAAAGCACTGGTACCAAATATTTTGCTGATTTGTTAATCATAACTTAATATGGTTGGCATCACATTTTTTGCTATTACAAAATTCGTGCAAGTCATTGTCATTGGACAGTTTGTGTAATATATTGTATAACTCCCGTTCTGTGTGCCTCTGCATAGATATCTGACAGACTTTCCTGTTGGTTGGATTACCAATTTGCAAAAATGAACATGAAGTCCGCATACCAGGAACTGCTCCTTCAAATCACTTTAATGTTTCAGGCACCTGCCCTTCATCAGACAAGGATCATGTCTGATGAAGGGCAGGTGCCTGAAACGTTACATGTGGTGATATACCATTAATGTGATTTGAAGGAGCAGTTCCTGCTGTGCGGACTTCATGTTCATTTTTGCACTTTCCTCTTGGTCCAGCACATACATTAAACCAAGCAGGGGGGCCTCAGTGTCTGTGCAGGAACTTTAACCAATTGCTTAAACATTCCTCTGTAGTGGTTACAGCCTTTACTATTCCAGGTGAAGTTGCTCTGTCTGTTCATAGGGGTTTCTTGAAAGGAGTCAGTTGAACTAGCTTAGGCCACAACAAGGACAAGGACCCCAGGACAGCCCTAAAACATGCTGGAGGGTTTATATATCCCATCTGGCCTGGAAAAAAGCTTTTGAGTTCCCAGGAAGAGCTTGAGGATGTTTTTGGGTAAGAGGCATCATGCTTAATTAGCTTCTTGACTCCCACACTCCCACCCCTCACAACAATCATAGTCTCTCATTGAGCAACTAAACCCTAACTTGCGCATGTCATCCTAATTTGGAAAAAAAAACCTCTCAAGCTCTCTTTTTTCATTATTCAAGTGTGCACCATTATTCCCATTGAACAATTATTGCACCATGATGCTCTCCATGATGAAAGCCCCCCCCCCCACTGTGCCAGGTCACAGGACAACCAGAGGCAACATTAAACTTTGCCAGCTGTGAGCACCTAGGTAGACTGACCTATCTACCCAGATTGACCAATCTGGAGCCTGCGCACAGTTCCACGGACCTGCTTCTCTGTCCCGTGTTGTGTCAGATCTCGGTTCCCCCTCGGGCTGTGTCTCTCCTACTGTTTCCCACGGAGCTCTGCCCCATTTGAAAGGCGAAGGAAGCCCGTATGTGGAAAGACGTGGCCTCTGAGATGTAGAATGTGTATTATAGAAGAGAAACACACATTTCAGGACCACTGACTTGTATCATCAGAACAGACATGTCCTGTGATTTTCAGCCTCCTTTCATATTTAATAGAGGGGGGAAAATACCTGACAGTGATATTCTCAGCTGTCAGGATGTGCCTGCTGTAAAGGGTAAATATAATCATAGAAGGCTGAAAATCACAGGACATGTCTGTTCACTTTTTATTCTATTTTTTATTTTTTCAAATTTAATATTTATTATTTGTATTTATTCTTTAATTTCATTTTTAAGGTTTGGATATCTGTGAACACTTATTTGAACAGAATATAGGTTCTGATATTGTTGAAAAGGATGTTGTGTTGTAAAGAATAATGTTAGAGATGTGCACTCATGTTGAAATAAATCTACATTGTGAAGCAACCCTTATTTGCACTGAATTGGAAGTATTTTCGAAAAATACACTGAATTACAAGGCTTTAGAGAACAGTGCGCTATTGTAGACTTAACATGTAAGGTTATAATAGGTCGTGATCTAAAGTTGGCCGGTCAGGTATAAAACTCCAGGGCTGAAAATTAGTCCCACTCTGGGCCTGATGCTCACAACTGGGGAAGTGATACCAAGTTTGCACCACGGTGTCCCAGAGGATCCACCATTCAAAATCACACTGAAATGGAATGCCTGTCTTTTTAAACGGAAGTGAGAGAAAAGTGAGTCAGTAGACTGATTCCACCTAGTAAGTGTTGACCAAGGCAGCAAAACAGGAGAAATAGCCATTCAATGGGGCTATGGACGATGGGTATGAACTTCTGAGACTCTCTTTGTCATTCTTAAAACAGTGGGGTTTTAGTGTACAAATAAGTTCAAGATCATGGATGCCTTTGAAAAGAGACTGACCCTTTTGGTCAGTCTCTTTTCATTGGTTTGTGTGCCCAATTAACAATTAACACATCTTGCCCTTCACAATAACTGCAAGGCCTTCACCCTGTCTGTAACTGTGAGTGATTATTTTGCCTTTAGACATGAATTATGACACGTCATATGAACTAGTTCATTCCAAGAATAGCTCGACCTTGACATCATCAAACTGCTCTTTCTAACAGTGTCATCCAACAGTGACACCAAAGGGTATCGGCATATTTTCCACAGATGTCAGAGTCTGGATAGAAAAGTGTGTTAGAGGACAGACTATGTACAAAAAGGATGGACTTGAGTCAGTTCAAGTTTTTGGCTTGGCCAGCCAACTATCAAGCCCACCAAATTAATTGAAAATAGGCCACTGTTAATGTTAACATGAAACTAAGGCTACGATCATATTACAAGCAAATGTGGCCCAAATACTTTTTTCTTTTTTTGCTCTTATATGACACAGATCTGATTTTTTTCAGAAGTGTGACAGAGACATACATTTTTTTTTGTCAGTCAGATTTGGGACACTTCCATTCCCACTTTTGCTTTTATGTCATTGCAGGCTGTTGAAACTACAGTAGGCTGCCATAGCTATAAAACTGCTGCAGTAAGCTGTCACCAGCCGATAGTGCCAGACACTTTCTGATGGGGCAGTTTGCCTACATTTTGAGCCCTGCGGTGACGGCGTTGCTGTGAGGTGCCGACAGAGATATTGGAATGTAGCCCCGGACATCGTAAAGTTTGGGGGGGTCTGTTCTTCCGTACAACCCTTCACATCGCTGCCCCACCTCTCTTGACTCTAGGTCAGTAGCTGCTAATGGAGCTATAGCTATGGCTTGTGCGTTCCTTTGTCTTCTCATCCTAAACCTTAACAAATGATGAATTGTCAATCAACCTCCACAGGAAACCATTCGGGAGATGAATGCTGGCACCGCCATGTCATTAAATTTTTTCCAAAATGCCTGTGTCTCACAAATGTGACATTTTTTTGTTGTTGTTCCAACGTGGGTATGTGTAATGTCCTTGGTTGCATGTGAGGTGTTTCAGGGCAGAAATCTGCTCACACTGATATCAGATATGGGTCACGTAAAATATAAATGTGAAGAGTCTAGGCAGAAAGATCAGATGTGGAGAGAAATGGAAATTGAGCTTTAAGCCCTGTAATGTGAATGTAGCCTATATTTATGCCCATGTTAGATGGTACATAAAACAGATGTTTGCATGTTTGGGTAGCTTACCAAATCCAATGAGTAGCAATGACACTCTGAGTCTGAACCAATATCTACCAATGGATATTGGTATATTAATGGTATATTAAGGTATTGTATTAATGTCTGTCTATGGTAATGTCTGCAAACACCATTGCTTGTTCTGATCATTGTTGCTGAAGAATTCAAGGACCTCCAATATGGCCGCCAGAGGGTGTGCTGTCACGTTACAGTCCTCTACTGATGACTTACATAGATATAGTTCATTGTGGGCAGTGCTGGCTCTGGGAGAGGGTCTTCAAGGGTCAACAAACCAAATCATATAATTCTTTGTCACTGCCAAACACAGAAAAAACACCACTGATCCTGGACAATAGCTTGGAGCAACCAACTCTGTAGGGCTGGAAGTATGTTTTATGAGTGTGTGTACGTGCACTTTTTTAGTGTATGTGTGTGTGTGTGTCTGTGTGGGGGTGAGGCTTGGAGGGGACTACATAGTCTGATGGCTGTCCTCCCCACTCTGCCTGCTTCTCATAACTTTATCTTGTGGAACACAGGGACAGGCAGGACCTGATGGATCTTGGCTCGGTTGGCGTCCACCTCCAGATGGACCCAGTCAGGGTGGAAGGAGCCCTTGAAGCCCACAAATGCCAGCTTATCTGCAGGGTGGCCAAATAACATTAAAGTTAGTGATATCATTAAAGCACCAGGGTGTTATTTAGCATTGCACTGCCTCACATTCACTTCTACACAGCCTGAGTTCATGTGGAGCCTACCCCAATTCTAAACAGAAGCCCCCTGCCTCTGGAAGCAATTCATAATGCTTGTATGAAACCACATATGTCATAAAGGGGGATTGCTGCACAATGTTGCTACTGTCCTATAGTTTTACAATTTACATTTTCATTTAACACTTGTGACTCATGTAGAGTCACTTTGTTAAATCTTGATAAGGTTAATACATCCTATTCTACAGTTGTCTCCCCTGGGGTAGTTTTACACCGAAGGGAAGGACAGCAGGTGCTGGGATCTGAAGCAGAAAATTGACTGTCATAATCACAAGCGATGGAGAGAACATTTTGGACAATGTCAGAGATGGCTCTCCATCTGTCTCCTTGTGCCAGTTTTAATGGATGTGTAGGGGAGGGTTGCCATAAATGTAACATGTTGCAGTTGGTGCCTGGCCTATAGGGTTTTTCCAGCTCCTTAAATAACATTGTGGTCTGACAGCATTTCAAACTTATGCCATACTGTGGCATTATAAACTGACACTGCCCAACAGCGTATTGTACGCCTCGAAATGATAACCTTTTTCATCAGTGTCTAACATGGATTAAACGTTTAAAGAAACACCAAAGTACAGATGCCACGAGCGGCTCATTTGTAACATGTTACATTGAAATTGCTTAGATTTGTAAGCACAACTTGATAACTTACGCTGTATGCATATATTATTTTATACATATAAAGTGTATGACTCTTTTTTTGTCAATAAAACTTGCAAAGATAAATGGACAAAATGGCTATAATATAGATTGTAAAGTTTAGTGACTTGGTGTTTTCTACATTTTTGACCCTCCAGGGGTCAGTGTGCAATTACACACAGGCCTCCCCAAAATGCATGCACTCTGTGTTCAGTTAGATGTCATTTAATTATATTCTGAATCAGTTTGTATAGTATTTTTCAATTTTCATGAATCAAATTCACTAGCTATGCAGGTGTAAACAATTTTCTTGCCAATGGGAAAGGATACAAATTCCCAAATGAACTGCTGCTTCCAGTAAGTTTTAATAAAATCATTACGTTTTATTATCTGATCACATCCTTGATATGAAATTAACATAAAAACAGTTGCTTGACTGTGTTATTGTTGTTTTTCAATGAAAACAGTTTCTTTAATGCCATTTTTTGGCCGTATACAACCCTAGCTTATGCTGTTATGATTAACACAATTGCTCACATGACACTGTTTTTTAATTTTACAATGTCCATATGGCAATATTTACAGCTTTAAGCCTCAGAGATGGTCATAAAACCTGTTATCTTCATGCAGACATTGTGAACCATCCAAGGTTTCAATCCATGCAGCTGTCAACTTCAAATAGTCCATGCTGACTTGAACCCTGAAATCACCACTTGTGGACACTTATGCCTCAAGCCTGATTTTTCAATGTGTTTTGAAGATATTAACCAATGAACTTCAAAGGGGGTGTGGCTCAGCACATAAATAGACCTAATTTAATAACCGTGGCACCAGTCATCACAAATCTTGCAGGATAGATATTTGTAGTCTCGCTCACCAGACCTTTCTCAAGAAAAGAAAGGTCTGGCTGGGCCGACTCTCACTGTGAGATTGGAGAAAACAACGCCCCGGCTGCTTGTACTTCTTTCAACCAATCACAATCGTTCTGGGTGGTGCCACAGCAATGGTGCGCTTGCAAAAATATTGCCGGGGGGAAACAGGTTTTGGTGTAACACGCCCACAAAAATATCACCTACAGGATGCGAACCATGGCAGAAAAATGGCTACATCCCTGCAAGATCAAACACTGCAAAAGTTAGTAAAGGACGTGTTGAAAACGGTTGAAAACTGCTACACAACCGGAGGTGGTAGGGCGGGACTTCAGCGGGTGGCTCGTTCCGCCCAATGAGAGGCTGATCTCTGCAGCAAACTTCCGCCCATTCAGACTAAGATCTTTGTGACTGAAAATTCAATTTAAATTGACCACTAGGGGGCGCTACAAATGCCAAAAAATGGGTGTGGCATAACACAAATCAGAATGTTAGTCAGACATTGTCCAATCATTACAAAACTTGCAAGATATCTTCTATACCAATGTTGAAACATGAGTAAATCTATATTGAAATTTCTCAATATGGGGCGCCACCATCTTAAAATTAAATTAACAGTAATCCGTATGACACAATGAGACAGAAAGAGAGACAGAGACAGAGATGCAGGACAGACGGTAACGACAGTAGCTTACAACAACATTAATGAAAGTAGTAAAATTATAAATATAATTACGGCTATTGTGGTACAATAAGTTGACATAAAATGTCAAAGGTCTTGATCGCAGCTTTCAACTTCTAACAACCCGTGTTGGCATGACCCTGATTTGCTGCTTGCGGCTCTATTTAGGGGTCTAAGCAGCAACACATGATGCTGGAACTCTTTTGCTTATGTTCGAAATTCTGCTTTCTTGGGGCGTCAGTAGCGTAGTGGATAGTGCCGACACCCCATGTATAGAGGTGATGCCTGGCTGCAGCGGTCGCGAGTTCGACTCCGGCTTGCAACCCTTTGCTGCATGTCGTCCCCCCACTCTCTCTCTCTCTCTCTCCCCCATTTCACACACTATCCTGTCCATTAAAGGCAAAACGCCCAAAAATAACCCCATTTCACACACTATCCTGTCCATTAAAGGCAAAACGCCCAAAAATAATCTTTAAAAAAAAAACTTCTTTCTTTCTTTCTTTCTTTCTTTCTTCTTATATTTTTTTCCCACTAAAAGTGTTCGTGCAGCAAAAACTGTATGACGAAAACTCACCAAAATTGGCAGGTGGGTTGCAAATTCCACCCACTATTGAGGCATAAAACATGACACTCATTGAACTCAAGGTGGCACTGTTACAATCATTTACGTGTTTGCAATTTGCAAATCCTTTGTCTGAGCTTCGCCAAGCAGTCTTGGGATATCCTGCCACTAGAGGGTGCCACAAATGTGAAAAGTTTCTATTTCATAATCAGCTAGAGATATGTACAAAATTTGGTTTGGACCATCTAGGGTCATGACTCAGTCAATGCATAAAATTTGGTAATGATTGCTTAAAGGTGGCGTAGCTTATTCCAATAAATCTAAATTTCAAGATATTTAACATTCGAAACTTGATAAAAATCAGAAATCATCAGTATGTCTTACAGAGCTTACATTTTTTCAGCACAGCACACTGAATTGCAACAAAAGTTTGCCTCACTACAATCTATAGTCAATTCAGAAGTCTATCACTATATTTTTAAGAATATACTAAATAAGTTAACATCTATATCTCAACAAGTCTTCATTTAAATGCAACCAAAACTGACACAGGCATGCCCTGGATATGAGACGCCATGTTTCAAATGGTGTTCACACCAGTTTTAACAGTGGGCCTGCAGTGAAATTCAATATCTTGTTGTAATTCGTATTGTATGTACAACATTTTCTATTTCATTTCATTTTTGTGAGGGTCCAAAGGACAGAGGGATGTTGTATGCTGTAAAGCCCTCTGAGGCAAATTATTATTTGTGATATTGGGCTTTATAAATAAAACTGATTGATTGATTGATAACGAAATGTCATCAAAATGTTTGACAGTACTTTACCTGTTGTAAGTGCTTTAAGACTAAAAAGACAAAAAAAAGTTTTGCATATGTGACATCATCGGCTCAAGTTGTCAGAAAGTGTGTAAAGAAACATGTCTTCCTGGTGGGGCGCAGATAGTAAATTATTTGCTTGGGGACACAGGGGTTCAAGATTTGAATTTCCACACTGGCTTGTGCCACACTAAGCAACTTTCACTGAAGTCTTTGTCAATACACCAGAAACCAGCAGGTTGATGTGTAATGATTTTTTTTTTCAGGATTGTATCCCCAACAGTTAAATTGTTGTGAATATTGTAAGTTTTGTGACCTCCCCCTCTGTACCTACTATGACCCACAACAATCAACTGTTTCCTCAGTAGCTGAGTGGTAGGGCAGTTAGGTTTTTAGGTTTTAGGTTTTATTGTCCCCAAGGGGAAATTCTTTTCCACAGCACTGTACATGTTGGACTCAGCATGAAAAAAAATGACACACAAACACCGACACCATCAGAACTAGGGTGACCATATTTTGATTTCCAAAAAAGAGGACACTGCCGGCCACGACATAGCCTACTTAAATGATACTCGCAGTTTACTCAAAGATGCCTTATAATTTTAATATATTTAAAATGTATATGTATGGATAGAAAATTCAGTTATATTACAAAATAATATCTCTCAAAGACAGAAATTCAGATAGGCCCCAATAGGGGACACATACACACACTAGAGTGTGGCGATCCGATCCCGAAGGTACCCGACATAGACATACAGTGGTGTGAAAAAGTGTTTGCCCCCTTCCTGATTTCTTACTTTTTTGCATGTTTTCCACACTTAAATGTTTCAGATCATCAAACAAATTTAAACATTAGTCAAAGATAACACAAGTAAACACAAAATGCAGTTTTTAAATGAAGGGTTTTATTAA
>NC_065506.1:4012989-4027828 GCF_006386435.1 Epinephelus moara | reverse complement strand
AACTGCATTTTGTGTTTACTTGTGTTATCTTTGACTAATGTTTAAATTTGTTTGATGATCTGAAACATTTACGTGCGGAAAACATGCAAAAAAGTAAGAAATCAGGAAGGGGGCAAACACTTTTTCACACCACTGTATATACATAGACGCCGCATCGAGTGCCTGAGCGCGTCCTCGCCGGCCGCCATCTTGGATGGGTCTCGCTTCGCCTCCACAGTGCATTCACTTCTATTGAGGAAGGATCTGTATGCACAAGTAAAATAGAATAACTCACTGTGCTGGTCGAAGGTGAGTTTATTGTCCAGTGTTATTCCGAGGTATTTGAAGCTGTCTACTGTTTCAACTGTTTGGTTGTTAATGATAATGGGGTGCTGGGGGGAGGGAGGGTTGATTATTAATTCTTTTGTTTTGGTGATGTTGAGGTGAAGGTGGTTACTGTCACACCACTGGGTGAAGTGTGTGACAGTGTTATGGTAGTCGAGGGCAGAGTCATCTGTGAGAAGGGTGAGGATGGCTGTGTTGTCTGAATATTTGAGGTAAGTGGTCCTGGGGGATGGGCTGATGCAGTCATTAGCGTAAAGTTTGTAAAGGAAGGGACTCAACACACAACCCTGTGGTGCTCTGGTGTTGGTGGTGAGTGCAGGTGATGTGGTTGAGTCTACCCATACAGCTTGTAGTCTCTTACTGAGGAAGTTGTGGATGAGATGGATCAGTTGAGGGGGGATGTTGAGATGGTGTAGTTTTTGGATCATCAGATGCCGCTAGATGGTATTGAAGGCAGAGCTGAAGTCCATGAGGAGTATCCTGATAAAGTGGCCCGGATAGTCTAGGTGCTAAAGAAGGAGGTGCAGCAGACAGGGTACAGCGTCCTCTGTGCCCCTCCTGGCTTTGTAGGCAAATTGGAGGGAGTCCAGTTGTGGGGTGACAATGGGCAGGATGATGTCCAGCAGCAGTTTCTCCAGGCATTTCATAATGATGGGTGTGAGGGCAACAGGGCGGAAGTGGTTGAGTTCTGTGGGCCAGGGTTTCTTCAGTTGACTTGTAAAGCAGCAGTTATGAGTTCAAATTCTACAGGTGGTCTGAATCTTTGCATTTTCCAGGATAACTTTTGACACTTTTCACATAGTAGCACTTCTTTTGTAGAAATCAAAAGACATGAGATGCATTCCAGATCTTGAATGAAACAGAAGCCCTTTTTAAACAGGAATTGTGCAAATTTGCAGGAAAGTCTTCTTTCAGCATTGGCAGTATAAAAACAAAATCGGGGAGTGCGCCAAAATGCCGCCTACCTACTTTTGTCCATACAGAATGCGCCTTTTTCGCGGCAATGGGGGGCGTGAGCAAGTAACAATACGTGTAGCTCGGCGTGTGACGTAAACAGTGACGTACTCCGAGGGAAGCCGCAACTGGTCAGTCCTTTGGCGATTTTCTCATAAGTTTGCCCGTCCTTCACTGTCCCCGTCACTTGGCAGTTAATGGCCTCTTCGTTTGTGAGGGCAAGGAGGGCGTGCAATTATTTGTCTCCCCAGTTGCTCATCTTTACTTTAGTGTCTGTCAGGTTTGCTTTTCCCTCTTGCTACTAGTACTAGCTGCTCATTCCTGCTATCAGCTGTTTCCTGTTTATCCACCGCCAGTGGGTCGCACGTGCGGTGTCATCAACAGCTCCTCCCACAAGTCATCAAAAGCCCCTCCCGTGGCGGAAAGGCGCCTCGTTCTTTTTAAACCAAAAAGGTTCCGCCAATATGTCGACCCTACGAGGCGGAAAATTGGGCACCTCGGATCAACTCGCCAGTCTGGCTCTGTGTGTCTAAACGCTCGCAGCTTGCCGGCAAAACGGCCCAACATTCGCCAAAAATCTGGCAGTGTAAAAGAGGGCTAGAAATTCAATACAAATTTAGTCAAGGAAGTTAAAAAGGAAACCGGCCTTCAAATGCATGCAATGTGCTCAGACCCTGATAAATGGCATTTTTTACATCTCCTCCTAAACCATTTGTCCGATTTGCACCAAATTTTCTGTGAATCATTACTAATACAATCTTATCAAAAGTAATCAAAAGCTTGTTGACATCTCATAATGTTTTGATGATACTAACCAACAAATTTCAACAGGGGCATGGCTCAGCACAGACATAAACCTGACTTGATAACCAATAGCCAGTCATCACGAAAACATGCAGGATCTGTCTACATAAGTACAGTACATGAAACATTCCCTAAAAGTTTTATTCAGATCAACCACTTGGGGTGGCTGTAGGGCTGTGACGGTATGTATTTTTTCTCACAGCGGTGACAGAGTGACGTATCACCGCGGTATGGCGGTGATACGTCACAGCCACCCCTCGTATTTCCTCGAGAAACTGATACTTCTTTCCGACACATACGGCATATTGCCTCATCCAAATTCACTGGCTGCCCCTTGTCATCTGGCACAAATTCAAAATGTGCCCAAATTGGCGACTTAAAGGAATACTCAGACGATTTGGGAGTTATGCCCTTTCCCTATCATTTTCATATTGAGACAACATGATGGATATTGTTACCTACAGTAAAAGTGAACAAATAAACGTTACAGAAACTCTGAAGCTGGCATTTCTGCACGTGCATTTAAAATAAACATGTTTAAACATTAATTCAAAAAACGAGAGTCCGTTTTAGTCATTTTAGTTTGAACTATAGTGTGTTTATGTCCTGCGCGGAGGGATACACTGGTGAGCAACAGCTGCAGCTGGCTCTGGGACAGGTACGCTAGGTCACTTGGTAAAAGCAAACAAAGACACTACACGGACGATATTACTCACTTGACTGAAAGCTGTCCATCAGCTCCTGCAGGCCTGGGCATTTTTTTCCATATTAACTTAGTGATTGCTGCAAAGTTTTCACTCGTTGTGATGCACTCTCTGCGGCGGTTTTCCTCCTGATGATATATCTCTCCAACGATGGTAGCACCAAATCCCATTCTGTGCAGCAAAATGATTCCACCTCCTTAGGAGTATGTTAGCTAGCCCCGCAGCTACACCACCAGTCCTCCCCTGACCTCCGTCTCCCCTCGGCCTGTTACTGCTCCGCCGCTCTGGAGGATTCAGCCTCTCTTCTCGCCCGCTCAGCATCCAACACCTGGGAGTTCCTCATCTGTATGCTCCGGCTCAAACAGGTATGGCTCTGGGTCTGTGTCCGCTACAAGAAACTCCTCAAAGTCGCGTTCAAAGACGTACTGACCCCACTGCTAACCGCTGAGACCCAGCCACTGGACGTACAGACACAAAAACGATATCCATCATGTTGTCTCAATATGAAAATGATAGCGAAAGGGCATAACTCCCAAATCGTCGGAGTATTCTTTTAACATTCGGCTTGGGAACCAGATCCGCCGCCATGATGAATCAACTTTTTTTTTTCTTTTTTTTTTGTGCGGTGATGACCTCTTCACTGCGGTAGACATCACGTGACCGCGGTATTGCGGTGATGCGGTTATTGTCATAGCCCTAGGTGGCTGCAAACACAATCAGATTTTAAACTGGAAATTGTTTGTCCAATTTATTACAAGACGTGCAGGTTTTGTTTCAAACCAATGTCGAACCACATGTGTATAGTAATTATCACTTGAAACATACCCTAAAAATTGGACTCAAAGGTCTCGATCCTTCACAGCTTTCAACCTTGAGCAGTTGATGATTGCTTGAACCCCAGAATTGCTGCTTGTAGCTGTATTTAGACATTACTGTTACACTGTGACCTGGGTAAAACGCAATCAGTGAAGCAACTTTGCCATTTACTGCATCTCTGTTGAAAATGCTTTATGTTTTGTTCAGTGCATTCTAGGTTCAGTATACCCACTGTGAGCACATTTATCTGTGAAGACATGGTTAGTTACCTTTAAATTTGATGCCTTTGTCTGCTCCAAGTCTTTCCAGGACTTTAGTCCAGGATCCTCTTGTAAACAGACGTCCCTTAGATGTAATGAGGATGATGGAACTAGAGAAAGAGTGAGAAACAGCACATCATTTTAGTATTCACATTTGGCTCAAAGTAGCTGCATGTACCTTTTAAGCTCCAGTGTATGTATTACACCACAGCATGAGACAGTACTTTGTCATTACAGTGACTTGAATTTATCTTGAACTTGTTTTGCTCAGTCTAACATAACCTTGTGACAATTCAATTCTGTTTCTTTGGAAGCCCTTGCATCATCCAAAAACAAACATAAAAAGAAACAATTTCCACAATAAGATGGTTAGTCACCATTAAGAATCTTAAGCAGAGTAGCAGTACAGACCTTTAAAGGAGAAGTCCGGTATTTTGCACTTTGAGCCCCATTTCTGGGTTGTTTATGATGAAATACAGTGGCTAAGACCAAAATAGTGACGATTGCTCATTTTCGGAGAATTTGGCTTTCCCTTGCCTGGCTTAACACTGCTGCCTATAGCCATGTGTGAATCTGTCCACCTAAACTTTCGTTTTCAAAGCCATGAAACTCACCGAGTGGTCAGTGGTATTCGTTGTTGTTCTGACATAAAAATCGCAGCAAGCTGTGGCTTCCATCTGTGTTTTCGCTATTCATCTTGATTGTGGAACTATTTTTTCAGCTGCCTCACACCCGTGTGTAAACTTCTGCTTGATCGTTCGTTTGACCCTGAAGCGTTATACGCTCCAGCCCACTTGATGGCGATAATGCTCCATTACGTGGGTGTCACCAACCGGCAGGAAACCATTGCAATGTAATGGGACACAAAGAAGCAGAGGCAGAAGAAGAAGGTTGGCGTTGTGTTCAAAGGCATCATACTGTGAAAGTGGTTTACAAGTGAGCAATCCATTGTGCAGTTGTTTCGTTTGTTATCGTTCTTCCTCCAGGAGTGCACACAGCACTGTCGAGCCGGCACTTTCGCTGAGCTAAAAGACTACAATGACTACAACGTTGTTGTAAACAACTCCCTTTCCATTTTCGGTGGCGGACAGGCAATGAGGCTTCCTATAGAAAGTCAATGTATTAGACAAAATGTCAAATAAATCATCATGGAAACCACAGCTTGCTACGATTTTTATGTCAGAACATAAACGAACACCACTGACCACTCGGTGGGTTTCATGGCTTTGAAAACGAACGTTTAGGGTGGTTTTAGGGACAGATTCACACATGGCCATAGGCAGCAGTGTTAAGCCAGGCAGGGGAAAGCCAAATTCTCTGAAAATGAGCAATTGTCACTATTTTGGTCTTAGCCACTCTATTTCATCATAAACAACCCAGAAATGGGGCTCAAAGTGCAAAATACCGGACTTCTCCTTTAATGGACTTTTAGTTTAGTTTAGTTGGACAGCAAAGGAGCAGCTTTTACCCGTCTCTCAGTCCACTGACATAGTTGTCCAACTGTGCAGGGATGCCCTGTAAGATGGAGTTCCTGAAGACTTTGCTGTCAACCACCTGCCCGTCATGACCATCAATTACTGTCAACTGCACCCCATCTTCTGGTTGGTACAACTTCCTGCCATTCACCTGCCACGACAAAGTCAGCCAATCACACTACAGTTCTGACCCAGACCTATAACTGATAAATTATTGATAAGTATTTAATTTTTTAAAAGTCAGCAGCAAATAAGGTGAAAGTTGAAATTATTTGAACTTTGAGTGCAGCACTCAGTGGCAATTTTAAATGGAGTGTCACACCAAGCTAAGGGTAGTGCTTCTACCTAGTTGGGTGCCACCACTCTCACCAAAGGAAAAGAATGGCACAGCCAGCTATGCGGTTCCTGATCATGTGTAGCGGTTTTATAAGAATGTATTCATACTTTCCATGTCCCTCCTGTTGATAAAAAAACCTCTCAAATCGCCTCCTGCCCACAACCAGTGGTCTAAGTCTAAGCTGTTCAACCATGTGACAGCAAGGCTACCTACTATTCTACTCTCTGTATGACACAAAGGATACCTCAGTAAAGGCAAAGTCTTCCTTGATGTGGAAGAATCTAGTGTTGTAGGACTCCAATTTCACCTCCAGGAAGTGGTCTGTTGAGTGCTGAGAGTACACAAGCAAATAAACAGAGTTGGAATTAGTACACGCTATTAAGCATTTCATGAAAGCAATTTAAAGTCAGTTTTCATTCACCACAATCACAGAACAATTAAGTACACACAGAGAAATCAGACGGGCATACACATGCTGCCGTGTTGTGATCTGAATAAATCGCACAGACAAGACATGTGCTGCTGGGCAGTGCAGCAAACCAGCCAGCAAGAAGCAAAAAAAAGCACAGTTTCTTCCAAAAACGTGTAACTTGAGTAATGCTGTTGCATGTAGATAATTTTAGCTAAATGATGACTAATTAATAGATGCCAATATATCAAGTTAAGCTAGTTAACAAGAATACTAATGTTATTGTCACCTATGTTGAATCGCTTGCTAGTTAGTTTCATGCTAGGAATAAACCCACTCCTCCTTAATTTCTGTGCAGAACTTGTGCTCACTATTGCTTTGCAAATATTTTTTTAATCTTTATTGCTACAATATAAAGAGCAGGGTCAGGGAGGAGACAGTGGACCAGAGGCCTAGCAAGGATGATCATGCAGGGTCTTCACAGGTGAGGAGAGATTATAACTGGCTGAGAGAAAATATCTATAGCATAAAAGTGACTTTGAGGTTAATTTCCACAGCTCACCATTACTATTCCTAATTCTATTTATGAATTTTGCTTTGCACATTTATTATCTATATTGTTGCAATAGATAGAAGAGGGACAGGGAGAAACCAGGCAGGAATCAGGACAGGGACCTGACAGCAGCACCAATTATCAGCCCAAGGCTTCACAAGTAAGGAGAAATTATAACTGGCTAAGGAAATGTCTATAGGATAAGAGTGACTGTAAGATTAATTTTCACAGCTATTTCAAAACTACTCTTATTTATACTCTAAAATGTTTTTGTCTGTATTGCGCACAGAGAAAGGCTTAAAAATATTTGTATAATTTTGCACATCTGTGCTGTCATATTTGACTAAAATGTAAAATACATCTTGATGTTGATATGTTTAGTGTTGTGTCGCTTTCTGTCTTCATGCCATTAAATTAAATTATGTGGCTTATTACCCTGTTACCTTGTCACTTCCATTCCATTTTGTGTGCTAATAACTTGCTAACAGGAATGGTGTTTTACTGAACTTTTCGTGTTCAGAGTTGTCATTTGGCACTTAGTTATCTGGCTACTTACCCTGTAGATGCTTGAGGGTCATTCAGTGTCAACTCAACAAGAGTTTGGCAGCTAAAACTACATACTTTGATAGTATATAATTTTAAAGAACTAAAATCGGTCCCCTGCACTGTGGCTGTTTGTGGTTATGTGGTTCTTTAGCTGCTGAGGAGAGGTGCAATTGAATGCGAGAGGATGATAAATCACTCAACAGACCTCTGAACAATTTGTCCCCCTCACTTCTGAAATGATGGCTACGCCCCTGCATGTATTAATCCGGCCCCTGACTATATTTCTGACTTGCTAACATCATGAGCATGAGTGTAATCTGAGAGTCTCTGGTGGGTTTCTATTAATTATTTCCAAGTTGAGCTGAAAAACTATTATCTGACTAGTTACTGTGTTCATCATTCTGTAGTGTGAGAATCACTACACTGTTTACATGGCACTCAAGTTATCTCACAGTGCAACGCAAAGAAAGTACAGGATACATTTGGAATTTACTAATCAAGATTTATCATCATGCATTGTTGAAACTTTTTACTGTGAACCAATAAATGGCACTTGTAGAACTGTTGAATAAAAGCAGGATCACATGAGAGGGAGTGCTATTGTACTGAATATCAACACAGCTGATTATCTTAGTGTGAAAGTGCTATAAGTTGCTGGAAGCAACACATTCTCACTCTGACCTAGTCACATATCCAAGTTTGGTGATGGACTTTGCACATAGACATACAATGTGCAAGGTACCCTGGGTGCGTTGGATGTTGACGTTCTGGGATGCAATGTCAACTTCAGCCTGTTACATGCATTGTCAAAATACACCTCCATTTTCACAGGAAATGTGCATACAATCTCTTTCAAAATAAATATACCACATTGGTACACGTTTTTTTTTTTCCTTCAACAACAAATGCACTTGGTTACGTGTTGTAAACACGCAGGTGGTTGAGTTTAGGCAACAAAACCACATGGTTGGGTTTGGGAAAAATGAACAGGATTTGGCTTTACAATTTTACAGGGAGCGAACACCAGCCTCCTGGATGAAAGTTGGTAGTTGTTGGACCCATCCACCACCCCTCCCACTCACCCTTCTCAGACTTCTGCTGCCTAAACTTTTGTTGTTGTCCCGCCGCATCTCCCCCTGATGCCGCCAGCCGGCACTGAACAATAACAGCGACCCACTGTGTATCATGCAGACATGAAAGGATGGCTTTTTTTGTTGGTGTCCGGTGCCGGTCACTGATCAAGGGTTGGATTTCAACAACTTCAGAGTGAGACCAGGATATTGGAAGACCAACAAGGTGCTATACAAATGCAAGTCAATTTGCCAAGTCTAAATTCAATACTTCCTATAAAAAAACAGTGTTTGATAGATGTTATACTAAATTTCAGGGTTATAACAAGACACGGTCGCCAAAATGATGATGTGGACTCATTCCTAGAACCACGAAAATCTGGGTGAAAAGGGGTCTATATGTGGGCATTCTGTGTTTAAAGTTACAAGTTCCTTCCCTGTTGTCTTCATTTTAAGATGATTATTCCTCAATTGATTGTACATTCACTTATTTGCAGAAAGGAAGCACTCAAATACCATTTCAATGTCTCTAGTGGTCTTGCTATCCAGGTTGTACTGTTTTCTCCTCCTAATGGTAGCTGGAGGTGTAATGGTAGACAGAGCATGTGCAGTTGATACCCAACTAATATCATCTGATGGATCTCACTTATATATCATAATTTTAATCAGATGTCTCCAACCATCCTCCTGTAGAACAACCCTAGTAAATCACATCTGACATTAATAATAAGACGCACCAGAGAGGTCCAAGTTTCTTTTTTCACTGCTCAGTATATGCATGGTTACTTGATTAGGCAAACTATGCCTCATATTTTGTTTAATTTAAACATGAACATGAAAGGAACTTACAACTTGTCCACATATAGCCCCCCTTTTACACAAATTTTAATGGCGTGCATCCTGAATCCACGAACAAGGACACATGTACCCGGCCCGGAGGGTTACCGGGGCCCCGCCCTGGAGCCAGGCCTGGGGTTGGGGCCCGTGGCGAGCGCCTTGGTGGTCGGGCCTTCGCCCATGGGGTCCGGCCGGGCCCAGCCCGAAACGGCTACATGGGCTCGTCCCCCTGTAGGCCCACCACCCACAGAGGGATCCAGAAGGGTTCGGTGCAATGTGGATTGGGCAGCAGACCAAGGCGGGGGCCTTGGCGGTCCGATCCTCGGTTACAGAAGTTGGCTCTTGGGACATGGAATGTCACCTCTCTGGCGGGGAAGGAGCCGGAGCTTGTGGAAGAGGTTGAGCGCTACCGGCTAGATATAGTCGGCCTCACCTCGACACATAGTTCCGGGTCTGGAACCCTAGTCCTTGAGAGGGGTTGGACTCTCTCCTTCGCTGGAGTTGCTCCGGGTGAGAGGCGGAGGGCCGGGGTGGGCTTCCTGATAGCCCCCAGACTCTCTGCCTGTACGTTGGGGTTTACCCCGGTAGACGAAAGGGTTGCTTCCCTGCGCCTTCGGGTCGGGGAACGGGTCCTGACTGTTGTCTGTGCTTATGCACCGAACAACAGTTCAGAGTACCCACCCTTTTTGGAGTCCCTGGGACGGGTGCTGGACAGCGCCCCGACCGGGGACTCCATTGTTCTGCTGGGGGACTTCAACGCTCACGTGGGCAATGACAGCGGGACCTGGAGGGGCGTGATTGGGAGGAACGGCCTGCCCGATCTGAACCCGAGTGGTGTTCAGTTATTGGACTTCTGTGCGGGTCGCAGTTTGGCCATAACTAACACCATGTTCAAACATAAGGATGTCCATCGGTGCACGTGGCACCAGGACAGCCTAGGTCGCAGGTCAATGATCGACTTTGTAGTCGTATCATTTGACCTGCGGCCATATGTTCTGGACACTCGGGTGAAGAGAGGAGCAGAGCTGTCAACTGATCACCACCTGGTGGTGAGTTGGATCAGATGGTGGGGGAGGACGCCGCGCAGACCTGGCAGGCCCAAACGAACAGTGAGGGTCTGCTGGGAACGCCTGGCGGAAGAACCTGTCCAGATGATCTTCAACTCCCACCTCCGGGAGAGCTTCGACCGCGTCCCGAGGGCAGAGGGGGACATTGAGTCCGAATGGGCCTTGTTCCGCTCTGCCATTGTCGAGGCGGCTGTTGTGAGCTGTGGCCGCAAGGCCGCTGGGGCCAGTCGCGGCGGTAATCCCCGAACCCGCTGGTGGACACCAGAGGTGAGGGGAGCCGTCAGGCTGAAGAAGGAGGCCTACAGGGCATGGTTGGTCTGTGGGTCTCCGGAAGCAGCTGACGGGTACCGGCGGGCCAAGCGGAGCGCAGCAGCGGCAGTCGTTGAGGCAAAAACTCGGGCGTGGGAGGAGTTCGGTGAGGCCATGGAGGAAGACTATCGATCGGCTCCAAAGAGGTTCTGGCAAACCGTCCGGCGCCTCAGGGGGGGAAGGCGGCAACTTGCTCACACTGTTTACAGTGGGGGCGGGGAGCTGCTGACGTCAACTGAGGACATTGTCGGGCGGTGGAAGGAATACTTTGAGGAGCTCCTCAATCCCACCAACACGTATTCCAGTGAGGAAACAGAGACGGGGGTCTCGGGGGCGGGTCGTCCAATTTCTGGGGCAGAAGTTGCTGAGGTAGTGAAACAACTCCGAGGCGGCGGAGCCCCGGGGGTGGATGAGATTCGTCCTGGATATCTCAAGGCTCTGGATGTTGTAGGGCTGTCCTGGCTGACACGCCTCTGCAACATTGCGTGGACATCGGGGGCAGTGCCTCTGGAGTGGCAGACCGGGGTGGTGGTTCCCATTTTCAAGAAAGGGGACCAGAGGGTGTGTTCCAACTACAGGGGGATCACACTCCTCAGCCTACCCGGTAAGGTTTACTCCAGGGTGCTGGAGAAGAGGGTCCGGTCGATAGTTGAACCTCGGATTGAGGAGGAGCAATGTGGTTTTCGTCCCGGACGCGGAACCGTGGACCAGCTCTTTACCCTCGCCAGGGTGCTGGAGGGGGCATGGGAGTTTGCCCAACCAGTCCACATGTGTTTTGTGGATTTGGAGAAGGCTTACGACCGTGTCCCCAGGGGCATCCTGTGGGGGGTGCTCCGGGAGTATGGGGTTGGTGGCCCCTTGCTAAGGGCCATCCAGTCCCTGTACCAAAGGAGCATGAGTCTGGTTCGCGTGGCTGGCAGTAAGTCGGACCTGTTCCCGGTGAGGGTTGGACTCCGCCAGGGCTGCCCTTTGTCACCGGTTCTGTTCATAACTTTTATGGACAGAATTTCTAGGCGCAGCCGAGTGGTGGAGGGTGTCAGGTTCGGTGACGGGAGGATCTCGTCCCTGCTTTTTGCGGATGACGTGGTCTTCCTAGCTCCATCGAACAGTGACCTCCAGCTCTCGCTGGGGCGGTTCGCAGCCGAGTGTGAAGCGGCTGGGATGAGAATCAGCACCTCCAAGTCTGAGGCCATGGTCCTCAGCCGGAAAAGGGTGGATTGCCCACTCCAGGTCAGGGGGGAGGTCCTTCCTCAGGTGGAGGAGTTTAAGTATCTCGGGATCTTGTTCACGAGTGAGGGTAGGATGGAGCGGGAGATTGACAGGCGGATTGGGGCGGCGTCAGCAGTGATGCAGGCGCTTAACCGGTCCGTTGTGGTGAAGAGGGAGCTTAGCCAGAAAGCGAAGCTCTCGATTTACCGGTCGATCTACGTTCCAATCCTCACCTATGGTCACGAGCTCTGGGTAGTGACCGAAAGAATGAGATCGCGAGTGCAAGCGGCCGAAATGAGTTTCCTCCGCAGGGTGGCTGGGCTCAGCCTTAGGGATAGGGTGAGGAGCTCAGACATCCGGGAGGGACTCGGAGTAGAGCCGCTGCTCCTCCACATCGAGAGGAGCCAGTTGAGGTGGTTCGGGCATCTGGTAAGGATGCCTTCCGGACGCCTCCCTTGGGAGGTGTTTCGGGCATGTCCAACCGGGAGGAGACCTCGGGGCCGCCCCAGAACACGCTGGAGGGATTACATCACCCGGCTGGCCTGGGAACACCTTGGGGTTCCCGCGGAAGAGCTGACGGAAGTGGCTGGGGAGAGGACTGTCTGGGCTTCTTTGCTGAGGCTGCTGCCCCCGCGACCCGGACCCGGATAAGCGGAGGACGACGAGTACGAGTACGAGCATCCTGAATCTTTTATATGATATTTCCATGCTCCTCAGTCCTCGCTTGAACTGGAAGTTGTTCTAGTGCGCCATCTTGAAGGCCATCCCAGTGCTCTTATTGCTGCTCTGAGGAGCCAGGATACACTAGAGCAGCTGTCACTGTCAGCAAGAAAGCTGCTTACCATCATTTCCATTCAGTGACACAGGAGACTGATAATTCCAGAGCATTGTGTTTGATTAGTTACAGAATTTAAATTTTCCTTGAAACGTTGAGCCTAAAATACAGATGCAGATAATGAAAAAAATAATATGAACAAATATTGTGCCTCTAAGTGGGACAACGCAAATGAATGCAAACACAAACAACTGTTAATAAAGCTGACTGACATCACTTTACGTTTAAACTTCAAACAAAAGGACGTTTTATTTCTTTAAAACATATTTCCTTATTTCCTCTCTCCTTGCATGGTTTCCTCATGTTTTTCCGTGCATCCTTGGCGGGAGGGACTAAGATGCAAGGAAAAGACTCAAGTGAGGGAAACGTGGATGAAATTTAAGAGACTCAGGATGCACCCACAATCTTAGGAATGAGTCTGCATCGCCATTTTGGCATCTCAAAAAAGCAACAAATTGCAACCTTGGCTTGCCATACTTGCCAGAACTCAGACTCTGTGTTGGTATAACATCAATAAAATACTGTATTTTTAGCAGGAAATATGGAAACATCCATATGTATAAACTTTGGGGACCCAAAACCTGGGGACCTGGGGATCCAAAATGAATAATTTTCCACTTTTTCCATTTGCAAGGGCCAGTAATGAAAAATATGACATCTGCTTGGGTCTATCCCCCTACCAAATGTCAGGGCTCTAGGAGTTATATGTATGACTATAATAAACCCTAAAAGAGGTAAAAAAGAAAAAAGAAAATATGCCATTCCAAAATATTCAGTCAAAATAGTTTACAGAACGTTTTTTGGTCTCAAATAGCATGTATACAGGACTTAAACAAAATCTGAAATGTAACCAAAGGCTCCATCTGAGCTGGAAGGTGAAGCTTTTGATTTACTGGTCCATCCGTCCCAACCCTCACCTACGGTCATGAGCACTGGGTAGCGACCGAAATGAGTTTCCTCTGTGGGGTGGCTGGGTTCAGCCTTAGAGATAGGGTGAGGAGCTCAGACATTTGGAGAGAGCTTGGAGTAGAGCCGCTGCTCCTTCTTGTCAAGGGGTCAGTTGAGGTGGTTCAGGTATCTGATCAGGATGCCTCCTGGGCACCTCCCGTGAGAGGTGTTCCAGGCATGTCCCATTGGTAGGAGGCCCCGGGGCAGACCCAGAACATGCTGGAGGGACTATATATCTCATCTGGCCCAGGAACACCTTGGGGTCCCCCAGAAGGAGCTGGGAAGCATTGCTGGGGAGAGGGATGTCTGGGGTGCTTTGCTTGGCCTGCCACTTCCGCAACCCGGCCCCAAGGAATGGACAAATATTCCGACTATATAAGAGCTTCAGAGGTAGGGAGTCACGACTTGTTTTTTCATCATGCCAGTAAATGTGAATAAATTACAGTCTTTTCTGGTGCTCATGGTTTCAGTAAAATTAAGTGAACTGAGCTAACATTTTACGATCCAAGATGGCGCCAGTGTGTGTGGCCTGCCATCTGTCACTGCCAGTGCTGTGTGTGTTTGTGCTGTTTGTGTTGCTTGTTGCTCTGAATGTCAACTCTCTACTTGTGTATGATTGCCAGACACTGCTGGATCTTCGACTTTCTGCCAAAGATCTAGTAAAGTTGGATCATGGTGGACGTGGAACTTTGCCCCCGCTCCTGGCGAGGATCCCAGCTCACCTGTGCCATGCCCCAGCTCCTCCTCTGCAGCGTAACCGCACCCACCGCCGGGGTAAACGCAGCTGTCGGCTAGTGAGGCGGAAGGCTTGTCTGGCGGGATTTTCTTCAGCTTCCTGGACTGAATTTGGAGCTGTGCCTAGCCTCATTATTTCTCGGTGATCGCTGAACCCTGTCGACGCCTGGCTGATACCTGTTGTCGGCCCGGATGAGGTGTTACAGCCCTGCGGCCCCTGCTCTCCTCGTCCCCGCTGGCATGGGGTGAATCACCGCAACCTGCGGCCTCTGCGTCGGGTTCCCCAGACAGCTAATGCCGCGGACCCGCCGTGGGTTCCTTGGCCCAGTTTATCAAACCTACCATTACAAACCGAGGGGTTAAAGTGGACTCTGATCTTAAGCTTGACAGCCAGATCAGGTGGGTCCTTAAATCAAGCTTTTTCAATTCTGCAAACGTAATAACAGCCCACAAACGTAATAAACCACAAACGTAATACAAATCTGCAGCTTTGAATGTAATAATCCCGCAAATGTAATAAATTTCCCACAAACGTAATAGCAGCTGCCTACTACAAACGTAACACACAATTTTCTGCAAATGTAATAACTATTACATTTGCAGGAAATTATTACATATGTGGGAAGGTGAAAATGTAAACTGTAATA
>NC_065506.1:4009452-4012498 GCF_006386435.1 Epinephelus moara | reverse complement strand
TGATAGATTCTAGCATTTTTAATGAGGGAGAAGGTGTAGATGTCATTTTAAGGATTTTAACAAGATGATTGAATTTTTTGTGGAAAAACTATATCATACATTATTATTCAAAGAGAAACATTTATATACGTTAAAACATGTCTTGAAGGAATCTTTAATGATTAAATTATCATTTATTTTCATCAAAAAAAAGATAACTTAATTGTGATAATAATCACAATTATTTTAATCATTATTATTATTACTATTATTATTATTTTTCTTTTAATTATTTCTTCCCCATATACACACACATATATATATATATGCTATTCTTTTCTTGTTTTAATTCATGAAATTCATAAATTTTTGTTGAATTGATTCTTGATGCTTTGGCAATATTGTTGTTGTGATATTTACACCAATAAAGCAAATTTGAATCTAATTGAATGAATAAACCACGAATACTAAAAATCTGCAGCTTATACAAGTTGCTAACTAAATGTTGTATATATTTAAAGTAATGTAACATAATGTATCATTTTGTCTGGGAAATTTTCAGTTACCTACATGGCAATTCTCACTTTCCTGCATTCACATAGGCTACATTAATTTAAGTTTACCAGTCATTAATTATTTGGAAGCCTTTAATTGTCAGTGTTCAGACAGTCTTGGTCCATGTTACTATCAAAAAGTACACGGACCAGTCTTAAATCTTGAAAAATGTTTTCATTTCAAAGAATGAACAACATATTCAAGTTTTTCAAGCCTTTTGATATGCAGACATATTTTAATTAAATAGTTCAAACATAGGCTACATAAGCCACCAACATAGGCTTGTAGCCCTAGCCCTTAAAATTATATGAGCATTTTCAGCAGATAAATGTGAAAACAGCCTTCGAGTGTCAAACTCTGCACATACATCATTCTGCACAGTGAGGCTCAAACATTCATCTGTAGGAACAAGAAGAAAACACATTTTTGAGTGGAGGAGGATAAGTTATTGTAAACCATGGTTTTTAAAACCTTACAACCTGCACCGGATGTTATAAAAATTATGATCACAAGATGTAAACATGCCATTGTGTTGTGCAAGTGCTGGAGGTTCCTGTTTAATTCTATAGCAACTGCACGATCAGCAGGTGGTTAAGGCTAAAGGGAAGTCTGTCATTACATATGTAAGAGGAAACGAGAGAAACAGAGGGTCGGAGACAGGACAAGGACAAGGTCATCCGGAGGACAGTGAGACAAGACGTCACACCAACTGACAACCATTGTTATCTATGAAGTGTGTACTTGATAGATTAGGGTAACTGAAACCTCCTGAATCCAATGCCCAAATATACTGTATAAAAGCCTGTAGTGTATGGTCCTCAGGGAGCCTTTTCTCTGTAACCTCTTTCTTCTGTTAAACTTTGATATATCGGTTCCAGTCTCTATTTGCTTTAAAGGTCATTACAAACAAATTCTTATGACACCTGACCCCCTATGAGAGCCAACCCATCCTGCAGCGCCGCTGTCCGAGGTGCTGAACAGGTACTGTAGGCCAGATGCTGCAGAGAAATCCGTATTAACAAGAGGCAGAATAAAATAAAATAAATCCAATTAAACGACATATTTGCTGCCACAGAGTAATTCTGTGAACTGACAAGGAATGACCAGCGTGTGTGTGTGTATATGTGTATTTCTGTAAGTTATTTCTAACTTACTCAGAACGCTGCTCTTTTACTTTCTGACCCGCCCCACCCGACCTGCGGGTTGCTTGTCAACACACGCATCACTATTGGCAGGTGTATAAGTAAACAAACAAACAACAACAACCACAAAGATCATTATTCAGTCTCATATTACATTTGTGGGAAGTTATTACAGTTTACATTTTCACCTTCCCACATATGTAATAATTTCCTGCAAATGTAAAGGAAAATTGTGTGTTACGGAAAATTGTGTGTTACATTTGTAGTAGGCAGCTGCTATTATGTTTGTGGGAAATTTATTACATTTGCGGGATTATTACATTCAAAGCTGCAGATTTGTATTACGTTTGTGGTTTATGACGTTTGTGGGCTGTTATTATGTTTGCGGGTGTAACATAGCCAAAATAAAGCCAATTCTCCCAAGGCACCACTTTGAGACATTTATCCACGCCTTTGTTACCACTCGGCTGGATTATTGTAATGCACTGTAAGTGGGGGTTAGTGGGTCCTCCATTGCCCGTCTCCAGATGGTACAGAACGCTCCCGCACGTCTTTTAACTGGCACATTAGACAGGCCTTTTCTCTGTCTGTTTTTAAATCTCTTCTTAAAACCCATCTCTTTTCCTTGGCCTTTGACACTTTGTGAGATTTTATTTTATTTATTTTATTTTATTGTGTTTTATTGTATGGCTGTTATGTTTTATGCTTTTTAATTTATTATATTTTTATTTTATTTGTATTTTATTTGTATTTTACATGCAATTTTTATGCCTCATGTGAGCCTTTTATTTACTATGTCTTTTATTTATTCTGTACAGCACTTTGGTCCACTGTGGTTGTTTTAAAGTGCTTAACAAATAAAGTTGGATTGGATTGGATTGGATTGGAACATTTGGACATTTAAATTTGTATGTGAGCTACACGGCTAACTAACATTAGCTCAAGTGGGTAGCCAATTTAGCCAGTTCAGAGAATATGCAACATCTGAGAATGCGACATCTGAGTATGCGACATCTGAGTAAATATATCAGTGTATCATATTTCACATCATATTTAATTATTCTTAATAGCCGATTGTAGCCAAGTACCATAATGCAGTGATGCAAACACAGGTATGGTGAAAAAAGAGAGAGCCTCTGAACTTATAGGGGGGTCCGGGGGCATGCCCCCCCAGAAGAAAAGTTTGACTATTTTAAAGTTATAATACATCAATCTGATGCACTTCGGGAGCAAATTTAGGAGACTAGATATATGAAGAACTTTGTGTTTCTGTAAACAATTTTGGCCACAGTAAGCTAAATATCTAAAATATGCATTAACCAAGCTAAAAAGGCCAGAGAATGTCATGAGCAAAAGTCCCCAGTTTGCTT
>NC_065506.1:3989968-4008853 GCF_006386435.1 Epinephelus moara | reverse complement strand
GACCGCGGGAGAGAGAAAGGCAGGCGAGCAGTGACACACATCCTGCGACTAGAGTTGCTTTACCTGCGACAGCTGTTTTATTTTTATTCTCCCCTTCCTCAATGCAGTTCCATCATGTAGCGTGACAAAAATAGGATTTATTATGAATTGTTAAGGGCATCCGTCAGTTAAATTATTTTTGGAAATACCTAATTTTCTATTTTAGAAAACAGTATTTTAGAACAGTGGTAATAGTCTGGAAACATAAATATTTTTCCATACTTTATTTTTCATTTTCCATACTTTTTAATACCTGGAAATTGATCACATTTATTTCCATACTTTCCATACTTGCGTAGGAACCCTGTGCTAACCTAAAAATACTCTTCCCCCCTGGTTTGTTAATGTTCTTCTAAACGTGTGAACAGTGAACTACAACTGTCTGTAAAAACAGCTATGGAGAAAATGATGCCTGGTTGGGAATATTTAAATACATTTAATTGACTCCCATTCCCACCCCATTTCTCTCACCAGCCTGGTATTGGGTAGCTTTCTGGGCATTGGTACATCCACAACAGGCAGCTCAGCATGTTTTGGGTAGGCCTGGGCCATGCAGTTGCTGGGAGGACTGCCTTTAGGGATTGCAGCTGTGATCTTCACCCGCTCACAGCCCTTGACAGAGCAGAAGGCAAACTGTTCCCTGCTGTTATGGGCCTTTACCTTCAGGAAAAGCAGACTGCAACACACAGTAAAACTTTAGACATCATACACTTCATCTAATATTTTGGAACAACAGAAACAAAATGTACATTGTGAAATGTTAACCCATGAAACTGTGAGGATGTTTAGAACCTTTTGAATCTTCTCACCTTGAAGTTCAATTGCCCACGGAAGTACATGGCATTCACCAAAGATATAGAACAAAACAAAAAAATGGAGGCCTGATCTTATAATGACTGACTTACTACAGGGCTCCAGACTAACCTTTTTAGTAGGAGCACTGTAGCCCCTAACTGAAAATTATAGGAGCGCAAGCAGAAAATTTAGGGGCACACCTTAAATTGTCCTGCAATGCAGTTATTCACATTGGCCATTTTAACTGTGTCATAAACTATATGTAGTCTACTGTATATTAACATTGGACTGTTTTAATTATTGAGGTATTAACCATCACAAAGACTTGTGGTCAGTGGGATGAGAGGATTCTTAAAATAACATCTGTACAGATGTGAAGCCCTGACTGTATCTGACTGAGCCTTAATGAAAGCTGTTGTCTTGTGTGTTTTTTCCCGCTCTGCAGCAGCAAACTGATATGATGCTGATTTACATGAGAATTCATGTCAAATGGAGGTTAAACCATGATCAGAAATGACAGAAAGCATTTTAATAAGCTAATCTATCATAATTAAAACAATTGGAGACTGAGAACAAACTGATATATGAGTCTGATAATATTTCAATGAATCGACATCATATCGATCATCACATCATGTTTCTGTGACTTCCTGTATGGACTGAAGGCTGCTGGAAACTGTCGGGAAACTGTCTAGCTGAATCCAAATGATTTCACCGTACTTGCAGACTTACGGACTTTGCAGGTGCTTTCCCGGGAAGTGCTGGGAGTGCTGAGGGCTGCCCAAAGCTACAATTCCTCCAGTCCACAAGGGACCCTAAAGCGGACTTCCAGAGAGTCTGCTTGGGGTACGGACCTCAGCAGACTAACGCCCAGTTTATAGGCCCAATTCCAATCCGGCCCCTAAAGACTCAAGCCCTGAACCCTCACTGACTTAACTGACGTCAGCTGTAAGTGATTGAGTGTGAGAGTCTGAAAGGGCTCCGGATGCTACAAATAGGAATGGGACAGCACTTATTCCCCTCTCTACAAAATGTTGTTGACACTGGCGGCTCTGGGCGTGATCATTTATCGGTCATTGTCAGCATATATTCCACACACAAAGAATATATATCTATATATATCTCCATAGATAGATAGAACTTGTATGACATATATATGAATATGACAGCAGTGACAGTTGAACATTTCTACAGCAACGAGCAAAACAGTCTTGAGAGCTCAGTCTGCAAGTCCAGAGGGTGGACATTTGGATTCAGCCTCCAACTTGACCGCAGCTAGTTGTCACCTAGCATGAGCCTACCGATGAGTGCAGATGACGTGATCCTTGCAGTTAACCAATCACTCCTTGACTTTCCTTCTCTCACACACACACTGGCGGACTCGCTCCCTCGTTTGACAAGAAAAATAAAAAGAAACGCCTGCAAATTTCCGGATCACACACGAGCGAGTAGTTGTAAACAATACTTGCACTGACTCCAAAAATGGTCGCAAAATACATTTTCCATTTTGTTCATACTTCTGCCACTGGAACATGTTTACATACTCTTGTTATGCATTTTGATCTTACATGATCTCCGTAGGAGGAACCTGAAAGGGGTCACGGGTAACCTACCGGGACTGATTACTGTTGCCATGGGCCACAAGCCTTTTCCGCAGTAGCAAAATAAAACGTCAACTTGACAAAGTAGTCTGAGTCATATGTTTATTATAAGTCACCGTAACAGTTAAGACATAACTTTAATGTTTAACTGTAATGTGATCTTTCACAATATGGGATCTTTAGGTGGTTGAGACAGTCTGGATACACTGTTGGTTTGTCAGATTTTCTAATTGTTTATGTTTCTTGACCCAGTGGACTCAGTGAGTATATATATATATATATATAGTGAGTATATTATATAATGTAATCAATCCGTAGAAAATATAAAGGTATTAAACAGTGTCATAGGCTTTTAGCCTCAATGTTGTTTTCTGATGGTTGATTAAAGTGTTCTCAGTAAAGTTTGCTTTTGAGATGAGGTGAGCTAATGTGATGGTGGTGGTGTTCATTTGTTTTTGTGTATGTGTGTGTGTGTGTGTGTGTGTGTGTGTGTGTGTGTGTTTCTATCTGTCTGACCCAGTGTCTTCCTCCCAGTAGTAGTATCCTCTGGCCAGGTGCGAGTGGTTGATCTTCTCCCTCTGCGTTGTCCTCATGAAGACGCCGGTCTTTTGGGTCTGCTTGGTAAGGCGATTGTGGATATCGGAGATGATGGTGAAGTTAGTGCCTTGTGGGTAGCAGACCCCCACTTTGAGCCAGTCATTTCTGAAACACCCCAAATGAAGCAATGTAGATAAAGTAGTGACTTCATCTCACACTAAAACCTATTCTGACAGCCATAGTAAAAGCACACATGACTATACCTGCTTTTATCTAATCAGGTGAATATCACATGAACTGCAAATAGAACTAACAAATTTGTTGGTAGATAGTCGGAGAAGTATTCATTCATTCATTTTCCACAACCACTTATCCTGATGAGGGTCGCGGGGGGTGGGTGGGGGGTAATATTAGGTGAGAGGCAGGGTACACCCTGGACAGGTTCACCAGACTATCGCAGGGCTAACACTGAAAGCAAGACAAGCATTCACACTCATATTCACACCTACGGGCAATTTCTAGAGTCACCAATTAACCTACCCTGCTTGTCTTTGGACTGTGAGAGGAAGTGGCACCTAGAGAAAACCCACGCTGACACAGGGAGAACATGCAAACTCTGCACAGAGGGGTTCCCTACCCTGGGTTTGAGCCCTCCACCCTGGGCTCAAACCAGGAACCCTGTTGCTGTGAGGTGACAATGCTAACCACTGCACCACAGTGCTGCCATAAATATTTGTTTTAGTCATTTGTAAAGGAAAAATACGTAAAACATATTCTAGCTTTAGCTTCTCCAGTGTGAGGATTTACAGCCTTTTCTATTTATTTATTTATTTATTTTTTTTAAATATTATGTAAACTGGTAAAAACAAGAAATTCAAAGACACTGGATCTCTGTGATGGGCATTTTCATTATTTTCTGACATTTAATAGACCAAAGAATAATCAATTAATAGAAAAAAAATTCTGGTGTAGAAACACTAAAGGATAGCATTACACATGGATTTTTAAATCAGGTGAATGGAATGCTAATTGCTAACAGTGCCAGTTGGGTTAACATATACCCTTAATATCTTGTATAGCTACAGTAAAAACATATGTGATATCTAAAAGCATAGCTCAATATTCCCAAATTATACATAAGCAGTCAAATACATCTTGTAAAATCTTTAATTCATACACCACTCTGAGTAGATAATTGCATGGCTTTTATGTGCAGCATACACATTTCCCTATTATTCTTTACCAGAGAAAGGTGGTTGCAGCTCTAATTTAAAAATAATGTTTCCAAATATGCTGAATTGGGACAAAACAGAAAAGTTCAACATGCTAAAAATTCAAACCTGCTACATAAACTCCCTCAAATTCAAAAATTAATTTCCAAGACCAACAATTTAAAAGATGATTATCTATTTAACGCTTTTTACAGAGTCTGCTCTAAGGTGCATTTTAATATATTATACCAACAAGGCAAGAAAAGACAAACCATCTGCTGCTGCTTTCTTAAATTAAGTAAAAAATAAGTCATATTTCAGCTCTTTGTGGAGAGAAACACTCTTACTTGCAGTATTACTCTTTGAACTGTAGATGGGGCCATTGGTGTATGCACGATTGATGGAAATACACAGCTTTGGCTCCATACTGTCTATAGCAGGGTGGACTTGGACCACTGGGGATAGCTGACGTGCTTAAAATGACAACAGATTTTATTTACTTTAAACAGCCTAAGGCCGCACTGTTGACACCATCTGAAGGGAGGAGCACAAAGTGAGGCTCTCCCCATTTTTGTGGTGAATCTTCATAAAAAGAGGGATTGAGAGGAATGAGCTGAAGGCCCTCATCAGTTTACATCATTCACCATGAATTATCTGAGTGACCAGGACGTGGAGCATTTAAGGAGGGATCAGTGTTGAAAACCAAATTAATCTTGTCAGCCGACTTCCCATGTCATCATTCCCAACATTTTCTTATGTTTAACTGTATTCTTTCTGTAACTGGATAGCAATTAAGCCAATTAATGAATGGTTAAGTCACAAGGAAATGAAATTCTGAAACCAACTGTACACTTTTTGCAGTGATTGGCCAGGAGAAGTGGAGGTGTGGGACTACTAAGCAGGGTTGGAACTTCTCTTTCAAACCCTCTTTTTCATTAACAGTATTATGTTACGAACAGTTCATTATGGTAAGGGGGTCATAGCGTGGGGATCATAATCTGGTGCACATTGCCGCATGCAGAATAGGCTACATAGGCTTATTTGAGGTGAGCTGTTGCGCGTCTCAAAAATAGGCAAGAGTAGAAGATTGCAGGGGAAGTATCAAAGAGTCGAAGTCGAACAGCTCAGCTGGCCTGAGTCAACTTGCAATGATGGAAGCAGCACTAGTTTTGTTAGTTAACTGTCAGTTTTCTAGTAATTGATGATGATGTGATTCTACATCATTCATGGAAAATAAGAACTTGATCTTACTGCTGTAATGTGCAAGTACTTGCCATTACAGCTTCAACTGGTTTAAATGCACAGACATCTTGTGGCCCACTGGGACTGTCGGACCGAGGAGAGTGAACTGACAAAATAAACAGGACTCCTCCTCTACCCATATTTTAGAAGTACCTGTGCTACTGTATTTCAACAAAGCAAACCAGAAGTAGGCTACTATTGGTTTTATTCTATGCTGAGGCTGCTGTTGAGCCAAGATAGCTTGGTGTTAGCATGCTCGTTTGTCGCATCACAGCACTGGACCACCAGTAAACATAAACATGCTGCCAGACTATTTTCACCGCATGTGTGTCTGTAATGTTGGCTTGCTCATGTGAGTGGCTTTATGTTGCTGCAGCAAAGTGATGTGAAAACAAGGGGGGCCAAAACGTTTGGCAGACACCAAAATACAGACAATAACGAGAATGGTACTCTCTTCATACTGCAATCACAGAAATGACAGATATGCTCAAAGACATATCAAAGCCTTGATGGACATTCATCCTTTCCTCAGTGAAAATATGTTTCTTTTTTATACTTCTTTTATTTACAAGTTTCCACCACATCAATTTTTTCCCACAACTTAGATCCAGCAAAAAATTTTATGTTGAAAAGATGTTTTTTTTTTTTAAAAAAAAAGGTCAAAGGACATTCAACAATGGTTCAAAAGTGAAAGTGTTGATTAAATGTTCGCATTTAGACCATATTTCACTGTTCATCCTCTACAGTGTGCAAATAATAGTCTATCGTTATTTTGGAGCTGAACTAAGAAATCACATCCAAATTTGGTCTAAACGTAAACGTAACTGATCAATCAACAGAAGAAAAACTTTCACTTTTGGACCTTTTCTGAATGTCTTTCCACCATCACTGTTTTAAACTCCTTTTAAACCTCAAAATGCTCCGACTGTAATATAAAACAGTAAATGTGGCTCTGGCTTTAAGATGACAACTATAGCAGCACTTCCACTTATGAGATAGAGAATACCATGTGACACATGCTACAATACATTTGTATTTATTAATCAACAATTTAAATATAACATGGAAAGTGCTCTTTAGATACAATTACAGTGAGATAGAAAAATACATAATCGATGCAAGGTCCCTCAGGTTGGAGGAAGAAGTTTGATATGGTGGAAACCTGTAAATACAACAAGTATTAAAAATAAATATATTGTCATTGATGAAAGGGTGAATGACCATCAAGGCTTTGATATATATGTTTGAGTATAACTGCAATTTCTGTAATTGCAGTATGAGCCACATGACTATGGGTAAAACATATATGACTCAGTACTATTCTCTATGTTGTTTGCATGTTGCTGTACGCCAAAGGTGTTGGCCTCTGGTTTTGCACACTATAGAGGATGAAACATCTCACTTAATGTGAACATTCAATCAACGTCCACAAATAGTTGGTGAAAAAACTTTTGGAACCATTTCTGAACGTCTTTTCCCCGGTGACCAAGTCGTTTTTTAAACATCTTTTCAACGGAAAAATGTTCGCTTGGCACACCAGGCGTTCAGATGCAAACTGAGTCTATCTCTGAACGACTAACTTACTGCCTTGCAAAGTGGAGTGTAATGGACTGCAGACCAGTTTCAGTGGTAGAGGACAGGGGGGCAACTGTGTCCAAAATCCAGCAGCTTCAACTACAACACATCTGCTTAAATTCATTTGAAATTAATTCTTTAAAACACATTCACAGCTATAAATACAAAAGTAATTATAGTCTCACTCCTAAACACACCACAGTCCCATGGAAAAGGAGGACTCCTGTTCTAGGTGGTCACTGGGTTCTACTCAAAGGTAAATGACTACAAACAGGCACACAGTACAGTCCGAGCATCACATGGCTGGAACCCACACTAATGTCAGAGACTTAACAACCTGTGGTACTTTTGTTAGAAATTTAAAAATGTGGTCATTTGAGAAATAGCAGTGGCAGCATATTTAATAATATTCTGTTTATCACCGTTAATTGTATCTAAAGTCTACATGCCATATGTTATTTGCTCTATTTTTTGTCTTCTTTGTCCCCTTTTTTTCATCTTATGTCTTTTTTGTTTGTGTTGTCAAGTCATGATATTTATTTATTTTTTATTTATGGTCTTATCTCTATTCTATAATCTGCAAATAAAAATGATCAGTTTGACTAATGTTAATTTATGTGTGCTGTCCATGATAAATAAGGTAAATGATTCTCACTTGTTGCAAAAATCCAATTCAGACAGTACCTGCTGTAAACATGCTTTGTGTAAAGGTGGTGTTGGTCATAATTGTGTGCTGTGTATGCTGACACAAGCGTGGCCCATGTGTCCACTGACTTGTTGAAGTTGATGAGCCAGATGGTGACCTCAGCAGGCGCCGCCTGGTCCCAGTGGATGGTGTAGCCTTTGGCTAGTGTGATCACTGGCTGGAACTGCTGGTAGTGTTTCTTCTTCCCCAGTGCGCCCTCTAGTGTCAGGGGCCGATCAGGGTACTCATCCCTCACTATGTGCATGTTTAGGTTGGCAGGGTTACGCGTCTGGACGTAGATCTAAGGAAAACCGACCATAGAGTTAGAAGGATGATTCTAATATTTGGACAAAAATCTTAAATAGCCTTATCCAGTGTCATTATATATATTTTTTTCATTTTCTCTGATATAAATGACCCCTTGACTCAGTTGGTGTGGGCCAAGCACCTAATGTTCAACATCCCTGGTGTAGGTGTTTCATCAATTTAGCCATTCAGACTTAGGGCCAAAACACACCAGCGGTGAACAGCGTGTATCAAAAAAATACTCCCCCTGTTATTTTCAATGTACAACCTAATACAGATGCGTGAACACGTGTCCTGGACATGTCGCCCCACCGCACTTCATGCCACTGTCCCCCACTTGCTCTCTGCTTGTACATACCAGCTCCTGTAGCAGCTCCTTTTCTCTGCTCCTATGGCAGCTAAACTCCTCTCCTCACCACGGATAATGAGAACTCTGTTGCTGTTCCTCTGTCTCATGTGTGATGAAGAATGGATGAGGACAGACTCGTTGATGAGGACGAGAAATATCCCTAGTTAAACAACCACAGTCCCGACATTTTAAAGACCCTGGCCAAATAAACATTGCCTGGCAAGTCAAAGCTCTGGTGATTGGCTCTTGAGGTGAGATATCAACTTTAATTAGTGGCTGTTCACACATGATTTAAAGCCAATGCAGAGGTGGAAGACAGATCTTTCTGTAAAAGTAGTAATAACTGTGTGGTCATCTGTTAATGAGCTGCAGCGCAACGCGTCTGATGTGTGCGAGGGGTGGCGCTTGATGCATGTTGCCATGCAGTGCCGCAGGGCGGCGGCACTGGTGCGTTTTCAGCTTTATACAGAATTTTGACCATAAAAACTGAAAAACATTTAAAAGAGGAGATAACACAAACTTGTACTGTACCAATGAAACGCTGGATTAATAAGCAATGAAATACACCCTTACCCAGTTCAAAACACTCAGTGGTTTTGCCTCTAAAGTCTTAGTTGGTCTGGTAAGACCAGTAGCTTATTGTGGCAGATGGATTTTGCTGACATTACAACTGACATTAATTAGTTTGTTGACTTAATGGCTCTTCCCTGTTTGTGCTTCTCTTATGCTGTCTTCTAGTATTTAAAATTATGTCCCAACTGTCTCTGTGGCTACAGCTTTATCTGTTTAGCAAAGTAAAATACACTTGCTTTAGATACAACTTTTAAATAAGATGACTTGTTGTTGGTAGGCACTTCGAAAGGGTTGTGCTATAGCAGTTTCCCCTTCTTCCAATCATTGCAGTGAGCTAGGCAAAACATGTACTGACTCGATTTGTGTACACATTGATTAATATAATCCTCTGTTTAAAAATATGCAAATTTCAAACATTCAACTCACTGAATGTTAGAAAAACCTAATTTGCAAAAAAAATCACAAACAATAAATATTCTGTTTCTTGTTCAAAAGTTTTTCTAGCATTGCTTATTTTCCTGATAGCTACCAACATCATTAATGTGATTATACACACTGCAAAACAACCAGTGCATGACTGATTTCTCATTTCAAACAGAACAGGGATTATTAAATTATTTATGATTTCAAAGAACTTTGACTGTAATATGAAAATACATGAACAGCCAAATAGGGTGTAACAGAAAGTAGATTAGTTTGTAAACACTGATTTGTGAGAATGAATTACCCACCTGTGCATAGTGGCCGCTGCAGATAGCTGCCTTCCAGTTGGGCACGTCGATGCAGTCGGGGTGCCGGAGCAGCCAGTTGTCTTCTTTAACCAGGAAGGCTCCTGGATACTCGCTGACTGAGCCGTCGATATCGTGAAAGATGGTTGTCTTGTCCCCGTCCATCTGCATCTTATTAAACCAGGGACCCGGCTCCCCAAAAAACACCCGAGACGTGATCTACAGAAGAGGGATGGAGTGAAAGGCATACATTTGCAGCTGCACATAGTGGGTACTTTATGCCCATATACATCAATTATGATCATATCTAAAATTACTAAGTTTCCAAATGTACTCTGCTTCTTCTCTCTACAACATATAAAAAATGGTTAAAGCTCCGTTTTTTCAATTATCACCAAAAAATATTTGTAGGCTACCGTGAATTGGCTTATTCTGATTTGAACTCCTACAGATTACACTAAATGGGGTCGTGGTGAGGACAGTTCAGAATGCCTCAAAAAGACGCTTGAACGCTGGTCAGACGCGCCATATCAGAGGAAAACAATGGTTTTACTGGCGTCGCGTTTCTAGTGTTTCATCTCGGTGTGATCGCTCCCTAACTCTTTAATATCTCCACCTTCTTCTGAAAAACATTATAAAGACTCACCAAAGTCATAACCTAAAAAAACAACTGGACAAATTTATTTAAGGATAACAAAATTGCACATTTTGACAGACAGACAGACAGATAGACAGAAAATGACAGAGAGTTGAATGGTGCTCATTCTAAACTGCATGAACTGTGTCTGAAAATTGTGTGTGTGTGTGTGTGTGTGTGTGTGTGTGTGTGTGTGTGAGAGAGTGAGTGAAAGAGAACCCGTTTAATATTCCAATAAACTAATGTTAATATCCAATGGTGAAAGATGATACTTGGATCTTTTACTTAAGTAAAAATAGTAATACCACAGTGTGACCATTCTGTTACAAGTAAAACTCCTGTTTTCAAAATCTTAAAGTTACGTACTCATTATGTAGAATGGCCCATTTCAGAATAATGGATATAATATTACTGCATTATAATTATTATGTGTATATGTCTATAATCATATGATCATTTCATATGTTGTATCAAAAATCTGAATCTTCAAAGTAACTAGTGACTCAAAAAAATTAGTGGAGTAAAAATACCATATTTGCCTCTGAAATGTGGAGGAATTAAAGTAGCATTAAATGGAAATACTGCAGTACCTCCAAATTGTACTTAAGTTGGCCTAAAGTACTTTGGCATCTCATTTCCATTCAAAGCAGACATCTTAATCACTGAAACATTGAAATATATTTACTTACTTTCCTTGTGAATTTAAAAATATTGATATTGATAGTTGTTAGTAAAACAGAATACTCCACAACATCACTATCATTAAACATTTGTTGACTAGAGCTGGAAAACCAGTTAACTGTATTTATGTTGAATGATGATATTGAATGAATGTTAACTTTTGGTTGAGTGCATAAAAAAGCATCAAAATAGAGCTTGTTTTGTTTTAAACAAGGTTCTGCAGGTCCAGAGCTGTATACATTATAAATGTGACCTGATGGTGAATTAATTCAAAGGGATGCTTTGCTGATTTTCGATTAGGTCTGTGTCACCACGGTGTCAGGAGTTTATATAAATGAACAGTGTTTGCCTTACTGCTGTGGTGCCAGCAGTCAGTGTTGCCAACTTAGCGACTTTGTCACTATATTTAGTGCCAGCAGTGCCAGAAACTTCCTGCCCCTGCTGTGAGCAAAAATCTGCCAGATGATTACACATTGCAGGCCCGTGGATGGGCAGGGAGCTTTGAGGACTGGTGGCTTGGGGGGCCTTAACTGTTTTCATCTGCACACACTCCCATAAGCAGAGCTGCCGCGTGGTCATGGTTGCTGCCGCCCCAGGGCCCCCACCTAGTACGGGCCTCCTGATAGGTTTTCTCTTAATCACTGTCAATAGTGGTCACTGTTGATGTCCAATAGAGGGCTGGAAGGTGGCTTCCTCGCACTGTTGCCAACTCCTCAGTAAGAAAAGTAGCTATTGGCTGTCCTAAAAGTCGCTAGAAGCCGCTAAATGACGTCATCGCCTAATTTGCGTAATTTTCCATATGCATGTAATTGTAATGGCTGCTGTAGGAGAGAGGAATAACGTCGTGGGAGAGGCAAAAACTGAGTAAAAAAACACCCTGAATATGTTTAGAACTACAAATGAACCTTCTTTCAGTGATTTATATCAGACAAAGACAATTTTACATTTACATCCCACCCTGACTGTAAACCAGGTCGGGATCAGCCAGCAGCGGTTCCGCGCATGCGTGATTCACTAGCAGTCTGGACGTGGAGGGGTTAACATCTCCTGCTCTGACTGCTGCTGGGAGGGAGGACTGGGCCGTCTGTGAGTGCTTTGGGGCGAGAGAGGAGCCCACGGCAGCATCCGCTGCTTGTTGAGAAGTGTAAGAATGATACGTGCTCTCACAACAGAGTCTCCAGAAGTCTTCAATAACATCAGAAAAAGTCACTAGATTTGTCGCTAGTCGCTTTTTTGAAAAAGAGTCGCTAGAGGGGTCTGAAAAGTCGCTAAATATAGTGACAAAGTCGCTAAGTTGGCAACACTGCTTCCTCGTCCTTGAACTGTATACCATCTCTGCACAGCCAATTTTTGCCGTATACATGTACTGCCAATTATGCAGATTCAGCTGGTCTCATGAAATGTAACAGCTAGCTCACTCATGGTTACTACTGTAAACAAGCACAGGAATGACAATTACAACAAAAATCACTATTTTCTGAGCAGACACATTAAAAATACCATAAATCCTAGAGTAACATTTGTATTTAAGAAAAATGGCAAACTTAACAACTAATTTCAAAAACTACTCTCTTCAACGCCATGCATCATGGGGATTCTGGGGCGCAGACGTTACTAAGCTGCAACGTAAATGTACATAAGCCTTGTTCCAATCCACTCCGGTTTGCTGTTATTTTAAACGAAGCAATCCATTCCCATCAGCAATGCCAGCACCGAACCAAGTTCCAGCCGCCTGGGGCTCATTAAGAGCTCTTTGCTCTTGTGAATGGATGAGGTCAGACTGTCAAACCTCACTTTGCTGTGTGTGGAGCGGGAGATAAATACTGACAAGGACAAAGTGGCAAAAAGTTTTGAAAAGAAACCATAATACGTGCGTTTACATGGAGCCATGTATTCCTTTTGCATTGGGGTTGGAGGCCCTACCCGAATAGTGTTTTCTTCCGGTAAACATAACATTGCCCTCCTCCTATCCAATCAGAAACCTTCCCTGCCCCAAACCTTGCGTAGACCCAAATAAAGGCGATTAAACTGATCTCCCGTGTAAACCCTCATTCGGAATGAATATTTCCCATGTAAACTACCTGGAAAGACTTTAAATCCGAATGATTTCATTCAGATTTATTTCATTCCGAATGAGAAGCCATCATGTAACTGCACCTAATATCTAAACTAATATCTAAACTAAACTAGCAGATAGAGCAAGGACAACAACTGGTAAGTGAAAAAAAAAAAATCTGTCTTTAATAACTTACATTTTGGTTCTAAAGAAGTCAGTCAGAATGTTTCCTGCATCTCAGCACCTGTCTGTGTCACTACCTGCAGTGTTGCAGATGGACTTTGTGTTGGAATATGCCTAATATAGACCGCTTATGTTTATGATTGTGTGTAAAGACATAACCCATCAGCTCAGAGTCGACTGACCATGAAATGGAGGTTTCAACACTGTTACTTTATTCTACTTAACATCGACCATACATGCCAGGTCTCCATGACACTATGCTCTCTTATCATACATGAGCAGTAGAACATAGTCAGTATAACTCATTACTATTCAGAGACGTCTCGTGTTGATGTTGGTGGGAGTAGTGTGGTGACACTGTGTTCAACTCTCAAGTTATATCACAACAAAACAAAAAGAAAGCACCACCTTGTGATACTATCTGGCATTGCAGTATTACTACAAACCTGGCTGTTACATCAGCACAGTGCCATTCTTAGTGCTGAAACATTTTAACTTGACTGGCAATCTGTTTTCTTTATTTGTTCTTCAGAACAAGCTTGTCCGACAAAGTGGCTTTACTGTATATTTTAGCTTGGGTCAACAAGTGCCACGTTATGCATAGTATATGGATATATACACTGATTTACAGTTGTGAGCTTTAAAATGACTTAGTCACAGGGGCCCCTGAGAAAGTTCTGCCCACACTCTGCTAAGAGTCTAGATCCACCCCTGCACACTCCTCACACAGACTTGGCTGAAAATTGGCAAAGTATCCCTTTAAGTCTCACTCTAGTCAGGAAACCAAAGTTGTCAACCCTGCTATTGCAACAGTCTACATTTTGAAGTCTTAAACCTTTAAGCTTTCAATGAATATTTTTTGGTTTTACCAACTAACAATAGTTAGACACATAACATATTCTAAAAGTTACATATTGCATTTTGTCCCTTCACAACATAAAGGTGCCCTGTGGAGTTGTCTCATGAACAAACAAATAATTGAATGTATTTCCTTCTTCATTAAACAGCTGTAAAACCAATTGAAAAAAAAGAGAGAAAAAAAAAAGAGTGGGTGGAATGTGTATTGCGTTGCCTGTGTGCTCATGCACATGCATGATAAAAACAAAACAGGGACCCACTCACAAAAAAAAACCATTTGATCCATACTGCCTCTCAGGGTCAAAAACTTCACCTTTACCTTTATAGTACCAAATAGTCTAGGACTGGAGCCCATTTAAAGCTTGCTTCTCTAATGTAAGAATCTTTACATTCTCATTTAATTTCTAAGCACATCGTCTGTTTTCCACTAATGTCTCTGGTTAAATCAGTCCAGATGTTTTGTGTAATTCACATAGAAATGGACTCACAGGTACTTGGTCAAAGATGATGTCAGTGATGTTATTGTTGGGGCAGCTCTGCCACGAGTTGTTGAGCCTGAAGCCAAAGGCACTGGTGTGCCGTCCATCCAGCGCTGTATATTTCCGAAATGTACAGTTCTGCATGTTGATGGGACCGTCATAGATCTGCATGCCCCGGATAGGAAAATCACTGTAGGGAAACATAGATCCACACGGACATCAACCCATCAGTAATTTACACTCAGGGTTTTGTTGCACACGCATAAGTAGTATTATGATGATCTAGTGCAATGTAATGTGCGTACTACTCCATGCTTCAACAGAAGAAGCATTGTTTCCCATCTTATACTGATATTACTGACCTGAATCATATGTTTGTAGTTCAGGACTAGGGTCCATTGACTGACTTTTATGTACCTTCACCACTCACTGTGGACAATGTTTGAAGGTTTAAAGACTATTTGCCACTGCAGAACTGGTCTTGTAAACTGATTTTAGTCTAAGAAATACATTTTCATCCAAACTTGGAAAGGCTTGCCTCCTTCCTTCGTACGCACATACACCAGATTTGTTTTTCAGTAACAATTGTCTTTGTCACACTCTTCTGTCTTCTGTAACATTTATCCACAATAGTGTGCCAGCATAGCATATACCAAAAACATTTCTATTAACATTTGATTCTCTGAGAAAGATTAGAAATAGAAGATGGCAGGGCACTCTAAGGGGGATCAAAGGGAACAGATGACCCCAGCCCAAAGTCAAGGAGTGGGTGAGGGGGGCATGAACAGGTATATGGCTGACCCTTAAATGGGATGAAGTGCAACAATTTACTTAAATCACTGACAGTACAAGTTATATGTATTTAAGTGATAACTAAATGTATTTTTATTATTAAAACACATTTCAGTGTGCCATCTGATACTCCCACTCCCCGCAGGTATTGTGAAGTGGTGGGGTCCATCTGACAGAGGAAGTCAGGTGTGCAGAACACACAAGTGTTGCTAAAGTAAACTTGTGAGGCCGACTGCAGCCTGACTACTTAAGTAAGAATGCCTCACCAAAAATCGAGAGCTCCTCAAAGAAAAACCAGGATACAGAGAGAACAAGAAGGTGAAAGAAGCAGGAAGACAACGATGAAGTGGCGGCAAAAGAAAAAAAAATCGTAAATGGAGCACCAGGTATGACAGGCAGAGCTGAAGGTGAGAAGTGGGGCAGACTCAATTTTTACCAAATAAAACTTGCTGTATTGGGCTGAGTTTTAAATTTACAGTGAAGACACAGGTATTTAACTAGAGGACCTAAGGCATCCATTGGTACCAACCATGTTATGATAAGATAAGATAAACTTTATTGTCCCAGACGGGAAATTTGTTTTGGGCACCAATTGCAGCAGCTATCATTACACTGGGTCTGTACATTGTTGACGGTTGGCTTTGAGGGCAATCCTTTGGTCACTACACACAAAGCTCTCCTCTTGGCCATGGCACAGTAGACTATGGCATTACAGCCCTTGACCCCATCGGTTTGAAGATCAAGCATGGAGTTCTAATTTTCGCACACAATAAAGGAATCTCTGGCACTACCTGTCCCTCTGGGCTGTTTCTAAGATTGCTACAGCCTGAAACACCTGATATTATGGCAGCTTTTCTAAAAACTTTAAATGCATGTTTCAATGTTAACTGGTGATTTTTTTAAATGAAATTGCAGGGGCAAGTGAAAACTCCAAAAGTAGTTGTGATACTGTCTTGGATTTGAAGCTCGCTATTATGAACATTTAGTGTTTTTCACAGAATATATTTGTGAGGGCAGGGCTGGTGGGGGGCTGCTGCCAATCAGCTGTTAATGCCGTTAGATGCAGCGCCGAAAGATGTACCGATGAGAAGCTCCTCTCCTGCTCTCTGTATCAGGTTAGCAAGGGCTAACACAGCACAGTGTGATCTCAACCCTACTCGTCATATTTTGCCATTTGGGCTGAAGTCCCGCAGCAGCGGTTAATCCGACACCAAGCTGTTTATCTCACACCGACACCTAAATGGCTTAACTTTGTCATTAAATCTGTTGTGATAACCATTGGGTAAAGTTTGCCATGTGATGCTAAGCAGTTGCCCTGTCACTGTGTGTGACTCTGTCCCAGGCACAGTGCTCTGGTCCTGCAGCAGTAGTGTCATGATAAACAGAGAGAGGGGGGGGCTGAGCGTGAATCAATATGCTGCACCCAGCTCTACAATGAAATGAGATTTGAATGTTTTAAATAGTCAAATTTGTGGTGAAGTTGTGGTGATTGGACAAAATTGCAAGGTCATGCAGAATTAAAAGGGATTGGCTAAAATTGCATTAACTGTTCCGATCGCAACATCCTGGAGGGACTGTAACACAGCTTTTGAGACATTCCCTCCTTTTCTCTGCTAAGTGGGCTAGGACTGATTTCTGGCATACCAAGTCTGACTGACACAGCCCGTTTCTATTAAACTGGGACTCCACCTAAAATATACTTTGGCTAAGGAAAAGTAGCTGTCAAATGTTCTCACATTGCTTCTCCATGAAGAACAGCAGTTAGGGTCAGTTTGAATTCATGTCAGTTTTAAAGGATTGACAAGTTGTCATTGCAGAGAAATCTGCACAGCTCATCAGACCATTCCTTCTTTTTCACTGTCCATTCATATAAGCTCACTATGTTCCATATAGACAGTTTACGCACACACACACACACACACACACACACACACTGACGCAGCTGCAAATTCAGATGATGAGAGTAGAGTTTGTGGGCTGTAAAACCAAAACAACATGCTAATAAAGTGTACTTACATGCCACGTGGCAGAGTTCTTCCAATAAGGTCAGAACCCCCGAGGCCCCAGATCCTGTTGTCAAGGAGGGGCATTCCACGATTTTCACTTTCACCCACAAACAGTGAGTTTTTCACCTGCTGATGAGAGCCATCATCATCTGGGAACGTCCCTCCACTGCACACAAAGATGGAGAGTTAGAGTCTGGAAGTGTGAAAGTAGTAGTAGTGCGTGTAGTGATAGTAGTATTGGTAAAGTAGCACTGTAGCATCAGTATTGTAAAATTTCTAAATTTTGAATTTATTATTCAAACATCCCAATCATTATTCAAGGGACTGAAAACTGTGATTGTGTTTCTTTGTTGAGTAAATGTAGCATCTAACATCAATATAAAAACTACAGGTGTGTTATGTAATACATTGTATATGTACTTTCAGTGCTAAATATAGTCTCGCTCATTCAGTGATGTGAATAATTACATTGCACATGTAAAGATGGCCTATTTCTCTGTTTTCACTGCAAGCAGAACAAACAGATTCAGATAGAAAGGTAAATCGCATAAACTGAGAATAACAAGCAGTGTTCATGAATTAACAGAGGCTGAGGTGAGGTCAAACCAGAAGAGCCATTACAGTTTACGATGCTGTCAGAGTTTATGGGCAACAAAAAACCCCCCCGAATACATAAGGAAGTGGCTGAAGACAAAGTAATCACTGAGTGGATACACAATATGAGGTATCAGTAACTGTTCATTTGTTTATTTTGTGGGTGTGTATGTTAGCCTAGTTTTGTGTTCTTTTTTTTTCAAATATAGAGGCCCATGCACACCTTCAAAAACTTGAAGACAGGTGTGTAGGAGGAAAGTGTCCATAGGCGAAGAAAAGGGAATTCCCACACACTGTCCTGTTACTTGATATAAACTTTATTAGATACATAATGTTTTCATCAGATTAGGTAAAAGAACCAAGAAAATTTAAAAACATAAGTGATGCCTACTATGGTGAGGCCAATCTTCAAATATGATCTTCGTCAGCAATAACTGCATAAATATATACACTGAAAAATATAATGTTTAAAACAATGCATACAAAAACAGTAATTAAGTCAGGCTACTGGTAAATCTGACGGCAAAACCATAACAACTCATTTTTTGCCACCTCACATTTTAATAATTTCAAACTAACCAATGGGTGATGTCACAGTGGCTATGTCCATTATTTTTACAGTCTATGGTTCAAACACAATGGGCTCTAGTTTCGCAGACCGGGCGCAACTGGGTGTTGCCAGGCGGATTTTGCAAGTTTGGCACACTGTGCGCCTGGCGCAGCTACTCCTCTATCCCACCTCCGTCCCTCCTACCAGCGCAAGTCGGAAAGAGGGAGGAGAGAAGGCGTGGAGTGGGTTTTATACAGCCCATTCACATCACACCAATCAAATGAGCCCCTCTCCTCGACCTTAAATGCGCCGCGCAAAGGCGTAATGAGAGTTTACTCAATTCGCCATGGCAGAAGAGAGCAGCAGCGTCAGACAGCCAAACTTCTCCCAGGAAGAAACTGATGTTTT
>NC_065506.1:3988287-3989696 GCF_006386435.1 Epinephelus moara | reverse complement strand
TTTGGCACGAAACTGTCACTGCACCAAGCTGGATCTGTTGACACCTCCCCCTGCTGCGCCGCCACACCCATCTCAGCGCACCTCGGTCTGCCAAACTACCAAACTGAGTGCGCCTCGGGTTGCACTGCTCGAAACTAGCTCTGCGCGGGGTTCGCCACCCTGAGCCACCCTGCACTGCGCCGGGAAACTAGAGCCCAACATGTTTGCCCTAACATTTTATGGGATAGAGAAGGTTAAAGCGCCCCCTAGAGGTGGTGACCACAACAAGTTCTTGAAAACCGTTTGTGGTCTTTTGGATCTACACTTTGTAGACTTTTTCCCCTAAAGGTTTGAATGATGACATGCTTCTTAATGTCATGCTGTGCATATACATTTTCATTCAGATGATACTGTATATATTTCACATTTGAATAGTATTTATAATGAAAGATCCTTCTTCTAATTATGCTATATTGTTACTGGGTTACAAGTGACCCACTAATTATATATCTTTTTGTACTGCCCAGGTACTGAAGCCTTGATGGGCTGTGCAGTTGGTCTACTTTTCTATTTTTGCTATTTTGTGAGACATTCAAATACCATTTTAACAATTTACAAATTTGATAACAAAGGCAGAAGTTTCACATTTTTTTTCAACTGTCCAGAGCAACATAACGCTGGAGGGCTCTGCATTAACGCTGCATTGGTCACAACTGTAGGTAGGGTGACTAGGTCCCAATAAACCAAATGTGGGACAAGGAGTAGGTTTGTGAGGGACAATGTGGGACACCCGCCCCCAGCGCGAAGTTTAGTCATCAGAGACTAAATACATTCATCATAAACTATACGTAGTCTAAAAGTATATTAACACTGGACTGTTTTGTTCTCCATAATCAATAGCTCACTGGTTTCTGGTCATGTCCCGTCCCATTTCAAGCAAGCAGTTGTTCAGCCGCTTCTCAAAAAGCCCAATCTGGACCCCGATGTTCTTAGTAACTACCGGCCCATTTCCAAGTTGCCCTTTGTATCTAAGATTCTAGAAAAAGCAGTTGCAAACCAGTTAGTGACAGCGTTGAACAGTTACAATATCTTAGATAAATTTCAGTCCGGTTATCGTCAGTTACATTCCACAAACTGCACTTCTCAGGGTCTCCAATGACATCATGATGGCCTCCGATGCCGGTAAATCCACTATCCTGGTTCTGCTTGATCTCAGTGCAGCCTTTGACACTGTTCATCACCACATCCTTTTAGACAGGCTGAGGGACAGGGTAGGCATCTCAGGGACCGCCCTTCATTGGTTTAAATCCTATCTGTCTGATCGATCCTTTTCTGTGGCTGTTGGCCCTCATAAATCAGAGTTTGCCCCCCTTTCTTGCGGGGTGCCCCAAGGTTCAGTGCTTGGGCCTATCCTCTTTACGCTATACATG
>NC_065506.1:3974016-3987455 GCF_006386435.1 Epinephelus moara | reverse complement strand
TTGTGGTCAGTGGGATGTGAGGATTCTTAAAATAACATCAGATGTGAAGCCCTGACTGTATCTGACTGAGCCTTAATGAAAGCTGTTGTCTTGTATTTTTTTCCTCTGAAAATATTAACCTTATAGTCAAACACTGTTTATTCAGCCTGTGTAGTTGAGGGGACAGATCAAACTGATATGATGCTGATTTACAGGAGAATTCATATCAAATGGAGGATAAACCATGAACATAAACTACAGATCGCCTGTAAAGCATTTTAATAGCCTAAATGAATCTATCATAATTAAAACAACTGGAGACTGAAACAAACTGATATATGGGTCTGATCACTTTTTTAATGAATTGACATCATTCCAGACAGGATGTTAGTGTGTCTGTGACTTCCTGTACGGACTGAAGGCTGCTGGAAACTGTCGGGAAACTGACTTCACTGCAGCTTTTTGTCACCACCCCCCGCTGCGGCCGCCTGCTCTCGTCTACTTTTCAGGCGAGGCGCAGTTCATCTCGAACGAGCCTATTGTTCCATAAGTTATGGATAGTTAGCTGGCGTTTCATGGTTGGTTTTTCATGTACCCTACAGTCTGTGGCAGACTGTACCGGACTGCACAGCTTCTGCTGCAGTATGCGTGTGCAGAGAGCAGCGCCAGGTGTCCGGAGTGAAACACGCAATCAGACAAGCTGCTTCTCCACATCTTTCCCGTTTTTATTATTAATGTGTCTCAAACTACAATGGCGAAAACGTGAAATGCATCCACAACTAAAACAGGCAAGCTAACTATAAGTATTTGAAAGCAAATTTACTGAAATACAAACAATCCAAACTCCTTCTAATGGCAACCATGGTACACTTGCTTCGTACTGCCTGGAATATGCCACTTGGATTGAAAATGGGGTGCAGAATAATTCAAATATGATTATTTAAATGTAAATAAGATAAATTTATTTAATTTTTAATTACATTTTATATTGAAAATACTCAATTAAATATTATGCAACAACGTTCTGACTTAAAAAGAGTTGAAAAAAGTGGGGGGGCAAAAAATGTTTTCCTGTTGTGGTGTTTCTGCTGTGTTGTTGATTGTGGCTACTTCAACTTGATATGGAACTACTGTTACTGTTGAAGCCTGGGTAAACACTATGTAATAACAGTGCCTACTCTAACTCTGACAAAGGGATGTGAGGGTTTAAGCAGGGTTTTTAGTTTTAATCAGTGGCTTCAGGGTCTGTGTTTTGCCAGTTTTAGCTTTATTGATCATTTTAATGCTTTTTGGAATAGAAGGGACTTGTATAAAAGAGATAATCTTCACCCAAACAAAATGGGCACAGGTTTGCTCACAGCAAATTTTGCCTCTTTTATTAATACCCAGCCCTGCTTACTATTCAGTGCATTCCCCTCCCAACAGTGCCCAGATGAGTCAAAACAAAATGAGATAGCTACCATTTGTGGTAGAAGACAGACCACTGTGAATAAAGTTCAGCAGCAGTTACTTTCAACTTCTGTCACGTCCAATTTAATTAAAAATTCTATGCCTTCCATTGCCAATGCAGTCCAACCAATTGCAGTCTTCTTAATGTAAGATCACTGGTAAATAAATGTTTCCTATGTAATGATTTTATTCTGTCAAATGACCTTGATCTCTTCTTGTCACAGAGTCCTGGCTGTCACAAAATGATTGCGTCCCCCTACTCGAAGCCTGGTTACTGTTTCTTAAATCAGCCCAGAAAATAAAGCAGGGGTGGTGAGATTATTCACAGAGAAAAATTCAGATGTTCTAGCATTGTTCTTGGTCTTTTTAGCACTTTGGAAGCTCTTCCTTTTCTCATCAAAGGAAATAATGATAATATAGACCGCCTAAACATTCCACATTTATCAGTGACTTTGCTGAGCTGCTCTCTGAAACACCACCTCATTTTGTTCCTCATTCTTGGTGATTTTAATGTACATGTCTGCTGTCCCTCTGACCAACTGGGCTGGAAGTTTTTAAACTTGTCAGAGTCTTTTAAACTAACGTGGTTGGACTGGTCTTACTCACAAAAAAAGGCCATACTCTTGATCTTGTGTTATCCCATGGTACAGAGAGTCCAGACATTAAATGTGTAGATCTCTTTTTCTCTGACAACCAGTGTCTTGAGTTTGATTTTGTTACCTAATGTAAATTTGGCGCCCTGTTCCTAAAAGGAGATCTGGAATTTTTAACTCATCCTCTGCTGCTAAACACTGCTTTCAACTTCCATACTTGTCAATCTGTCCTGCTCTTTTCTGCAAGTGAGATGCTAAATAGTTTTAATAATTCATTTTCCACCATATTAGATCAAATTGCCCCATTCAAACACAAAAAAATGCAGTAACACTTTATATTAAGGCACTGTAATAAGCGTTAATTAATGCTTAATAAGCACCAATTAACAGTTAATGAGCACTTACAAGACAGAATAGGATGTTTATTACCATTAATAGGACTATATAAGTGTTAATTATAGCATAATTAACAGTTATTATTACATATAGGAGCATTATAAGCACTTAATAGAAACTTGATAACAGTTTATAAAGCTATCCTAAATATTAATAAGATGTCTATTTACATTAATTATGATTTATAAGGGTTAATTATAGAATAATAACCACTATTTATTACTGGTTTATAAGACACTGTAAGACCCTATCAGATTAAATTAATAAGGTGTTATTAATAGTTAACAATGATCCTTTGCAGCTACCGGATCTAAAGTGGGAACAGTGTCGTATAAAGGTTAATAAATTATTAATATGCTCTCAGGGCTTGAAACTAACAGTGTCCCGACGCCCCGGGGACTATAAAAATTGGTACTGAGACACAAAGATGATGTGCCTGGGACAATTCCGGGACAGCAAAAAAAAAAGTCAAATATCGAAATGGGTGTTATTTACAACGTCATTACATATGGGTATCTGAACGTCGCTTTTGTCGTTTGAATAATTTCAATAAAAACTTATGAACAGCAAAAATACAGTGGCTTTTGCTGCACCTGATCTGGCTCCACAGACGCGCACATGCACACACACATGGAACCCCTTCTTGGGTCCACGCTCTCCCTCTCTCCGCTGTTGCCTGCAGTAATTTCTCTGTCGATACAGCCGCATCTAATCGGCTATTTGAAGTGTCACCTCTTCAGAGCGAAGCATGTCAATTCTGTTTTGAAATTCGTGTTATTTACAAAGTCATCACATCTAGACATAATTCTGACGTTACTTTTAATCGTTTGAACGGAAAGTTAAGAACTAGTAAAGGCTGTCGCCAAACTGTGCAAAATGCATCCTGGGATATTCACTCAACTCACTGCATGCCACTCGCCACCTATGCTCGCCACTCCTCATCAGAGCACAGAACCTAGCAATGCTGAGATGGCTGAAAAAACTGATGCAAGCTCCTCCAGTGCCGCTCCAGTTGGAGTAGGATGCAACACTTGGCTTCGGGACTCTGAAGACGATTTTTCATCTGTTTCTACCCCTGTGATAAGTTAGTTTGTTAAAACAAGAGGTAAGTTAGTTTGTTAAAGTAACGTTAGGCTTTTGGCTAGCTTGTTGATCTTTAGCTAGTTCTAGTTCTTTGCAATAGGTTAAGGTTAAGGTCCCATTGATTGTCACACACCTGAGTGTGTGAAATTTGCTCTCCGCATTTGACCCATCCCCTGAGTGGTGAGCAGCAGCGGTGCTGAGTGCCAAGCAGGGAGGCAATGGGTCCCATTTTTATATTCTTTGGTATGACCCGGCCAGGGATTGAACCCACGACCTCCCAGTCTTGGGGCAGACACTCTACCACTAGGCCACTGAGCTGGCCAACACTAGCAGCTCAGCAAATCATGTAACATTACATGATGGCCTTACAAAGTTATAAAATGTGACTGTGTGTTCTAAATGTTGATGTTTATGATAATGACGGTAACATTACAGTTAATCAGAAGTGGTGTACTTGGTTCATTCATGTCAGTAATAATTACAGTAATAATTAGGCTAGCAACTTTAGCTACAGAGATGAAGGTCATGCTTGAACTAGCAGCCAGTCATGTTTCTAAATTTCCTACAGGTAAGCTGAGTATAATGAACACCCAGATAACAGTAGTATGTTTTAGCAGAACCTTAGTGTGTAACTGACACTCAGAGACATTGACTTTGATCGTGATTAAGAGAGTGTGTGTGTCGCAGCTTGTGGAGGGTGCCGCTAGAAATAGCTTCGGTAGCTAAGTGCGTCGCTAATGACGTTCTGTGTGAGTTAAAGTGAGTGAGATGCGTGTGAAGATGCATAAGGTTGAGATACAAGAGTGACAGTAAATTGTGTGAAGCAGGATGAGCAGAGTGAATGTGTTAGGAGCACTGATGAGCCTTGTGTTATGTTGAGCAGGCTAATGGATATTAGGTTGCGTCATGTTCATGCAACTCCTGCTGATTTGCTAACGCCATAGACTGACTTCATTCCTCTCCGTCAGTAAGGTTAAAGGAGCATTTCATACATTTTGGTAATTGAGGTTTGTATCAGGCCCAGTGTGTAAGTGTTTTATTATCACTCTTGTGAAACCATTGTGAGAGTAATTCAGTACTAGGCTGTGGATTAAAAACAAGGGAAGTTAGATTAAATGTGCTTATGGGTTTAATTCTGAGCCTTCTCTTTCAGAGGGATGGGCTGACATTGCAGATGTTGTCAGATGGACTGCAGAAGACGACCCTGGCTCTTGTAGCCATGCAGGTAAACAAAATAAACTCCCTAGAGAGGAATTAATATGCTACGGTGTATGTTTAGCAATCGTGACAGTGAAAGTTTTTCCTTCTGTATTTCAGACAGACCCAGGTCAGCATCTGAAGCAGTTCCTGGATGAAGTGGGACCTTTTCCCGGAAACACCTTCTCTGGTGTAAAACTGGAAAACAAGTGGATGATAATGACTTCCACAAAGTGAAAGATAAACTTATCAGTGGCTTCTGTGACAACCTCACCATACGGTTTGGCAACCTTGATGAGGTTGTCTTGAAGGCCGCTGCCACCATGTTTGACCTAAGCAACTGGCCTGAAGACATCACTGACCTGGCCACCTTTGGCCTGGCCAATGTTGAGACTTTTGTCACTCACTTTCAGAAAACTGATGGGTTACAGGGAGCTTTGTGGAACACTGTATTCCCGAACAGTCAATCTAAGTAACAAAACTTTTGAAAAAGCCAAATGAACTCAGATCTGTCATTTTTTTTTAGAACTCAACTATTAGGGTTTCCAATCCTTTTTCCCTGTTTTTGACAATAGTGGTTGCATTAAAAATCAATATGAAAAGGAAACATGTCCCTGTGTTGTGTTTTCACCACCATTGGTAGGCTGAATTCTCATCATGAGTGAATAAAGCAGCTAACTCTGAATCAATCTGCTCAAATTTTTTAAGTTCAAATAACTCATGTTTGTCTTAGTATGCCATTTTGAGGAAATGAGAATCCCATGATCCTTTGCTAAAGAAAACAATAACATACTAGAGTGAAAAAAACGCATCAGAATTCTTTAATGTTGAAATAATGATTGATATCTGGATGCTGCAATAGGTGCATAATTAATAGAATTATTAACTTCAGTGAGTGCATAATGAAGAGTTTATGAATGTCAACAAGACACTGTTCCCACTTTAGATCCAGTAGCTGCAAAGATGCATTATGAGCTGTTAATAAGTGCATATTAATAATTGATTAGCCTTTATAGGACACTGTTCCCACTTTAGATCCGGTAGCTGCAAAGGATCATTATTTGCTATTAGTAAGTGCATAATTAAGCATTTATTAACGTAATATGGCATTTATATTAACTTCTTATAGTCTCATTAATGTTAATAAACATCTTGTTAATATTGATAAATTGTCTATAAACTCTTAAGGATGTTCTAGTACCCAGTAATATCTTATAAGCCAATAATAAATGTGTTGTATACTATTATTAACTCTCATTAGGTCTTACTAATGTTAATAAACACCTTATTTATTTCATCTTATAGGGGCTTATATTGTCTTATAAACCAGTAACAAATGTGGTTATTATTCTATAATTAACCCTTATAAAGTATAATTAATGTAAATAGACATCTTATTAATAATTAGTATAGGTTTATAAACTGATACCAAAGTTTCTATTAAGTGCCTATAATGCTCCTATAAGCAATGATAACTGTCATGTTATGCTGTAATAAACACTTATAGTCTAATGTTAATAAGCACTTTATACTGTCTTATAAATGCTCATTAACTGTTAATTTGTGCTTATTAAGCATTAATTAACGTTATTACAGTACCTTAATATAAAGTGTTACCCAATATTTTTATCCATAAGAATATGACTAGTGTGTGTGTGTGTGTGTGTGTGTGTGTGTGTGTGGTGGTGGTGGTGGTGGTGGTGTGTGGGGGGTGGGGGGATTCCATACCTTGCTAGAGTGAGGCCAATACCATTATCAGCAAATCTATACAAGGAAGAGAGAATATTATCACTGGGTATAGCTACACTCTGAGGTCTCCACACGCAGACACACAAACACAGACTGAAGGATGTAAATGGTTATTAGACAGAAATGAATTTCTTGCTTTCATCTCTGTCATCAAATATACATAAAAACAAACTGTGCTACCTGAAACTAATACTGAGGAATTTGACTGACATTCTGTTGCACTGGAAGTTGACAGACTTCACTTAGGTAAATATATATTCACTCATTTATTTATCGATATCAATATCACTATCTCGATTTATGAATGCAGTACTCACTGGCAGTCATCCAGCCAGACATCCCCTCCTCTCAGCCAGGCTCCGTGGTCTTGGTTCTTATAGGCTACAAAATGGTGAATTAGAGCAGGGACTCTGGGTTTAAAGGGGTCTGCATCCTGATGGGGGCCATACCTAAACAATTCAACAGCACCCCAACACCACAGACACAGAAGTGGAGAAAGACAGACAGTGTTTACTCATGATAATTTGACTATATTTAAATGTATGGCTGCAAAGTAACTAATTACATACTTTCTTACTGTAATGTCACTTTTTTTTATAAATTGTTTACCTCTAGAAAGAAGTATACTCTCACTTTTAAGATATAATCCCCCAGATTTCAATCCTGGTTGATTTGATGATAGATGTGGTCTCTGTTGGTTTTAATAATCCAGGTCCCACAGTTGAGTTTGAAATGACACTATCAACCGCAAACATCTGATCCAATGATTTCCTCATCCAAATCATAAATGTGTCTCTTATGCCTGGTTCACACTACACAACATTTCTGTCCGTTCTGAAAGTCACTATGTCACATTACGTGATTGTGGAGTCATAAAATCTGTCCGTGACTTGGCTGACAGACATGACACACTACAAGATGGTACACACCAATCATCCCTTCACGACGTGTGTGATGTCATCGGGTTATTCTTGTCCTATTTTTATTACTTTTACTATTATTGCAGTCACTGTGTCTGTTCATGTGCCAGCCGAAATGTTGTAGTGATGTACAAAAATGGCACCTGATGGCAGGAGCTACATTTGAAGTACCATACGCAAACATGCAAGTCACTAAATCATCCACAACAAGTTCCTGAAAATGTTTCACAATAAAAGCCTATTTAGAAAATGAAGGGATTCTCTCAACTGAAGTTATGATGGGCTTTAAATGTGAAACAGATACAGAAACTGTTGAGTTTGAAATGACGGTGCTATGCATTAACTTTATCAAGGCAAATGGGAGCGGATAAAAAAAAAAAGATATAGAAATACAGGGGCAATAATAAATAACAGCCCGTTTGTAATGTAGTCTGTTTCAAATGAAGCTGTACCCTCTGCATGTTGTGGTAAGTAAAAGCCACTTTAATTTTTTTACTTTATGTCCGTCACCATTATGAAGATGTTACATTGTTTGCTAGCTTGATGCTAATGGCAGTACTCACCAGGTTGCTAAAGTGCCTCTGCTGTTTCACACTGACATTTTTCCTTTTTTACTCTTTTGTGGTAACATCCCTAGAGGAAATATTAAAAACTCTGGGGTGCTGTTGTCGTACAGTTTCCCGGCAGCAGATCGTTCTGTGTTCCTATCGGTCAAAGTGACGGCTGTGATGGGAGAACGACAGAAAGAAAATCAAACATGCTAAACTCCCAGACATTGGGTCGGTTGTCGCTTGCTATGACACACTATACGAGATGAAACAATGGATTATCGTGTACGACACTCATTGTCGTTCACAATCCATGCCAACACTGTACGTTGCTGCGTCTGGCTATAATTGGGCTGATATCATGTAGTGTGTACCAGGCATTAGACTCCATTCCAACTAGGCTACTTAAAGAAGTTTTAACCCTTAATTACCACGTCTTTATTATTACTACATGATCAATATGTCTTTATTAACAGGGTATGTACCAGAGGCTTTTAAAGTAACTGTAATTAAACCTCTTCTCAAAAAGTCCACCCTGGATCCAGGTGTTGGCCAGCTATAGACCCATATCTAATCTTCCCTTTCTTTCTATGATCCTTAAAGAAAGTAGTTACAAACCAACTGTGTGGCTTTCTCCATGATAATAGCTTATCTAAGGAATTTCAGTCAGGATTTAGAGTGCATCATAGCACTGAGACCGCACAAGTAAAAATTACAAATGATCTTCTGATTGCTTCAGACAAACTCGTGTCTGTACTTGTTTTATTAGATCTAAGTGCCACATTTGACACAATCAATTCAAATTCTGCTACAGAGACTGGAACATCTAATTGGCCTTAAAGGTTCTGCACTAAGCCTTAAATCCTGTTTATCTGATTGATTTCAGTTTGTTTATATAATTATGCTGAATCACCTTTGCATACAAAAGTTTGTTTCCGAGTTCCATAGGGTTCTGAGCTCGGACCTATTCTGTTTACTCTATATATTCTTCCCATTTAGGTAGCATTATTAGAAATCACTTTGTAAACTTCCATTGTTATGCAGATGATACACAATAATATCTATCGATCAAGTCAGAAGAAACCAATCAGTTAGCTAAACTTCAGACATGTCTTAAGGACATAAAAACCTGGATGAGCTCCAATATTAATATCAGACAAAACTGTTATTGTTCTTGGCCCCAAACACCCCATAATGTCTCTATCTTAAAGGATAACTTCGGTATTTTTCAACCTGGGCCCTATTTCCCCATGTGTATGTGTGCGTATGATTCATAGGTACAACTCGTTCTAAAATTGGTTCAGTATTGAGGGAGGCGGATGCAGCCGGCAGCCGCGAAACGAGCTGAAACGGTAACGGGGGCAAATGCGTCCCGTATAAGTTTGTGCATTAAAAGTGCTTTTTTTCGCCACTGACTGGTTCAGATCGCCAGTGCTATCTCTGTAAATAGCATACTAAGCGTTTCCCTTACCCTTCACTTCCTCTGGGCTGTGACGTCATCTCGCGAGAGCTTTGCTTGTTGCCTTGGAGTAATATTTGATCAAGATTTGTCTTGAAACTCCCATATAAAACAAACTTCACAGACTACGCAGTCTAGAAGAGGTTTTTCATCTGCGTGAGATTGCAAAAATTAGGCATATCCTGTCACAAAAACATGCAGAAAAATCAGTCCACATATTTGTTACCTCTAGGCTGAACAACTGCAGTTCCTTATTATCAGGTTGCTCTCACAAGTCTTTAGAAACTCTCCAGCTGATCCAGAATGAAGCTGCACGTGTACTGACAGGAACTAAGAAAAGAGATCATATTTCTCCTGTCATAGTTTCTCTGCACTGGCTCCCTGTAAAATCCAGATTTGAATTTAAAGTCCTTCTCCTAATTTACAAAGCTCTAAATGGTCAGGCTCCGTCATATCACTCTAAGAATGCAGGGTTAGTCGTGGTTCCTAAAGTCTCCAAAAGTAGAATGGGAGCCAGAGCCCTCAGCTAGCAGGGTCCTTTCCTGTGGAATCACTTTCCTGTTTCAGTCTGAGAGGCACATATTCTCTCTTTATTTAAGAGTCGACTTAAGACTTTCCTCTTTGACAAAGCTTTTAGTTAGGGCTGACTCAGGCTTGGCTTGGACCAGCCCCTAATAAGGGCTGACTTAGGCCTAGTTTGTTGGGGGACTTCCTATGATACACTAAGCCGCTTCTCTTCTTCCCTCTCTCTTGCTCTCAGATTCTGAAAAGTTGGTTCCTCTTCATGTCACTAACTGGGCTCTGCTCTGGAGGCTTTGTGCTCCACTGTCTCACAGGTTCCCTTGAAACGCGTCTATGCCTGGGTGGTGGGTCATGGTTTCGTTGCTGCCGTGGTCCTGCCTGATGCCTCCTACTTCTGCTAATATTATTATTAGTCATACTTCTACTATTATTATACACATATGATTATTATTGTCACAGACATATACTATCATATATTAATATATACTTATACAGCATATACTACAAATAAATTAATGTCATTGTAGCTATTGTCATTACTGTTTGCTGTGCATCTCTCTATGTCTCTCTCTTAATGTATCATTTTGTCAAATGAATGACTGTACATTTATTATGTTGATCTGTTCTCTACGACATCTATTGCATGCCTGTCCGTTCTGGAGGAGGGATCCCTCCTCAGTTGCTCTCCCTGAGGTTTCTACCATTTTTCCTCCATGAAAGGTTTTTTGTTTTTTTTGTATTGTGCTGTATAAATAAAATAAAATCGAACTGAATTAAATTAAATTAAATTAAATTAAATTCAATTCAATTCAATTCAATTCAATAACTACTCCATAACAAAATCAGAGCATTTCTTGACAGATCCAGATGGTACTCAGATTTTACTGTTGAGTGAGCACTCTTGACTTTCTTTTTTTTTTTTTTAAGATATTTTTTAGGGCTTTTTAGCCTTTACTGTATAGGACAGACAAGCGTGAAGGGGGGGGAGAGAGAGAGGGAGTGACATGCAGCAAAGGGCCACAGGCTGGAGTCGAATCCGGGCCGCTGCGGCAACAGCCTTGTACATGGGGCGCCTGCCTACCACTAAGCCACCAGCGCCCCAGCACTCTTGACTTTCATGCTACCCTTTGGTACAGACAGCTGCAGATGTGATGCAGTGGCACAAAGGAGAAACTTTCCAGGCTTTCAGATGACATTGTCTTCTCTCTTCTGCGTGCAAGTGGTGATTTTACAGCTCACAGATACTTAATACAACCCAGTCTCTGTCTTATGTTTAATATCTCGTGTCACACATTGACAAAATGTCACACAATTCCAATCTCTTGTCAGCACCTTTAAATTGTTCACTGTATTATGTAGATGCCGCTGTTGATTGATATACAGTGGTGTGAAAAAGTGTTTGCCCCCTTCCTGATTTCTTACTTTTTTGCATGTTTTCCGCACTTAAATTTTTCAGATCATCAAACAAATTTAAACATTAGTCAAAGATAACACAAGTAAACACAAAATGCAGTTTTTAAATGAAGGGTCTTATTAATGAGGAAGAAAAAAATCCAAAGCTACATGGCCCTGTGTGAAAAAGTGTTTTTTAGTCTTTTTCACACCACTGTAATTCAGAGTCAGGTACAGCCCTACAAAAATTAGGCTCCAATTGCTATTTACATTGCCTGATATTTTGTTTTTTGGGGTATTATATGTATTACCGTGAGTACTGCAGGTGTGTGTCTAAGTGTGTTTCTGTGCGTGTAAATCACTATCATAATACAATGAACAAAACTCATGCTTTCACAAATTGACTGCAACATTTTATTTTCTGTGCTTATGTCCCTAAGTTTGATAAGTGTTGCTCAAGTAAATAAACACAGAAAATAAAATGCTGCAGTCAGTCTGTGAAAGCCTAAGCCACCAGATTGATTTACATCATTAAAAGGGAAACTGCTGATTTTCAAACAGCTTTGTGTCATCACAGTGTGGGTAATTTGTGCAGAAGAACGGTGTTTGGCTTTCCTCTATACTGCCCAGAGCTCCCTGCTCATCCACCGGTGGGGGACAACAAAAACTAAGACAAAATTTGTCATTTTCGTTGACAAGACGTGGCAAAAATGTTAGTTGTGGACTATCAGACACTGAAAGCTGAACGGCCTGCAATTATCTTCAAATGAGCGACAGGCTGGTAAACTCCAGCAAATAGTCAGAGCCAGGATGTTTTGCTAGCCAGCAAAAACGCTCACACCACAGCAGCGCCAGCTGTTGATGCAAGTTGTAAGCTGTAATTCAGCAGTAAATAATCAGATGTATGTATCTGACTGTGGATGGTGGAGCTGTTGAATTGATTTGTGGAGTTTGTTAGTTGCAGCGATGGATGTTAGCAATTAGCTTTGCTTGTTAGCCACTGAATGGCAGTGGAGCAAGCAGCCACCAGCTGCCAGTGTTCACACGTGTTGATCCCCGCAGGTCTGCACTCAGATCGATTGCTGTTTGACAAGCAGGTGGGAGGATCAGTTATCTGTGAGTGTAGCTGTGTTGTAAGTAAACAGTTTGAACTCAGATCAGTTTTCTCTGACAGAGATGAAAGTTTAGTTTTAATCACTGACTGTGAGACATGAGTATAAACCTCCAGACTAACATGTTGCAGAAGTTATTTTTCTACTTCTTAACAGTGAGATGGATAAGTCAGAGTTTACAGTGAACCTGGGTACAAATCCTAGTTTTCTCAGATTAGTTATTTGTGTTGCCAAAGTTTTTGAGATTGTAAATGGAGAGATATTTGATCTTTTTAAATGATGATCAGTAAGTGTGTGCTCGTAAATCACTTAAAACTGTCAAAAACTGCTGGAGAAATGACAGTTTCTAAGTGTGTAGAAATTACTTGTGGCAACCTGCCACCTTGATTCTAATTTCTTATACACAAATTAGCCTCACTGGATTAGTTTAAAGATACGTGCTGACGTATTGCGAGGGGTAAGCGAGTTGTGCCATTTCCGGTGTTTCTGTGACAGCGTCTCTATACTGCTTTCTGCTTTCTCACTTCAGTTGCTTTAACGTCTACTCCAAGTCTTAACCCACACTAGTTCTGTTTAAGCACTTATAGCTCTCCTCCTTTCTACGACTTTCTCGCTAATCTCTTAGCTGTTGTTTGCACGTTACTAGCCTTGATAGTTACATTAGCTTTACAGCTAGCGATGGCTTCTCCCTCTGCTCTTTCTTGCTCGCTGTGCCAAATGTTCAGTTATGCCTCTGCCTCCTTTAGCGACAGTGGTAATTGTAACAAGTGTAGCTTATTTGCTGCGTTGGAGGCGAGGCTTAGTGAATTAGAAGCGCGGCTCCGCACCATGGAAAACCATTCAGTAGCTGCGGTAGTTAGCCAGCCCCCTGTAGCCAGTGTGGAGCCACATAGCATAGCCTTAGCCTCTTCTAGCTGTCCTCCGGTAACTCCCGTTCAGCCGGGAGGTTGGGTTATGGTTCGCCAGAGGCACAGCTCCAAGCCTGTTCACGTTTCCAACCGCTTTTCCCCACTCAGCGACACACCCGCTGAGGATAAAAC
>NC_065506.1:3963285-3968012 GCF_006386435.1 Epinephelus moara | reverse complement strand
GTTTAGACTAATCTGATGTTTGTAAAGTCTATAAACACAATGATTGAACAAACATTACTATTTCTGTGTACACATTTTGTAATTAATAACATGGTTATCGTAGATCAGCTGGGCTAACCGTTAGCTGTTAGCCCCATTAGCGGTGTCTGTAGTAACTCAGTAACTCACTAAACGGTCCGTGAAAAAAATATTTTTTCCAGCGGATGTCTTAGTTACAACATGATTGAGCTAGTAAAGCAGTTTTGTGTTGCTATGTGTGGTATTTATTCAGTTTTGGGAAATCACAATGTCTAGAAAGCATCAGTGGCTGCAGCTGACAGGGACAGCTAACAGCCTGCTGCTAGCAGCAAAGCTAACATCAGGACATCATCTGTTAAAAGCCTCCTGTTGTCGGATACGACATGAAATTACTCCAGTTAGCTCAATCATGTTGTAACTAAGACATCCACTGGAAAAAATATATTTTTCACGTTGACGAGACGCCGTTTTGAGTGGAGCGGTCGCCATGGACGCGGAGCTTGCTGTTTCTGTAGGTACACATTTCCTGGGGACACCTGCACGTCTCAGCCCCGCCCCCTCCATTGGATTGGCTAAAGCGCAGCATCGTTCAAACTCAAAGCCCCCCCCCGTAGCATCTTTCACACAGGGCTGCCGACAGATTCTACAATGTAAAGACAGGACAGAAGAAAACTCTGACCAATCATTGCATTCGGTCTGAACACTCCGAACAGTTGGAGTTTTCTTAGAACCATATGAGAATGGTATAATTATGAGTTGTTATTTCTGGTGGAATTCACTTACATTTTAGTGTGCCATCAGCTTATTAATAGCATTTTAACCTATACAAAGAAAAGTGTAAAATTTCCAGAAAGGTAAGTGTTGCTTTAATTAGTCTTCCTACAGCATTAGTGTGCCATTTAAATCCAGCACTGAAAAGGCAGACTCCACTGGTAACTGGTGTAGAGAGGTAGCTACTGAATGGCTACTGAAAAGAATACTGGTCCCAGATAGATTCATAAGTGAGGTTTGATGTGATGAAAATCTTAGGGATTGTAAGTTTGATTTGCCATCATGAATTTGTTCACATACTTTGAGCAGGACAGAATAACACAGCGTCTGAGAGTTGTAATGTTCTTCTCCAGTCAGGATAGGTTTCCATTACAAGTTGCTTGTGACCTTTTTCAGGCGAGGCACTCTGTGGGAAAGCTCTCTGAGACAAGAGGGTCACACTTTGAAAAGCATCATTAGACTGACGAGGGATTGGTGTGTAGGGTGTATTCTTATTGAAATGATGAGGTCAAGATGACAGACTGGTCTGATTATACTGACCACATGGGACTAACTTTTAGACTGGTGTTCTACTTTTGCATTTGATTTTAATACAAGTAATCTTACTTTTACTTGCATATGATTTAAAGTGACACTCCCTGCTGTGCTTCCATATTATAGTAAATACCAACATTTCTCAGTTGCAAACTTCAACAGGAAATATGACCACGACTGAGTAAAAATCCATCATACTGGGTGTGATTTCAGCTTGTCATACAGGGTGTTTGTAACAGGGTGATGAATCTGACCTGGCTCCGATCAGAGATAGGAAGGGTCTCTTGTCCTTGTCATTCGCCTGGGTGGTCTTTACTCCATTATCAAGGATCATTCCTGCCTGGTACAGAAACAAAAAAAAAATACATGATCAAGAGGTCAGGGATGAGGAACAACAATGATAAAGAATAAAGCAATGTAAGACACTCAGGGTTTGACGTACCAACGACCTTCAGGGACCTTCAGACACCAGTCAGACTGTTTGTTCACATTTTCTTTTCTCTTTTTTTAAGATTAATTGTTTGCCTTTATTTGACAGGACAGCTTAACCAAACACACACACACACACACACACACACACACACACACACACACACACACACACACACACACACACACAAAATATTGTAATGTTGGGCTTCTATTCTAAATGCACTTATGAATAATTGACAAAAATGTTTTGATTAGGATACTTGATCATGTATTTTTCCCCTGTCCATTCCAATGAATGTAGATTCTTAATGCTGAAATCACTAATAGTAAAATGACAATAAATGTTCTGAACAGACCTTTTTTTTAATGAATACAATTATAGTTGAAAACACATTTCAGATATATTTTTTATTGTATTTGTCATCACTACTCAGAATATTATCAATTTCTTAAGTATCTCCAGAAAACAGTATGTTGAAAACCTCCTGAGCAAAATCTATAAATCTTTCATATATTGACATGTATAAATAATATAACAGCTTATGTTCACTTCAAACATAGTTTAAATACCAATGATGTGCTTTAACAATTTAATTCATTCATAAAAATTGGGGCGTGGCTTTACTGCAGTCCACTTTAGATGATGTTGAACACTGAGACTGGCTAACATCCCCTCAAAAAAGTCTGTGCACTTGGGTGGAGTCAGTTGACAGTATAATAAAGATTATAGATCTAGACATCCTAGAAAGGTTATGTCCATCGAAATGGATAGGGGATATGAACAGGTTGAGAGTGAAAGGGGGAGAGAGGGGATGACATGCAGCAAACGACCAAAGGTTGGAATTGAACCCCGGGCCGCTGCAGCAAGGACACAGCCTTTGGTACCTGGGGCGCCCCCTCTACCAGGTGAGCTAATAATCACCCCTTTTTCATGTATTCCATTGGGCTGGAACCAAACTTGTCTCCAATGTTGGTGTTAAATGACTATGAAAATTATGCTAACTCTACAGACTTCCATCTCAGGTTGCACTCTAATTTTCAGAATTTCTATGCGGAACCTGACCATTTAGTTCAGCTGAAACAGTTATTTTCAGTTCTTGGGAAGAGTGTTTCGTGAAACATTTTGATTGGCTTCTTTGTATGATAAATCAGGTTCAGTAGCAGAGGACATAAACTCTTCTTTTGCAGCCCTTTGTAGACACATGTTGAACAGCACAACATCAGTTCTTAATTAGCAGCAGCATTCAGATTATATTAGCTGCAGCTGCTCTCATTTCCCAGAACTGAATTTAAAATCCTACTGTTAACTTATAAAGCTCTAAATGGTCAGGCTCCGTCATATCTTAGAGAGCTCGTAGTGCCCTATTATCCCACCAGAACACTGCGCCCTGAGAATGCAGGGTTACTCGTGGTCCCTAAAGTCTCCAAAAGTAGATCAGGAGCCAGAGCCTTCAGCTATCAGGCTCCTCTCCTGTGGAATCATCTTCCTGCTGCGGTGGGGGAAGCAGACACCATCTCCACATTTAAGACTAGAGTTAAGACTTTCCTTTTTGATAAAGCTTATAGTTAGGGCTGGCTCAGGCTTGCCTTGTACCAGCCCCTAGGTCAGCTGACTTAGGCCTAGTCTGCCGGGGACCTCCTATAATACACCGAGCACCTTCTCTCTCTCGCTCTCTCCTTTGCTAACACTCATGTCCTGTTACTGCATGTCACTAACTCGGCTTCTTCTCCGGAGCCTTTGTGCTCCACTGTCTCGCAGGTTAACTTATATCGCAGAGGTGCCTGGATAGTGTGATGTGTGTGGTTGTGCTGCTGCCATGGTCCTGCCTGATGCCTCCTGCTGCTGCTGTTATCATTAGTCATACTTCTACTGTTATTATACACATATGATTATTGTCATATATATATATATACTATCAGATATTAATATATACTTTCAACATATTGTACCACAATAGCAGTAATTATTATAATATTATTGCTTTAATTAATGTTGTTGTAAGCTACTGTCATTACTGTCTGTCCTGCATCTCTCTCGGTCTCTCTTTCTGTCTCATTGTGTCATACAGATTACTGTTAATTTATTATGCTGATCTGTTCTGTACGACATCTATTGCACGTCTGTCTGTCCTGGAAGACGGATCCCTCCTCAGTTGCTCTTCCTGAGGCTTCTACCATTTTTTTCCCCCCGTTAAAGGGGTTTCTTTGGGGAGTTTTTCCTTATCCACTGCGAGGGTCCTAAGGACAGAGGAATGTCGTATGCTGTAAAGCCCTGTGAGGCAAACTGTGATTTGTGATATTGGGCTTTATAAATACATTTGACTGATTGAATGACTGATTGATTGATTGATTGATTGATTGATTTATAAATGTCATCAGTCTTAATGAACATGCTGCTCAGTGTTGTGGTCCTTTCAGTGTAAATTCAATAAAGCTGTCTACTAACCCCTCACCTGCTCACTTCTCGCTCTGGTTCTAAGTGGCTGTAGGTAGCTGCTGTCATCTCAAAAATGTAGATATCTTTTATAATGTCATAAAGGGGACTGTAACTTTTTGTGTGTGATAGTTTAAATCAGCATTAAGGATTCTTTAACGAAAAAAGCGCATAAAGGCTCTAAACGAACCGCCAGCCAAAAATATAAGAGCAAAAGTACGAGATTAGAATAGCTTGTCTATCTGTCTACCCTCAGATCAATGTCAGATCATAAGACAATGCTAGAATACCTGTGGCTCCATTAGTTACTTTGAGTAATGACCTACAGTGGTGTGAAAAAGTGTTTGCCCCCTTCCTGATTTCTTACTTTTTTGCATGTTTTCCGCACTTAAATGTTTCAGATCATCAAACAAATTTAAACATTAGTCAAAGATAACACAAGTAAACACAAAATGCAGTTTTTAAATGAAGGGTTTTATTAATGAGGAAGAAAAAAATCCAAAGCTACATGGCCCTGTATGAAAAAGTGTTTGCCCCC
>NC_065506.1:3937717-3962508 GCF_006386435.1 Epinephelus moara | reverse complement strand
GGGGGCAAACACTTTTTCACACAGGGCCATGTAGCTTTGGATTTTTTTCTTCCTCATTAATAAAACCCTTCATTTAAAAACTGCATTTTGTGTTTACTTGTGTTATCTTTGACTAATGTTTAAATTTGTTTGATGATCTGAAACATTTAAGTGTGGAAAACATGCAAAAAAGTAAGAAATCAGGAAGGGGGCAAACACTTTTTCACACCACTGTATATCAAATGACAACAAGTTAGTATATCATTAACTAACTATATTTGTATTTAGGGTTACAAGTTACATCATTACATTTACCTGTTCAGGACTGATTCGTTCACTGTGTGGGAGCTGGTCTGTCCTGCTCTCTGATGGGTTTATGGAGGTTTGCCTGACATGCTGTTGCCACATTAATCAATCTGTCCTCAGCCTCAAATTCTTCTCTTACGTAAAACAAAAGTAAAACACACTGAGTCTCATTCATGAAATGTTAGTAAATCTGTGAGTAGATTTGCACATAAAGAACCATGGCACTAAAAACCTACACTGGACTCATGGATGCTGCAGAAAACTCAGATTTGATCATGTGTGTGGCACATGTGTATGTTCATGAATGTCAATCAATCGTAAGTTGACAGCGTGCTCCCGCTAGTTAGCAATAAAGCATACATCCCTGCCCATGAATAATCAGAGACCAACATATGAGGAGATCATAATAACTATGGATAGGTGCATCCTGTCAAACTGTGATCATGGAGCAACTGTGAACATGGAGCAAACACAGAGAGAGAGAGAAAGAAAAACTTTTCCGATGCTGAGAGAGTTATTTTCGGTGAAGTGTTCTGTTATAGTGGTGTGACAGGGACAGGTAAATCAAAGGCCTGGAAGGAGGTAACATGTGCTATTAACTCCACGTCCTCTGTTGTAAGAACCATCAAAGAAGTTAAACAAAAATGGTTCGATATGAAAATTGATGTTAAAAAAAAAAAAGTATACACAAAAAACAAAACAAAAAACACAACAGCTACAGGAGGCTCTTCCCAGTCACAGCTGTCTGCTGAGACCTTTCTGTCAGGGGAGACAGCAACATGCCTCCACTGGAGCAGTCAACAGCAAACCCAGAAGGTAAGATGATGCACATGTTATATTAAGTGTTTAATTACTATACATTCTGACAGCCATCACTGACAAAGTTTGTTCAGTAACATGGGTCTCACAGTCTCGCCACCCAAACAGAAGACACATGTTTGGAGTTCTCGCTGATGCAAGTGGGAACGGGATGCCAGAAATGTAGAAAACACATGTATTAGGTCAATTTAGATAACCCATTTACATTTTTAAGAAACCTAATCTGAAGCTAAAATCTTCTAACTGCCAACTTATTTGGCTAAATGTGATAAATTTCTAATCCTCTGTAGAGCTTAGATCTGGCCCAAAAAATGCAGCCCGACCCGGCCCGAGCCCATGCACGTTATGTCCGCGACCGGCCCGGCCCGTCCAATTAACTGTAATTATGGGCCCGAGCCTGATTTAAACCCGACATTTTTCAATAAGTTGGCTGTTATAATTAACGCTAAGGACACACCGAGCGCGTTAGTGCCGCGGAAGTTGCTTGACTGTCCACACAGGCAGCGCATTTCTCCTGCACTCTCCGCGCCGGTTAAACATCGACTCCACTCGTCTGTTCCTGTTAGTACTCGTTTTTTCACTTCAACAGGTCATTTTAAACATGGGTAAGTCCATATATTTTTTATTTTTTTTATTTTTTTATAATGTAATAAGTTAATGACAATTTGTCATTGCATGTCCATGTATTGAGCGTATTGGGTAAACACTGAATGAATAGGGCATATTTTTTGGAGGCATGGAAAGCCGCTGTCCCTCCCACTTATCTCTACCAACCCCCCCCCCCCCCCCTTTCTGTATGTGTGAATTGCAACCCCCAACCTGTAGCCATTTCTCTCTCTCTCTCATATCTGACTCTCTCTCTCTCTCTCTCTCTCTCTCTCTCTCATATCTGACCGGGCCCGGCCTGGGCCCGTCAGAGGGGTGGGGGGTCCCGGCCCGACCCGGCTTGGGCCCGCGGGCCGGGCCGGGCTCGGGCTCGGGCAGAGAATCTAAGCTCTAATCCTCTGTCATGTTTAACTTACAAGTTTCAAAGGCATCTACATATTGTGAGCATAAAGGAGCACAAAAAAATTAAAATTGTAATTTTTAATACTGACAAGCCATATTTGTGTGCAATCCTTGTTTACACAAGCACTATGAGTAGTCAGAAGCAGGTGCAGATTTTGTTAGTAACTGCAAAAAGATAAAAAGACAGCAAGAGATGGAGTTTCTAACCAACTTACTTAGTTGATATATGTCATATGTCATGTGGGTTTTATTTAGTAAAAGGGGTAGGTGAGAGTCATTAGGCAATGTGCAAGCTGGATAACTATTAGATTAAGCTAAAAGGCACTTAAGGCTGCAAAGAACTGCAGAGTTGGATATGATTCTGAGTAGGTTTGACAATAGCAACCTTTCCACATTACATGTGACCATTTGAATATCAGAAATATTGCTTCATATTATTTAAGTTAGGGTAACACAGCACATTTAGAGGTAACTGGGATACATCACTGACTTTAAAATAGGGATATTGGAATATTGGATATTTTGCCAATATTTAATATGCCGATATATAACAACACATTGGCTGATAACCAATATCGATATATACACTTTTTTTCCCACCTAATTTTAGTGATCATCAAGTGTCTTCTGTAGTGGTATTAACATCATATTATGCTCTTCTCGTGATGCCCCAACAGCCGATGGAGACATGAAATAGAATGCTTTTCAGTGTATGTAATATTCATTCATTGGGCAAAATAAGGAAAAGCATGTTGGCAGATCATAATAACTCATTTTCAATCCAATATTGGCAGATACCGATGTCATGCTGATACTATCGTGCATCCCTACTTTAAAGGAATACTTTACTATTACTATACTAACCATAAAATGACCATGCATATATCAGTTAGTCATGCCATGTTACCTTGAATTTCTGAATTTTCTGGAATTCCTCCACAGAAAACAGTAAACAATTTGCTTTACTGATTGATCGGGGACCACATTTAACAACAGCAAAACTATATCAAAAAATCAGTTTACACCTGTAGAAACAGGTGACATGCTTTACATTCTAAAACCAGCCACCGGCGATTTGACCAGCTGAGTTGCAGGTGGCATCATCAGCCGGCTTCAGTCGAGTTCAGACTGGCCAGTTCACACCGCTGCAACTTTTCTCTAAAACGTACTTAAACACTTTTGTCTTGTCTCGAATCATTGGTCTGAACTGGGCTTAAAGAACGATACTATAAAAATTTTCTAGACAAAAAGTACAGATAGTCTTAATGATAAAAACCATCCTGGGCCAGTTTGCTACTTCAAAACACAGACACAACCGCTGTGTTGCTGCTCTGACACAACGTCTTCTCACCCAAATATCCTGGCAGCCTGACATGAGTTATGCTCCCATTAAGATGATCCAAATTAGAAGTGAAGTGGGATGGTAGGAAAAAGAACTCACTGTTGAGTGCAGAGAAAGGAGGGTGATAACAATGATACTTCCTGTCCACCAGTACCTCATATATCTCTCTCTGCTTGAGTGGCGCTGTGCTGTGCTGTGCTTGATGCCACAGGCGCCTCCAAACTCTGTCCTCACAGTTTAATCTGTCTCTTTTGGCTGACCTTCTTCTGTTTCTTTGTCTGGCCTTGATTTTATTATTCTCACTATTCATCTATTGCTTGTCCTGTCTTTGTCACTTAGCAGATCACATCCTACATAGTTCTTACTGATGTTATGTCTTTCATATTCAAAATGAATGCAGATGAAGTATATTTCTTGAAAACAAAAACTGGAAGTAATTAGTTTCAAACTTATCAAACTGCTGCATTCGCTGCTGGGTTTCAGCCTTGGTAAAACCTTGTAAAAACAATACTAATAAACCATTAATGAACATTTGTAGGTCACTGATAAACTGACTTATAGAATGCCATGGAAAAAGTAAGTATGTTCTCAGACTCACCCTGTAGTTGGAATGGGCTCTGTTGTTGGTGAATTGGCCCATAGGTGTGTGCTCAGTACGTCCAGGGGAATACAGCCCCTCTGAGGGACCAGTGGGCACATGGTGGAAGATGAACCAGAAACCTGTTTCCTGAGGGATCACACACAAACATGTGTGTATATACATACATATACATATACATATACATATACATATAAAAGAGGCCATGAATATTTTTTAAGAATCTGTGCAAATGAGTATTTTCATATCTTTTCATTGGATTTTTGTTTATACATAAGCACAAGCACACACATAACTACAGCCCCAGCCTTGCCATTCTTTGTGTCAGCCTGTCTACTTTCGTGTTGTTCTTTGCAGGTATGCAAATGAGAATGATTATTACATTGGTGAGGATAAATGAGACTCTGTTCCACCTGATGAATCCTTGTAAAATCCCATAAGTACGATTATAACTGGCACTGTGTCATAGTGAAAGTGCGGCAGTGGCTGTGTCTGTTGTCTGCTTTTTTCTGAAGTTAGTAGGAGTACACAGCCATTAATCTGCCCTGGCAACACTGTAATGAGACAGACCTCCAACTGGAGAGAGAGGAGGGGAGGAGGCAGAAAAGGAAGAGAGAGGTGAGAAGTCAGAGTTAGAAACTCACCTCTGAGCCTGCAGCAGCACAGTTGATGAGGTTGTTACTGGGGTTGGCGATCCAGAAAGTTGAAGTTGCACTTTATAGAGAGTGGTGGAAATGAAGACGTGAAAAAGGTTTGGTTATTGGATTTTTAATAAATGGTTTGAGTCAATGATGTAGTAAATAAAGAAAGGGTGATCACTGCCTCTGAAATATCAACAGTAACTGTGGGAGAGAAAATGACTTATGAGTTTTTGTATTCACATCAGTGCTATTGGTGCGCAAATGGACTATATCGTTTCATAGGATATGGGGAATATTTTTTTTTTTTACATTTTACAGTTTTCCTATTGCTGTTACCTTGGAAAATCCAATAGCACCTTTTTTTTTAAACACCAGCATCTTTTTAATTTAAGGCAAAGGTTTCATCACTGCCGGCCCTTTAGCTACACTCTATCCTTATCCGTATGACGTCAGTCAGAAATGATCACAACAAAGAACAGAAAAGCCCATCTGTGGGAGCAGATCTGCCAGACACTTCATGTTGCTGGTGAGTGTTGTACTTTTATCACTGTAATGTTGTATGCTCGTTGCTAACTGTGTAGTCAAACCTCTGTTAACGTAGTATTACATCAGCTACCTAGCTAACATTAATGTCAAGATATCGTTGTCCAACGCATTCTCACTCCCACCTCTTCACATATTGACGTTTGGTCATGGACTTTCCACGTCGAGATATGACGTGCAAGGTACCCTGGGTACGTTGGATGTTAACGTTCTGGGACGCTATGCCAACTTCAGCCTCTTATATGCATTGTCTGTTTTCAAATTATACTTCTGTTTTCACAGTAAATTTACAGTTGGCATATAGTCACTTTCAAGTGCACTACATTGGTACAACACTGTGAATTGACTTCTTTTCTTTCAACAAAAACACACATGGTTACATTGCGCTAACACATATGAGTTTAGGCAACAAAAGTAAGTGGTTGGGTTTAGAAAAAAAGAACAGGGTTTGGCTTTACAATCTTATGGGAAGCAAACACTGGCCTCCCGGGTGAAAGTCTGTTGTTGGACCTATCCAGCACCCCTCCCACCGGCCCCATTCAGACTTCCACCCCTTTAACTACCATGCCGATGTGAAAGGACGGCTCTTTTCGTCAGTGTCTGATGCCGGAAGTAACTGCCCAAGTGCCGGTATTCTGTGACTTTGGAGCAGGACTGGGTTGTGTTATCGTAGAAACAAAACCTATGAATAATGCATCATTTAAAGAAGTGCTGGAAGCACTTTTTTTATGAAGTGCTGGGATGAAGTGCTCCCGAGGACTCTGCCACTGCTTTTCTGCCAAAGAAATAAACACTGTGGACGCATGCTCTTACTTTTTAAATATTTGTATAAATGCAGCCCTGTGATAGTCTGGTGACCTGTCCAGGGTGTACCCTGCCTCTCACCCAGTGTCAGCTGGGATAGGCCCCAGCCCCCCAGAGAGCGGTTACGGAATGAATGTACATATGCAGTCCTATAAACCGCAAGCAAGAAAAAAAAATGCCTTTTATTATTTTGCTTTGTATACCACAATGATGTCACATGACCTTACAAGTAGTTGTACATAAAAATCTAAAAGGAGAAGTAAATAAGATTTAAAATTTTTAGGGTGTTACTTATTTTTCAACACACAGAACAATTTGTGTTTCCAGTATCATTATAGTTTCGATTGCTATGTGGATGATACACAATTGTATTTATCAATGAAGCCAGAAGAAACTAATCAATTAACTAAACTTCAAAATTGAGTTAAAGACATAAAAACCTGGATGAGCTCCAATTTCCTGATGTTAAATTCAGACAAAACTGAAGTTATTGTTCTTGGCCCCAAACAACTCAGAGACTCTTTATCTGATGACATAGTTTCTCTAGATGGCATTGCTCTGGCCTCTAGCACTACTGTAAGAAACCTCGGAGTAATATTTGATCAAGATCTGTCTTTTAACTCCCATTTAAAACAAACTTCATGGGCTGCGTTTTTTCATCTGTGTAATATTGTGAAAATTTGGCCTATCCTGACCCGAAAAGATGCAGAAAAATTAGTCCACGCTTTTGTTACCTCAAGGCTGGATTACTGTAACTCTCTATTATCAGGTAGCTCTAGTAAGTCCTTAAAAACTCTCCAGCTAATTCAGAATGCAGCAGCACGTGTACTAACAGGAACTAAGAAACGACATCATATGTCTCCTGTTTTAGCTTCTCTGCACTGGCTCCCTGTTAAATCCAGAATTGAATTTAAAATCCTACTCCTAACTTATAAAGCTCTAAATGGTCAGGCTCCGTCATATCTTAGAGAGCTCATAGTGCCATATTATCCCACCAGAACTCTGCGCTCGGAGAATGCAGGGTTACTCGTTGTCTCTAAAGTCTCCAAAAGTAGATCAGGAGCCAGAGTCTTCAGCTATCAGGCTCCTCTCCTGTGGAATCATCTTCCTGTTGCGGTCCGGGAGCCAGACACCGTCTCCACATTTAAGACTAGACTTAAGACTTTCCTCTTTGATAAAGCTTATAGTTAGGGCTGGCTTAGGCTTGCCTTGTACCAGCCCCTAGTTAGGCTGACTTAGGCCTAGTCTGCCGGAGGACCCCCCTATAATACACCGGGCACCTTCTCTCCTTCTCTCTCTCTCTCTCCCTTTTGCTAACACTTATGTCCTGTTACTGCATCTTACTGCAATATTATTACGTTCATTAATGTAGTTGTAAGCTACTGTCATTACCATCTGTCCTGCATCTTTCTCTGTCTCTCTCACTCTCTCTCTCTGTCTCATTGTGTCATACGGATTACTGTTAATTTATTATGTTGATCTGTTCTGCATGACATCTGTTGCACATCTGTCCGTCCTGGAAGAGGGATCCCTCCTCAGTTGCTCTTCCTGAGGTTTCTACCATTTTTTTCCCCCGTTAAAGGTTTTTTTTGGCGGGAGTTTTTCCTTATCCGCTGTGAGGGTCCTAAGGACAGGGGGATGCTGTAAAGCCCTGTGAGGCAAATTGTGATTTGTGATATTGGGCTTTATAAATAAAATTGATTGATTGACTGATTGATTGATTGATTGATTGATTGATTGATTGATTGATTGATTGATAGTCGTAACCCAGTATGGGGTGCCATTTGTAAAGTGGCTCACAGTGAAATTAACAGCAACATTTTGCCACATAAGAACATTCAAAAAAGTGGTGTGAATTTTTTAAAGTCACTTTTTACCACATTTACGGCAATATTTGAAATATGTTCAATATAATGTTGCAGTTTAATCTAAATATTAAATGTTAAATCTACATCTAAATGTTAAAAATTAAATCTAAATGTTAAACATTAAATCTAAATGTTAAATCTAAATCTAAATTGTATATCTAAATATAAATGTTAAATCTAAATGTGCTTGGTGAAACTAAATATTTAGCTAATATGCAAATGCACACTGCCGGTCAGCAGATGTACCAAAATAAAAGCCGGGGTCAGATTGTGTTTATAGCATCAAATAACGAATTAAAACCAAACTAATCGGAGAAAATGAACACTTGACCATACATCAGCGTGATAAGAACTACCTAAAATGACAGAAACCATGTTTGGGGAAATTTTTTACTAGACATGTACTTTGAGTTTTTAGTGTCCCATCTGCTAACATGGAGGTTGCGGAATTTATGGGTACACTCCACTGTATGTCACTTCCTCTGTGCTCTCCTTGCTTGCCAACGTGTTCGGCGATTCAGCTGAAAACACTGGAAGGGTTGTTTTGGCTGCAATTCGGAATTTCAGCAGTGCATCGCTGGTGACAGCATGAAAAGTTCAATTGCAGAATCAATAAAGTTATTGGGCGCATGTATGTACAAACCCTATAACCTGCATACATATGAGACAATTTTACAGGAATCAAAGGAGGAGACTGGCAGAGATTTAATTATTAATAAACCATATAATTTTTAATGTCATCCTTAAAATTCATCAGCTGGAACATCTGGGGCATTGGGTCACCGGCAAAACGCACCGAAGTTCTTAATCACCTGGCTAAAATGAAACCCAGTTTCTGCCTACTACAGGAAACACATCTTACAGCGTCAGAACATACAAAACATAAGACCAAATGGGTAGACCAAATCATACCCCATATCACAATGAAACTACAATCACACCTAGACGGCCACTTTGTTATCATTAAAGGACACATCAGAAATGTTAAAATAACAGTTGCAAATATTTACGGACCCAATGAAGACAACCCACATTTTTTTCAATCATCTCAATAACTTTTTCCGACTCAGCAATCATAGTAGGGGGGGATTTTAATACAATCCTTATTCCAAATCTTGACAGATCAAACCCTGGAAGCACTCACAGAACATGGCAGTCATCTGATATTATTAAAAAATACATGGAAGACCTCAGACTTAGCGTTTGTTGGCGAACCAAAAACCCACTTCATAAAGAATACACATACTACTCACCCCCTCACAAAAGTTACTCTCGCATTGACTACTTTCTTGTAAGTAATTCTATCATACCTCAAATTAACAACTCAGAAATTCACCCAATAATCATCTCAGACCATGGCCCAGTCAGCTTTGATATAGTGCAAGAATCCACACAAATCCCATCAAGTAGGTGGCGGTTCAACACTTGACTCCTAGCAGACACAGATTTCAATAACCTTCTCAAGAGAGAGTGGACATCTTTTATAGAACTGAACGACTCCCCAGAAATATCTCCATCTGTACTTTGAGAAACAGCAAAAGCAGTCATCAGGGGACACATCATCTCATACTCTACCCACAAGAACAAAAAGAAACAAGAAAATCAACAACAACTGAAGCACAAACTGAAACATCTCCACTCTCAACAATTATGCAACCCCACTGAACATACTCAAAATGAAATACAGAAAGTTAAAATACAGCTGGATAACATAATACATCAACAGACCCAATTTCTCATGCAAAGAACAAGACTGAATTATTTTGAACATAATGAAAAATCAGGTAAATTTCTTGCAAAACAACTGAAAAGAAACAAAGAAAAATCTCTTATCACAACAATTCAAGACACTCAGGGAAATTTAATATAGAACCCAAAAGAAATAAACAATATTTTGTAATTACTATCAAACCCTCTACCGCTCAGACAATGTAACAAATATCTCCGACATCCACTCCTTTCTCAACAATATTGAACTACCAAAAATAACAGAAGAACAAGCAACCATATCAGACCGACCCTTAAACTTAGAAGAACTCAGGAAAGCCATTTGCCCAACAGCAAATCACCCAGTTCAGACGGCTATCCAATAGAATTTTATAAACACCACTGGCAACTAATATCTCCCCTTTTTAACAGAATGGTCAATGAAATCAAATCATCAGGAACCATACCCACACACATGAACTCAGGTCTTATCTCGATTCTGCTCAAACCTGACAAAGATCCAACTCTGACCTCCAGCTACAGACCAATAAGCCTGATCAAATGTGACTTAAAAAGGATAAGCAAAGCATTAGCCAACAGATCAGAAACAGTCATACCCACAATAATTCATCCAGACCAAACAGGATTCATAAAAGGCAGGCACTCATCCACCAATATGCGTCGTTTATTCAACCTCCTCAGTCTATCCCAGAGAAACCAACTCAAAACCATAATCACATCATTGGATGCAGAAAAGGCCTTTGACAAAGTCAACTGGACATTTATTTTTACCACCATTGAGAAGTTTGGTTTTGGGGAGTCGTTCACTCAAAACTCTTTGTAATTCTCCGTCCGCTTCAGTTATAACCAACAATATCACCTCTCAACGCTTTTTACTACAATGGGGCACAAGACAAGGATGTCCGCTCTCTCCATTACTGTTCGCAATACTCATTGAACCTCTTGCAGCCGCCATTCGTCAAAATACTTACATTACTGGTATACAAACAAATCACTTTCACCACAAGATTAGTTTATATGCAGATGATATTCTGCTGTACTTAACAAACCCCACAACAACCCTCCCGGAAGTCTTCAATCTCGTTTCCACATTCTCAAAGATTTCTGACTACTCCATAAATTGGTCAAAATCTAAAATTCTCCCACTCTGACTACTCCATAAATTGGTCAAAATCTAAAATTCTCCCACTCTGTGAAAGGGACTGGAATGCTGCATCTAAAAAAACTCCCTGATAATAAAAACAGGCAACATTAAATACCTTGGTATCAATGTTTCCACCAAGCTGTCAGAGCTATTCTCTCTAAACTACATACCATTACAAAAAAGCATTGAAGAAGACCTTACTTGCTGGAACAACTTGCCAATCTCATTAATCAGAAGAATAGCAGTAATAAAAATGACCATACTGCCCAAAATAAACTAGCTTTTTTCTATGACTCCAGTCCATCCTCCATCACACTAGTTTAACACAAATCACAAATCATCTTCAGTACATACCCATATGGTTGCAAAAAAAATCATCATACACAACACCCCTGGCTGGATATAGAACAAAACGACTGTCAAGATTTATCATTATCAGATCTTCCATTCCTTACCCAATCGATCAAACATCATAACTGTTTCAAAAACCCATTTATAGCAGTGACTCTGACAGCTTGGTGGAAATGCAACCAAATCACCGGACACCCCATAATCTCAAATAAATTTACACCAATCTGGCATAACCACTATCATTCAATTCATGGAAAAAAGCAGGCATTAAACATCTAGAACATTTATTTGATCATGGCACACTCATACCCCCAAAAACACCTTTTTACAATACTCACAACTGAAACACTGCTTAAAAAGTAAAATCAACATATCAAACAATAGCCTGGACTCACCACCACTGTTCTATCAAATCAAATGCATAACCTCTCAGAAAAAAATATTTGCAAAATTGTACAAACTTTTAATTAAAACAGATACCATCCTCCCACGACCAGTCCAAGACTGGGAAAAAGATTGAACAGTTACCATAAACACCAACTCCTGGACGCACATCTGCAATAATACCTTCTCAATGTCAAATAACCCCAAACTGCAACTTATCCAATATAAAATTCTACATAGAGTGCACCTCACACAATATAAATTACACAAAATGGGACTCAAAGATAATGATAAATGTACACACTGCACATTAAACACTACAGATAATTACCTTCATGCCATCTGGCTCTGCCCACCCATCCAATCATTCTGGACAAACTTCACATATACATTATCTTCAATCATAGGTTGTAGCATTCCAGTCTCCCCTGTTTGTCTGCTGGGGGACCTTACATCAGTTGAACCGGCACTGAAATATGAACAACCCATACTGGTCGCTTTAACAATCGCTAAGAAAACAATACCCTTAAACTGGAAAGACCGACATAACCTTTCATCATCCCAATGGTATCTCCTACTATTGAACACATCTCAATAGACAGACAAATAGCATTAAAAACCTCCCTCGCTGGCCTGCCCCGCCTGTTTCTCGCCGGGGCCCCCGATCATGCTGCTGGGGGCTGGGTGGGGGGGGCCCTCGCTCGCCGATTTCCTGGTCTGGCTCCAACCCTCATCGCCACAGTACATTATCATAATGTTATATTGTGCTATGTTATATTATATTATATTATATCAGTCCTTCCAGAAAAATGCGGAGTTTTTTTGTGATTGTTGTGGGCAAAAATCCTTATGATTATGCGGCACGTTTTCTTAAAAAATGCAATGGAATATGCGGGATATTTATGCAATTTTATTTTGATGAAATTGCGGGAACTTGCAAAAATTGCGGGAACTTGCAAAAATTGCAACAACTTGCAAAAACTGCGGTTTGATGAAAAATAGAAAAAAAGTGATTCCCCCAACACCCTGTTCTCACTAGGCTACTACCTTAATGTAAAGAGTCATTTCTAATTACTTCCTATGATAAGCAAGCATACTACATCAAAGAAAGTGCAGGGAATATTTAAGTTCTCATATTGTTTTATTTCAGACCTTAATAAGCACATGGCTCAAACATACAAAACATTGCTGAGTCAAACAAGTTCTGTAGCTTTACAAAAAGAATATGCTACAACTTCTGTAAAAATGAATAAATAAAATATAAAAAAATAAAATGTGTGCTTCCTGTTTTACAGACTGGGTTCCTACACATTTGGAATTTCAAAATTCCATACTTTTCCATACCCTAATTTCCAGACTTATCAGCTTTTTTTTTTTTTTTTTTTTTTTTCCAGAGAATATGCGACATCTGAGTAAATATATCAGTGTATCATATTTCACATCATAACATCATATTTAATTATTCTTAATAGGCGACTGTAGCCAAGTACCATAATGGCATGCAAATAAAAACTCAGGTAAGTTCAATGTCTGGGCTGAGGCAAAAAGGTTGGGACTCTGGGTGCAAGCGATGCAGTAACGTGACGTCAGTGTTTTTTCCTTTTATGTGGCTCAGAATCGCCTTCTCCCCCATGTTGGCGATGTCAGACGATTTCACACAAAGCTTGCATCTAGCTCTGTGTGTGAATTGGGAATCCTTGGCCAACCAGTATTTATATACAGTATTGTCAAACCATCCATCCAAAAACTTGCATCTACCCATTGTGAACCACGTGAAACTCGTCTTCTTGTCGAAGGTGCAGTGTTGGAGTGAAACTTGATACCTGGAGGGCTGGAGGAGGGTCATGGGGCAGCGGACTGGACATACCACTTGTCAATCAGGTAAAAGGGGCGGTATGTTTTCTGAGACATTTGCTCTCACACAAACTGTGCTTGGCCCGGCATAAAACACGATCCGGATTGATTAAATTATTTTTGGAAATACCTAATTTTCTATTTTAGAAAACAGTATTTTAGAACAGTGATAATACTCTGGAAACATAAATATTTTTCCATACTTTATTTTTCATTTTCCATACTTTTTAATACCTGGAAATTGATCAAATTTATTTCCATACTTTTCCATACTTTCCATACTTGCGTAGGAACCCTGTACAGAGGTAGCTATACAAAACAGACATCTTCTGTTAAAATAAGCTCTTCCAATGCACAAAGTGCAATCTCTTACTGTAACGTAAATTTACATACTACTAATATACTTATCATATTATCATAACTCCAATGCCTAACAATTTATTTATTTTGTTTGTTTTTTATTTATTTACTTATCTCACTCTCCCCATCATACACGCCACACCCCACCCTGTGTAATTCACTAAACATGGACATCTGCCCCTCATTCAAATATTGAAACACGCCCCATGCTTACGACAACCTAATTTCTACTTGGACCCTTACTGTATGAATATATAAACCTTCATATCTGTTTTTTGTTGTTTGTGTGTATCGTTTGAATGTCTGCTCACTTCATGTCTACTTGTTATGTCCTATGTTACTGTTTTTTGTTCTGTTGTTTTATTTTGTTCTTGTCACCCTGCTTCACCAATAAAAGGGGGGGAAAAAATAAAATTTTTTGAACGTACTCAAGGCAAATTCCAGACTGAAATATTACCGAGGGGAGGACTTTCGCAGGCACATAGCATATCATGGGGACTCCCATAGGAATGGACAGACTTCCAGTTGAATCATCTCCGTACACATACGTCATTGGAAACAAGGCATCGGGATCTTGTCACAGTATCTCTGTACATTCAAACTGCCATCAGTGAAATGCACCTTTGTTCTTTGTCTGTAGCTTATGCCAGCCCATACCGTAACCCTATCACCACCATAGGGCACTCTCAATGTTGGTATTAGCAAACCACTAGCTCACCCAACTCCATACAAGCTGTCTGCCTTTGCCTGGTACATTGTAAACTAAAGCCCACTAAAGTCGGTTATGCTGCTGCCAGGTCAAGACATCGGTGAGGACAACGAGTGTGTAGATGAACTTTACTGAGACTGTTTCTGATGGTTAGTGTAGAAATTTTTTGGTTCTGCAAACTGACTGTAAGATCAGCTGTCCAGGTGGCTGGTCTCAAATGATCTAGCAGGTGAAGACGCTGGATGTGGACGTCCTGAGCTGGTGTAGTTACACATGGTCTGTGGTTGTGAATAGGGCTGGGGTGATTCATCGGTGTAATCAATGTCATCGATTACAGAAATATGTCACTTTGCAAAGTGTGTGTATTAAGTAATGCCCAGGCTACACTGGCTGCATCAGCAATGCGTGAAATTTTCATGCTGTGTTCTGCAGGGGGTTTAAAGGCCATTACAAACGGTCCTTCTTGTCTGTGGTGCCGCATCTGGGTTTTAACCACACCCATTACAGTAAAAGCTAACTTCATCAGCCTAGAAAGGTGATAAACTTATTTGCAAAAAAATTGTACAAATGTGTTTATTTTCTGCTGCATCTCTCATCGCAACGTAACCTTTCTTCTCAATTATGAAGCCTTAACAAGGGCATATGCTTCTCTGTTCAACAGCAGCTCTGTTTGGATGAGAAAGGAATTAGCTCTGGAGTAATCAAGGTCTCAACAAGCCCTACTCAAGGTTCAGTGTACTTCAGACTCTCTGATGTGTTGTCTGTCATAGAGGATGAGCGGGAAGAATGTCAAACAGAGACAGATAGTAGAGAGCAGACAGAATGTCTCTTTTAGAGAAACCATGTATGATGGGTTGACAGTGATTATGCAGAGATGATTGCTGCATTAAAAAAAACCTGTTGTCAGACTGAAAGTGATGAATGTAACAATATGATGTAAAAGGTTTAGCAGTATGACACAGCATAAAGGTCATACACAAGCTGGAATCATTCAAACATGCTGGTACACTTCCAGACACTACTGAATCATTTCCATGGACGTCTCTGTAAAGTAAATGCCGATACTGTAACATGGATTTGGCTTGAGGGAGGGGAAACTACATTTCAGGTTATAATGAAAAAGTTGGAGAATGTTGACATAATATATCTGTCAGACAGCTTTACTGTGCCTAATTAGATTTATTGATTTGTCACAAAATGACAGCTCTAAAAAAAAATCCTACAAGAAAGACGGCGACTGTAATCAAAGATAAACCACAGCTGACTGACTGCTGTTCATCTAAAAGTCAGTTTATTTTGGTTGTTGGGGTGTGGGTGGGGGGTTGCATACTGCCTGTTATTTCCATGAAAAGGTTCGGCTGTATTCTCCTGGGCAGCTGCCTAAGCCAATGCAACGCACACTGCCTTGAATTTGCATCTGGTTTTGCTCTCAAAGCTCAACTAAATTAAACTTGAACTTCAATTCTGGCAGTGACAGGAATTATGATGTTGGCAATTTCAATAGAGAAGAATGGAGAAGAAGTTCATCTTGTGTTTATATTTTTGTAGTTACTCTACTTTAAGATCTTATTGGCTTGGATAAATAATCTCAAGCATGGCAGAATATCAAAGAGGAAAGGGATACCAGCTTAGAAAATTATTGTTTTGGCTGAGCTTGAAAGTCAGTGGAAATAGTAGAGCGAAAAACAAATAAAAATTTTAACTCAAGATCCACTCACTAGCTTTTACTGAGGTTTTCAATCACATCTCACTGTCTTCATTATCAGTTGTCATCATGTGACCTAATTAGGGAATTCTGATCACAGGAAAACAGCTGGTTTTATATTTTCAATGCCAATTTCTGCCTTTAATCAATGATGGTCTCTGGTGTCCTTGACCTTTGAGCTCTTCCCAGTCAGGCTGTTCTCATGCACTGTTCATACAATTTCCTAGAAAAGTAGTGCAACCAAATTCCTACATATCCCCAGTAATCATGAGCCAGTTATTTGTGCATAACACACATATTTTAGAGGGCTGCAATCATGTGGCCAATGCACTGATGGGAGTACATAAAAAAGTGGTCCCGAACGAGTAAGGAGTTAGGCTGGGGCAGTGGATGGGTCACAGAACACAGGTCTTTTCCCGGGAATGGATGGATGGTAAATAGACCTGCACTTGTATAGCGCCTTCTTAGTCATCTGACCACTCAAAGTGCTTTTTACTCTTTGAGTCGCATTCACTCACACACACATTCATACACTGGTGGATGAGGCTACCATACATTGTGCCACCTACTCCTACTCAGTTTTTTTTTTTAGTTTTTTTTTATGCACTCACACACCAATGGAACAGCCATCTGGAGCAATTTGGGGTTCAGTATCTTGCTCATGAGGACTTCAACATGCAGACTGAAGGAGCTAGGGATTGAACTGCTGATCTTCACAGTAGTGGACAACTTGCTGTACATCTAAGCCACAGCTGTGTAACCTTTAAGTAATTTTAAGGTACAACCTTGCCCTTTTCTTTTGCCTAAAGCAAACCATGGTAACTTTACTTGCATAAACCTAAAGACACCCAGCTGCCTCTCTACCACACCTACCTGCCAGCCTATCGCCTGTCCACACATTTTCCTGCTCCTTCTCATCCACCATGCCCACCTTATCAAAGCAACTCAGTTCACCTGTTTCTGATAACACCCTGCCAGTATATATACTCCAGCTTTACAGACTCTTGCTGTCAGATTGTTCTGTCATTCCTATGCAAGACTCTCCATCGCTCACTCCCAGACTGATTAAACTCTATTAAAGTATTAGACAGTGAAATGTGTCCATTGCACAGGTTCTTCTAGTGACCAGAGATGTTTTTTGTTTGTTTATTTTTTACTAAATTTCACAGCAGTTTTCAAGTTGGGGTGGGCAAGATCATATCATTAAAAAAAAATACTATAGAATTATATAACTAAAAATGCATTTCTTGCAGAAAACACGTGTGAATGTGGACAGCTAAAATTAATCCAGTAGCACTGCTGAAATTGCAGAAATATGAAACAAATTGCCTGAAACATATGAAAGCTCAAATGTATTGACTGCACTGCTGAAAAATTTAAAACTGGAGGAACTAGAAGCCAAACTGCATTACTTAAAGAAGCTAAGAGCTGGAATACATAGCTAGAAAAGCTGGAAACTAAATTGTAATACTGTTAAAGGCTGTTATTAACTAGAAAAGGCTGAGATAAAAAATGCATTGAATTCAAGCATAATTGTCTTTAAAGACCATGTTTTGACATTTGAATGGTTTCTGTAGCTTAAAGTATGCAGATAGTAACCTCAAGGATACTTTTCATGTTTTTGTGCTGAAAAATGTGGTGACAAAATGCAGAGACAATGATCTGAACAATGTGCATGGTACATGGGTTTAGTAGCGTCCATAGCAACCACCACAGCAAATGTTGCATTCCAAAAATTTTCAGGTAAGACCAAAGAACAAACACTATAAAAATAAAATGCACATTTCTTGCTAGAAATGTTACCAAAACTTTTTAATGCCAAAGCTATCTTAAAACATTGCATTGTTTACAAACAATAAACAATAAAATTATTGTCTGAATGCTTTTTGTTTTTTGGGGGGGTTTCAGACATATATTTGGCAGTCATGTGATATGGATGCGGGCCAAGAAAAGAATAGGCAAAAAAAGGCATCTCACAATTATCCATCCATCCATTTCTCTATTTTCATTGATATCTAGGGCCAGGTTGCAGGGGCAGCAGGCTGACCAAGGTACTCCAGACCACCCTCTCCTCAGCAGCAATTTCCAGCTCCTCCTGGGGGGTTCCTGAGGTGGGGAGGGTCCACGGGAGGCACATAGGAGGAATCCTGATCAGATGGCTGAACCACCTCAACTGGCCCCTTTCGACACAAAGAGACAGCGGCTCTATTACAAGCTTTCTCCAAATGTCTGAGCTCCACAAACATTCTTTAAGGCTGAGCCCAGCCACCCTACTAAGAAAACTCCAGATGCTGCTTGTATCCACAATCTCATCCTTTTGGTCAATACCCAAAGCTCATGACCATAGGCAAGGGATGGCAATGGACCAATAAATCAAGAGCTTTGCCTTCTGGCTCAGTTCCCTCCTCATCACAATGGTCTGGCTCAACACTCACATGACTACTGAAGCTGCACCAAACTGCCTATCCATCTCACACTCTATTTTACCCTCATTCACGAACAAGGCCTTAGGATTCTTGAACTCCTTTGTCTGGGGCTATAATGCTCTCCCAACCCAGAGGAGACAGTCCATCATTTACCAGCAGAGAACCATGGCCTCAGACTTGGAGGTGCTGACTCTCATCCCGATCGCTTCACACTCGGTTGCATACCGCCCCAGTGCATGCTGGGGGTCACGGTATGATGAAACCAACAGCATTTCACAATTATAGAGCGGTTATTGTGAAACTAATACACATTGCATTGTGGATAATGCAGAGTGGCATGATGTGAACAAAGCACCATAAATATGCAGCCAGAGTCTTAACCCTATGGGCCCTAGGCCTTTTTGGGGTATTTTTCGTGCCTTTACTTTTAAGCTCATATCACAGTCATTATAAAGGCTACATATACATGCTATATTTTGTTTTTTTCAGGACAATCTGGGCTATCTAGATTTGCCATCATTCCATGTCCTTCTATGTGCCTGTATTTTGTATTAATTTTTATGTCAATGAAAAAAACAAATATGTGTGACTAAATTCTTACATTTTTACATGTATCTCACCATAGCAAGTTGGAAAATGACATATTCTGCCATATATGAAGAGGGGAGACTCTCTGGAATCTGGCAATATAAGAACCATGATGCTGGGACATTCTGTCACTTCACAGTTGTCCAAAACATGTGGTTTGTGCCAGGCGGACATGATTGCCAGTATTTTTTCATTATTGCAAGAAATTCCATTGACTCATTCACAAGTCAAAAATGTGTTTTATCTGAAAAAAACATGCAATATTTACATCTAAGATAATAGAAAAATAGTCAACCAAGTGCAATGATGTCCTCCAAGATAATATTTGCCACTTTGTTTGCAGTAAACAAAGTTTGTTGTTGTTTTTCAGTTTCAGCTATATATTGGGGGGACATTTTGGGCATTGGGGGGGACACATGTCCCCCTCAATGTATATGGTGACTAGGCCCTGTCAGCATGCATAATTAGGCTACAGTTGCCTGGGTGCGCAAAGGTGAAGCGGCTGGTCTTGTCATACAAAGTTTGATGGAGTGTCAACTGGACAATATGGAGATATTTGCATCTTGAAAGCTGGACTACAAATGTGGATAGACAGGGAGAAACACACGCAAGCCTAAGACGTGGTAAGATACGCTATTCCTCACTATATGAAGTGACTGATAACAAGATCTGTATAATGGATTGTAAAGAAATTTGTCAGGTTTTTATTTTGTAGACAATTAATCTGGATTTATAGCGTGATGGGATGACAGCACAATGATGTGTGTGGTATCCCTGGAAAGCTCTGCTCCTGCACTTTCATGTGATATATGTGGCATTTCTGTGTGACCCTGTGTTCTCGAATAATCCATCCAAGTGTAATGTGTGTGCAAAGCTGTATGAAAGGTCTGTTATACATAATTTTAGTGTAAGTTTATCATTTTTTTTCGCTGTGAAAACATTGGACTACCGACAAGTGCTTGGCCTTGTCGGAAAGCTACAATTCTGCTGTTTCAAGTCATATGCGTGGCTTCTCGCTATGACGCACGGTCGCGGAGAAAATCAATAGAGAAGAACAGGTGTGAATTTGGATGCACTATGCGTCGTTCGGGCCCATAGGGTTAAATGAACCTCCCATCTGTTGGTGCCTCTCCTCCTACATGTCAATCTCAAAAATAGGGTCCAAAAGAGAATTTTGTACTAAAAATAATGTATCTTAACCATGTGATTGCCAAAGCCAAATAGCCAATTGTTTAATTCAATTTTTAATTTAATGTCTTTTTTTTTAAATCAACAAAAATGAAACTGGCGGCTAAAATACGACTTTTTTGCCTCACTCCTCTTTACACAAAATACACACATATGTCATTACTCTGGGTCAGCCATAATTCAGAGCACTTGGTATAATTTGAGAATCCCATGCCTTGGTCAAGGGCCCCTGCCAAGGAGTTGAACTGGCACCTTCAAGCTGCCAGTCCACACTCCATACAGGGACTTGAACTGACAACACTGAGCTTACCAAGCCAAGTCCCTATGGACTGAGCTACTGTTGCTTCTGGCTGTTAGGGCTGACGCGGTAACCACAGTACTGCAATACTGTGCCATTGACAAGTCAGGCACAGGAGATATTAAGCAACCGCCACAACAGCTGTGTTCATGTTTTTTTTTGTTTTGTTTTTTTGTGGGAGTGCTGCGAATTTACCTTGTGCTACAAATGCCAGCAGCATGACGAGCTTCTGGGCTGCGCCTCTCATTTTGTCTCATTGCCCCTCTGCGTTCTGCATTTAACAATTAACAGTAATTTAATTTGTTTTAGAACTGTGTCATCTTTGTCATAAAAGCAACAATACAATTAATTACAGCCTAACAATAAAGCTTATTTACAAAACACTAAAATCAGGATAAATTAACGAATTTGCAAAAGCAACAAAAAATGGCAGTAATAATGCATATTGCTGTTGAGCCTCCCTTTAAATTGCTGCACAGGAAATTTCTTTACTGCAACAAAGCTACTGTCTGTTATAAGACAGACTTACAAATTTGTGAACCTGTCCTTTTAAATAAGAATTTAAACACTATACCTTTAAAGAGTCTTTTTAAGTATGAGGAGGAGACAAATTGTTGTCACAGTGTAGAATTATCCTCACTATGATGGTTTAAAACTGAAACTGGTCCTCACAAAGGTAGCAATACAAGCCACACACACACACACACACACACACACACACACACACACACACACAAATGTTTATGTGGTGTTTCCACCTGGCCTATGAATATGAGTCTGTTATCCACTCACTAAATATGCAAAGCATTTAGACCTAGCACATTCATCTGGTTAAGATTAACTGGCAGTTTTATTCTCCTCACGCAGCCTACATGTCTTCTCTTCCTGGCAAATCTGACTAAAATTTATTGTTATAATAAATTCATTAGTGCAACAAACAGTGATGGAGGAAGAGACAGAAAGTGCCACGAGGGAGTAAGAAAAGCTAAGTGGAAATTAATTGTCATAAATCTTACAGGCGGGGAATGTTGTTAGTGCAATCATGTTTGATTAAATTGGAATTTTTAAACCACAGTAATAAATACAATGGGATTTGGAAACCATTACAGAATACAATGATCCAGACAAATTGGGAAAAAAAGCCTCATTAGGAGTATACTGCATTGTGTGTTACTAGGTAAGTAATCGAATGAATTAGGAGAGGAAGGGAGAAAATAAAAAAAAGTAGAAAAAAACCCCCAAATCCCTCCCTCATGTTGGAGAGCAGGTAGATGACTCCATGTCAGTGAAAGCCAGCGTCATTATGCACTCCTAGCCTTAGCAGTTATACTCTGCAGCTGAAAGCAGAGGCAGTGGGGTGAGATAAAAAAAGAAGTCATGTGATCTGTATTTAACTGCTTTATATTCTGAGGTGCATCTTTATTCTTTACATAACATGCCCCTCTCTCAAAGTGAGGAATGCAGGGGGAAAACAGACTATCTCTACTAACAGATATTCATGAACAGGACCTTGAGGTGCTGCCAGGTGGAGGAAGGGGTCTGGTGTGGGGACCTCAGAATTGCATCTCTGCCCTTTGCAGATGATGTGGTTTTGTTGGCTTCATCACACCGTGACCTCCGGCATGCACTAGGGTGGTTTGCAACTGAGTGTGAAGCGGTTGGGATGAGAATCAGCACCTCCAAATCTGAGGCCATGGCACTCTGCCAGAAAATGGCAGATTGCCCCCTCTGGGTTCGGAGAAAGTTACTGCCCTATGCAAAGGAGTTCAAGTATCTCAGGTCTTGTTCACAAGTGAGGGTAAAATGAAGTGTGAGGTGGATAGGCAGATTGACATCTGCATTGATGTGGGCGCTGCACCGGAATGTTGTGGTGAAGAGGGAGCTGAGCAGGAAGGGAAAACTTTCGATTTACTGGTCCATCTATGTTCCAACCCTCATCTATGGTCGTGAGCTTTAGGTAGTGACCAAAAGAATAAGATTGCGGATACAAGTGGCTGAAATGAGTTTCCCCTTGAGTGTATCTGGGCTCAGCCTTAGAGATAGGGTGAGGAGGTCAGACATACGGGGGGAGCTTGGAGTAGAGCTGCTGAGGTGGTTGAGATGGTTTGGGTATCTGATCAGGACCCTCTTGAGCACCTCCCGTTCCGAATTCCGGGCACGTCCAACTAGTAGGAGGCCCCTGAGGAGACCCAGAATACCAGGAGTGATTATATTTCTCATCTTGCCTGGGAACGCCTCAAGATCCCCCAAGAGGAGCTAGAAAGCGTTGCTAGGGAGAGGGACATCTGGAGCACTTTGCTCAGCCTGCTGCCCTTGTAACCCAGCCCTGGAAAAGTTGATGAAAATGGCATGGATTATCACATACCACCCCCTCACATTTGATTGACTTGATAATGGATAGATGATTTCGGTGCTCTCTCCAAGCAACTCAAGACAAGACTTTTGTATAACGTTTTGTACATAGCGTGTATATAAACATATACATACATAGTCTATGGTTTTGCAAATAAGATTTTCAGATTTGTGATTTTATTTGAGTTTAACACCCGCTCAATTTCCCTGGGGTCCATTCAAATGACCACTTGTGGATCTTGGAGACTCACAACATTGACAACCTATCAACATCACTGTACAAGTTGAGAAAAGTTAGAAGAAAAAGAGAAAAAAGGTTAATTAAGTGTTGTCTGCACTGCAGTTCAGACATCAGGATAAAAACACTTTAATCACCAGATGGACACTTTTTACACAAGTCTGCACTGAGTTGAAGTCAGTTTAAAGTTTGTATTGACCAGCTGGAATTGTATCAGTAGTTCTATGTTACTGCACATACCTACTTTGCATCTCCAAACTAAAACATGTTTAGGTGCTAAAAATACAGATTTTTTTTGCCTTGAACATCACTGATTTTCTTTGGCTGTGTGCTTCCACGGGAACTGTAAGATCAAAGGTAACAAAATTTTATTTGGATTAACGGGAGTTTTACTTTACACTTGCCTTATCTGAACGGCAATGTTTAGATGTCATTTAAGAGGCTTCAATGTTAAAAAAAAAAAGAAAAAAAAAGAAGGACTGTCTATAAGTTTTCATCAGGATATCAGGACATCATATCCTGATGAAAATTTTGTGATCTCCATCTGTGTGATTGGAGATCCTCTATGGGATTGAAGAGGTTAAAGAGTGCATGCATCTAACCTGCAGTCTTGCCGTGGGTTGGCAACATATCCTGGGTAGGCTCCTTCAGTGATGTTACGGCACATTTTGCTGTCCCTGTCTGAAGGCAGCAGGGTCCCGGCTCGCACCATCATACCCAAACAGTGGTCAAATGTGTTCCTCTCTTCTGGACCATCCTCCGTGAAGAAACAGTGACCCAGTGTGTCATAGCCCACCACATCCTTTACCTGCAAGGAAACAGACATGTTGAATTTTACTAATCATGGGCTGACAGTATTTCACACTAACACAAAGCTTCTGTCACAGATCTAACTGGAGAAACAATTGCCCACAAAGACTGCAATTGGCTGTGAAAGCATCAAATTTTTACAGCCTAATTCGTTTTTGGACAACTATTTGTTAAATGAAACATAATTTAACATGAAGGTTCTTCTACAGCTCCTTCATCCATGTTCTAAAAGTTGACTCCTTGCCAATTGACTGAGCACTGTGGGAAGGAAGACTAAGGCCTCTAGTTTTGCAGACCAGGCGAGGTGGAGGCACAGCGCACCTGCCAACTGGGTGTGACCAGGCGGATTTTGCAAGTTTGGCACACCATGCACGCTGGCGCAGCTACTCCTCTTTCCCACCTCCGTCCCTCCTACCTGCGCAAGTCAGAAAGAGGGAGGAGAGAAGGTGTGGAGTGGGTTTTACACTGCCGATTCACATCGCACCAATCAAATGAGCCCTTCTCCTCGCCCTTAAATGCGCTGCGCGAAGGCGTAATGAGAGTTTACTCAATTCGCCATGGCAGAAGAGAGCAGCAGACAGATGCTGAATATATACTCCTTATCTGATGCTGTGGCTGTTTGTGGTTGGCTGAGAGGGATGTGAACTCATTAGTTTGCAGCTGTGTTAAACAAATCAGGTTGGGTTTCCATTACGCGTGCCAAACATGCCAAACGGTGCCAATCCCCTTTGATCTGACATCAGATGTG
>NC_065506.1:3910731-3936550 GCF_006386435.1 Epinephelus moara | reverse complement strand
CACCTTCGGCGAAGCCTTTTGGCACGAAACTGTCACTGCGCCAAGCTGGATCTGTCGACACCTCCCCCTGCTGCGCCGCCACACCCATCTCAGCACACCTCGGTCTGCCAAACTACCAAACTGAGTGCGCCTCGGGTTGCGCTGCTTGAAACTAGCTCTGCGCGGGGTTCACCACCCTGCGCCACCCTGCACCGTGCCGGGAAACTAGAGGCCTAAGTCAGTACATTTACATGCACAGTTAAGTGGAGCTACGGTTATAGCTTGACTAGGCCGTTTAATTGGACTACTGTCCTTGTCACAGTATACAAGACCAAACAGTCGAGCATCGTTCAGCTGTTCTGCCATTTTTCTGAACAGGTCGCCATTCTGTGTCTTCCTCCCATCCATGTATTTCAACATATTCAACTCTTTCAGCTGACACAGCATGAACCATTGGATCTTATGGTGATAATATATATTTCTGACTTTTTTTATGTAGGTCTGTTTTTTTTAAGTTATTATTATTATTATTATTATTAATGGTTGAGTATGACTTCGTGAAGTCACTGAACCTGGCCAAGACCAAGAGCTTTTACATGTGCTGGTAGGTGGATTTTCCTACCTTTAGACAGAGCCAGGTCAGCTTTTTTGTCCTGCTTCCAATTGTTGTGCTAAGCTAACTGGCTGTAGGCTGTGGCTTCATACTGTATTTACTGTGTAGGCATGACAGTATCATCTCCTCAAACTCTCAGCAAGAAAGCAAATAAGTGTATTTCCCAAAATGTCAAACTTTTTTTTTGTAAGTACGTTCATTGCAAATACATCACGTCAAAACAGGAAAAAACTAAACTTAAATAAAAATTCTCAACTGACCAGCAGTCCATTGGAGCTGTGGATAGTTACGCAGCGGGAGAAGGAGTGGTGGATGGATAGATCGCTGACAGTAGTTGGGGGGTTGTAGCCTCCCCTCTCGTCCACATCTCCATTCATATGGAAATGGATAGGATAATGTCCCATTGTCTGCTGGCCCATGTGCTGCAGCTCCACCCCAGATATATGAACTGCCCTGAATCCCCGCTCCACCTGATAATGACAGCAGATAGATGTCAGTCACGCCTGCAGGGTGATCAGGTTATTATTTGCCCCACATAAGATAACTTAACAGTTATAACTGTAATCATTGGGCACAGCAAAAAAAGCAAGAATGGATATTGAATGTGTTGGATTGAATGTTATAAAGGCTATTTCAATAGCAGCTGTTGGTGAATGAAAACTATCAAATTAAAAGAAAGAAAGGGGGATGGAGGCAAAAGAAGGGTTACTGAAGAAAGGAGCTGCACAAAGCAGAAGTGAAAAGAGGAAAGGTGAGAGGAGTGAAAGAAAGGAAGGTGGGAACACTTAACACTTTCAATTTAGTACCTTTGGAGCCAAAAGTAACCTTTCAGACAAGGTACCCAGACCCTAGGTCTGTTTCCACCACAGACAGTACTCTTAAATGTGGGCAGGGTTGTTGTCACTTACTGCTCCGTCCAGCACTCGCTATATTTCCTCATCACTGGTGACAGACGGAAGTCTGCACCTCGTTTATCGTCCACAGAATGAAGTCTCATTCCAACATTTTCAGAACAAAACAGAACACGTAAGAGTGAGAGTCTCTCTCTATGGTATATTTAAAAATAGAGGGTTTGTGCATTTAGTCCTCAGGAAAGAGCAGGGGTTTAGCGTTGCCATAGCCCACAGGAACGACCCTCCACTCCACTTTTTTTTCTGCAATTGAGGATTAGAATATGTGCAATTCACATAATCTGGTCAAAAATATTATATTATTAAATGCTTGAAGATTCTGCTAAACATACTAAAAGTGTATGTCATTAAAGGGAAACAATAAAAACTAATGGAACAGTCAGAGTTGTCACACTGAAATACTACTTACTACTTCTCACCTTCAAGGCCATCAACAACCTTGCCCCTCAGTATCTTGCTGAGCTCCTTCACATTAACATACCCAGCTGTACTCTCAGGTCCTCCTTCATTCAACTCACCCTCCCATCTGCTCGCTTATCCACCATGGGGTCGAGAGCCTTCAGCCGCTCGGCCCCCCGCCTCTGGAACTCTCTACCGCAGGACATAAAACACTCGGACTCTGCTACCTCTTTCAAATCTCGCCTCAAAATTCACCTTTTCAGACAGGTATACTCCCTTTAATCTGGACTGGAATGACCTCAGTGTTGCACTTTACTGCTGTTTTATGTATTGCGTTATGAATTTCGTCTTTTGACTGTCATGTTTTATTGATTGTTTTATTATTGTCTTTTGTACGGTGACCTTGAGTGTCCTCAAAGGCGCCTTTAAATAAAATGTATTATTATTATTATTATTGTTGAAATTTAAGGTGTATTAATAGATTCACGTCATCAACTCATGCTAGTCTACAGCTGCTGCGAGAGGAAGCAACATGTCCTTTTATTTAATAGTCATAGTTTACTAATGTATGTAAAACTTGCCTCGGTATGAAAACTGGTTACATAAGCTTTAAAAGCAGCCACAACTCAGCCCTGAGCAAGAGTAACAGTCCTCTGTCAACCAAACAGCATACTGCAGTGTTTCTAGCTCCACCTTTTAGTACCAGATCTGTGTGCTAGGTACCCCAACAGAGGGGTGATCAAAAATGGGGATGGTAAGGAACAGTTCCATTGGTACCATCCACAATTTTCATAAACAATTAAGACCAATTTGAGCTTGGGACATAATTGTGATCAAGACAAAGCCTAAACACTAAATAAAGTTGCTTTCCACCCTCCTCTGTTTCTATAGGGTTTGTGGACCCGTTTATAAACATGAGCGTCTCCATCTGTGTTAATTTTGACAGATATTTTAGATTTAGTCTTAGTTTTAAGACAAAAATGCTTATTAGCTTTTGTCACATTTTAGTCATTTTTATTGTTCATACTTTTAGTCCACAGAAATTCACGACATTTTAGTCAACTTTTAGTCATTATGTTTTCTATATATACATTTTAAAACTTAAAACTAATCCAGTGAGGCTAATTCATGTATCAGAAATTAGAATCAAGGTGACAGGTTGTATAAAAATTTCATTTAGACAGTTTTTTCTACAACTACAAATTATTTCTATACACTTAAAAACTATCGTTTCTCCAGCAGTTTTTGGCAGGTTTAAGGGGTGATTTACCAGCACACACTTACTGATCATCATTTGAAAAGCTCAAATAACTCTCTATGTATGATCTTAACAACCTTGAACAACACAAAAAACTATTCTGAGATAACTAGGATTTGTACCCAGGTTCAATGTAAACTCTGACTTATCGATCTCACTGTTAAGAAGCAGAAAAATAACTTCATTAAAGTCTGAATTCTTTTTTTAATCTGCAGCATGTTAGTCTGGAGGGTTAAACTTGTGTCCTCTCACAGAGCTGGTGATTAAAACTAAACTTTCAGCTCTGTCAGAGAAAACTCTGCTGACTTCAGACTGTTAACTTGCGTCACAACTACAGTCACAGATAAACGAACCTCCTACCTGCCTGTCAGTCCAGCCTGAGAGAAGTCCTCCAGAGATCGGCTGTAAAGTCAATCGGCCAGTGGCTGCTCGCTTTGCTGCTGTTCAGCAGCTAGCAAAATATCCTGGCGCAGACTATTAAATGGGGTTTACCAGCCTGTCACTCGTGGCATTTGAAGATAATTACAAGCACAGCTGTTCTGGCCTTTCAGTGTCCGACAGTCCACCACTAACATTTTCGTCATGCTTTGTCTCATCTCGTCTTGTCTCGTCAGTGAAAATTATTGTCAGGATCTATTTTAGCTCATCATTGTCTTGTTTTTGTCGTGGAAAAACGAAGAAAAACAAAGAATTTTCATCATTAACCCTGGTCTCCATGTGTAAGAGAAAACAGTTCTTGCTATGATAGGAGGATATGTGTTTTCTTGGCTACCATAAGGCTATGGATAGATTTAGTATCCACTGAGTTATGTCAGCAGTTTCTCCACCATTTTTTGAATAAAACAGATGATATTGGGCTCCACATCGCACCTGTGACCAGAAATCTCCTCATGTACACTAAACCCTCTGCCACTATATCTTTTTTAAGCAAATTTCATTGCTTGAATGAGAGGAGTTAATCTCCCACTTCAAGTGTTCCACCTGCAAATTAGACATTATCCCCATTAGATTTCTTAACAAGGTATTTCAGACTGTTGGCCCACAAATTCTCCCTATTATCAACTGCTCACAGAGTGCCCCAGGAATAAGTCCTAAAACCCAAACGAGTTAGCATTTTTGCACTTTCGGTTTCCTTGTCAGTGGGTTTTTGAATGGGTTTCTGATTGGACATCTGAAATAAGGTCTGTGGTTAACACAAGCTTGAGAGAGAATATTCAGTGATCAGACTGTAAGGTACCTGCACTGAGGCAGGGCATTCAAAAGCAACACATACAATGTCACAGGAAAAACAGCTTTGAAGCTAACAAGCGGTGTGCAGAACAGAACAGCATGCCTGGAAAGGATGCTGTTTCTAAGTGGGTGTGATCTACGGTAAAGCTGTGCAGAGCTGATGTATCGACAAAGACCAGAGAGACAACTGGTAAGATGCTGAACTTTAAAAGGGAAAGACTGTTTAACTGGCAAAGACTGCTGCTGCCAAATGTTTGAGTCAGCGCTACACTGTAAAATATTTGCCTGTACATTTACAGTAAATTACTGGCTACTAGTTGCCTTACTTTCACAGTAAGTTACAGTATCATTTTTACAGTAAATCATTGTGAAATGACAGCTGTATACTGTGATTTCACATTACTGTGATTTAGCAGTAAACTCTGCCCATTGCATTGCTGTGATATAACAGTACAATCCTGTATTTAACTATAACTTAACAGTTTATGTACATTGGATTTAGCAGTATGCTCCCGTAGAATTACTGTATTTCACAGTTAAATTCCACATATTACTGTGATTTAGCAGAGTACTTCTGTAAAATTACTATATTTGCCAACATGAATTTTACAACAAACTTCTGAATATGGTTATCTATCACAGCTGTAGTCTTTAAGGTGATAATATTGTAATTTATGGTGAAATATTACAGTTACATATTGTAACAGCTGTAATACATTCATGACGAGGGTTAATTAAAAATAATTGCTTAATTTGATAGTTCTTTAAATAAATATGGTTAATATACATTAAATACAAAATCCATACATATATATACACATATATATATGTATACATATACATATATATACATATATATATACACACACGTAGATTTACTCATGTCCTATGAGCCTGGCCGCTGCCTGCGCTCCTCAAGTAGGACCCTTTTAAGTGATCCCACAGCCTCCTTGTCACAAAGGCAAAACTGGGAATTTCACGTTAGAGCTCCGCAGCTGTGGAGCTCCCTACCTGAGGAACTCAGGTTAGCAAAGTCAGTATCTTCTTTTAAATCACTCACAATTTTTATAACACACTGTCTCATTTATCTTGTTCGGTAAAGCACTTTTAACTGTGTTTTAAAACGTGCTATACAAATAGAGATTATTATTATTATTATTATTTATTATTACTATTATTATTATTATTATTATTATTATTATTACCATTATTATTAACATTATTATTATTATCATCATATATACAGGGGGAAATGTTGGGCTGTTCCTTTATCTGTTATTATGTTTCTTTTTTTTCAAGTGAAGTTTTTTCTCACTGAATCAGGTATGACCATTTATCTTTACCACTGATCCAGATCCTCTGGTCAGGGTCATTGTTGAACCTAAATCAACTGTGCTTACGCCTACAGTTGGTAACTTTTATAAAAGATAACTTTTTTTAGGATTTTAATGTCACCATATTCACACAGCATAAAATGAGACAGATAACCTGTGAAAAAAAAATTATACTGCAGCTACTCTATTGCCTTGTAGCATCTCTAATGGTCTGCTACATGTGAAGGAAAATGACCAGTCAGGGCTGAAGAGTCTCTAACGCAGCTGTCAATCATGATAGTCACTGCTTGTGAACTGCAGTCAAACTATCAAACTAGGCAACACTTATCAATATGCCTGTTTCTCACTTTAAATGTTTTCAGAAATATATGAGTGTCCTGTTTAGCTGTACAATGAGAATGTTTCCGACCTAGCTGCCATTTTGGACACCACTAGTATAAAGCACCGCCCACCAGCCAAACCAACTGTTAAGTGCACTAAACAATGCACTAACATACATTTCTGAAAACATCTGAGGTGAGTAATAGGTAATGCAGTAAAAGAATATCTTGATTCATATTTGATCAGAGTTGTGTAGTTTGACGGACTAACTGAAGTTCACGGAGTGATTGACATGACTGACCACTGCATTAGAGACTCCTTGGACGACATCTATTGCACATCTGTTTGTCCTGGAAGAGGATCCCTCCTCAGCTGCTCTTTCTGAGGTTTCTACCATTTTTCCCAGCATGCACTTCAACAGTTGGCAAATGTATTCACTGATCATAATAGTAAGTCTTAAAATTGTACAGCACAATTCCTTTTTGCTATGAAATAATGAAATCACCAGCTGAAATAAAAATAGATAAAGTCCCTCTTTTTGAAGATTAACATTAAGTTGAGAGAGAAGACCTTGACCTATGATTTTTTATACCTGTCTACATTTGTCAACAGGTGCAGGGACAAGGTCTGAGTACCTTAATGAGCCCTTATTAATGTATTTCTAGATTTTACCTGGCCTTTTTTACCTTTATATTTCAGTGAAGGTAAAGTAGGTCTAATTTAAATTAATGACTTAGAAATGCTAGATAATACAACCATAAAGTTGATCACTGATCTCTGACTTAAAGGAGAAGTCCAGTATTTTGCACTTTGAGCCCCATTTCTGGGTTGTTTATGATAAAATGGAGTGGTTAAGACCAAAATAGTGACAACTGCTCATTTTCAGAGAATTTGGCTTTCCCCTGCCTGGCTTAACACTGCTGCCTATGACCATGTGTGAACCTATCCTAAAACCACCCTAAACGTTCGTTTTCAAAGCCATGAAACTCACGGAGTGGCCAGTGGTGTTTGTTGATGTTCTAACATAAAAATCTAAGTGCTTGTTCTCTGGCATCATACTAGGGATGCATGATAATATCTGCATGTCATTGGTCTCCATCTGCTGGCTGGCCATCACGCTAAGTTGATCCCACTAGAGACTTGATGATCACTAAAATTAGGTAGGGCAAAAGTAGATATATCGGGGGTGTCAAACATACAGCCCAGGGCCAGAACCAGCCCGCCAAAGGGTCCAATCCGGCCCTCTCGATGACTTTGCACACCTAATGTTGATTCACATGTGAAGGCTGAGAGGTTTCCAGGAGCAATTTAAACAGTGAGCAGATACTTAATGTAAAATACTACCTTATAGGCTTTTCCACTTTGACCAGAATACAGCTCTCTGAAATAACAATAAGTACTTTCTATGGTCATTTTTAAAGATTTGGAACATTGTGCAAACTATTGACAATCTGCAGCTTCAGTATAAAAGAATCTGTATCAGTCTTCTGTCTTACAACAATATTAGTGGAATGCTGCTGCTGGAGGCCCTGACAAAATTTCACACTGTGAGGCAGGGGATGACATGACCTGCTTCTTCAATAGCTTCCACTTTAGTGGATAGCATATGATGAGCCCTAGTGGAAACTAGGGCTCACCTAGGTGTCTGCTCTGGAAATGACAAGGTTAGAACAACAGTGTACCTTTAAATGTCCGCCAAAAGTGTCGAAGTCGAAGAATGTGCAGGCCTCGTTGCCATAGCAGCCAGGCTCTATCTCACCACGGATCAGGATGTTACGCTTTAGGAGGCCCACCTCTGCTCTCATATCCACCCCATCCACTTCCTCACCCATATGGATGAACTGGGCCTTACCTGCACAAGTACAAACAAACATTCCATTTACCAGAGCTGAGCAGTGTGAACAGATGTCCATTGTCACCAGAGACTGAGAAAAGTACAGTTTGTTGTGTATTTGCCATGTGTATGTGTGCATGTGTAGGTATATGGCTGAACAGTTGTTTCAGATAATTGCGATGGACAGAATGGGGAAACTGAGTCAGAGTTTGTTGCACTATTTTTTCTCTTTTTAAAGGAGAATGGGCAGGCAACATTTATAATTATGGTGAACAGACAGAGGCACTCGTAAACACATTGATGCATAACACACATGTTGTAACTCATCTACTTTAAGAAAGAATGATAGAGAGGAATACCCTTGAGTTGACCAAAGTAAGAAAGCCAATCTCTTTTTCACCTCCCCTTTGACCCAGCCAACCCACAGTTAAACTTGCAGTATGATTACACTAACCTGCACTGCAAAATATTTGACTGTGACGCTTTTAACTTTTTCCAGTAAATTCCTGGAACCTAGTTGCATTACTTTTACTACAATTTACTGTTTTATTTTCACAGTACATTACAGTAACATTACAGCTGAATAATAAGACCTCACATATGCCAACAAGTTACTGTGATGGCTGTTGTAGAAATGCAGTGTCACTGTAAAAGCAATGCAACTCAATAGCCTGTAATTTACTGTAAAGTGAAATTTAAAATAGCATCGTCAACCACTGCAAATTGGCCATGTCGCCTTATTATCTTCAAAACAGTAACAAACCTATATAATATATAAAGGTTAAATTTCTACAAAAATCTATTTCAGACATTTATTTTGCAATTCTGTATACACTATACAGGTAAAGTCAAACACTGCATTCATTTTTAAAGTTTGGTAGGCTAACCTTTTCCATAAAATTTTAAAAGCTTGAACCTTAAAGGTATACTGTGCAGCAATTGTTGGTTCCTGTTTGTAAACAGTATCTCCAGGGAAAGTAAAACCCAGCCCTAAATTTACTCGCACTCGTTTTTTTTTTAGTATCCGCAATTTTTGTAGCTTCCTCTTGGATGAGTGCTGCCTACAGTTTGGCACATGGTCACCACCTCTTTATAAAATCCCAACCTCATCTGTGCATTGTGCCCAGGAACGTCCCAAACATATACACATACTAAGAGAAACCTTGCTCAATTTCAATGTATCTGAGTATAATGACAATAAAGATCATTCATTCAACATTTTAGTAATACATTTTATTTTTATTTACACATTTTGCCATGTCCCCTATCATATCTCATGAACTGGCTGCCTTAGGGAGGCATCACTGTACTTGTGACAAGTGTTTGTGAGGTTGTGTGTGAATGCATGAACGCCTACATGCATGTGCACAGACACAGGGGCCCATTGCTCTACAAACTGGGCATAGTGATAGTTATGACAGGACAGGATATCAAGCTCAGCTCACAGCTACATCAGCTGAACTCAAGCAGCCCAATCAACTGATGGAGCAGCTGATTGAGGGAAGGAAGTCAGCTGATAGATCACATGATTCCTTTCTATACAACCAATTGGTAAATCTCATTCAGGGTGTCTCCTCCCCAGCGCCTCCTTACATGTTTTGTCTGACTTATCAATGACATTTCTGTTTATCACTGATGCTTGCTCTGTTCTGTTCCGGGGGGTCTTTGCTAGCCTGGTTCCAGACCATAGACCCCGCCCACTCAACTGAGTAGGCTTGCATCTCTGGTCTGGCATACTGCAATGAATTTGCGATTTATCTCGTCCAAAAGATGGAAGGACCAATGAACGCCTGGGGTGGGAGCGGGTCTAGCGATTAGCCAATCAGCACCACACTGATGTCAAGCTGTCCGCCGGTGGGTAACTGGTGAGGATAGCAACAATGGCGACCGCTACAGATCCTACAGACCACATTAACGATGCTATCGAGGTATTTTGCCACTACTCGCGTTAATGGAGGACCAAATTAAGGAAGCTGCTAAACTGGATTTAACAGCGATGCAGCTGGGCGTGCACGACGACGGAGACATTTTAAACGGGCAATGCTCGCTTGTTTTCGGCACCCCCGAGGCATGGATACTAATGACGTCAGATTCTGGGTGAGTCGTTGATCTCTACTGATTGGTTAGGGAAAAATCAAATTCCCTCCCCCTTGTAAATCGCCTTCAATGGAAGCCATGTCAGACTGAAGGTTCTGGGACCTTCAGTCTGACACTTAGGCTAGGTCTTTGCTGCTGCTTTCCCTGCCTGAGGCTTTCCATGTAGGCGCATGGAAGGGCTGAGAGGTATGCTCTCTCTGCCTCAGGCTTTCTTCATAAACGCATGGAGTGGTAGAGATGTGTGCTCTCTCTAACTTAGGCTTTCTGCGTAGGCTCAAGGAAAGGCAGAGAGGCCCCAGAACAGAAAAGTAGAAAAACCCGACAGCACTCACTAATAAGTATAATACTTTTAATATAGTGGATTGCACAGCAGCAGTTTGTGGGTGTGTCTCCCTTTTAACAGAAACCTGCCAGCTCAGATTAACATAAAAAAAGATACAAATATAGACCATTCATAAATTCAAACCTCAGTAATGCATCGAGTAGTATAAATATGATAGAAAATCTTAAGGCACAAAATACAATATTAAAGAATAGACTAGAATGTATAAGAAACTTTGTAAAAATCGTCAATAACTTTTTGTCATGACCGAAAGTGTCAAAAATGTCCAACATAAGAAAAACAACAACAATAAAACCTATCTAGGTAAATACTATTGCAGTCACCAATAGTGACCAGTGTGTGACCAATAGATATGGTCCATCTACTGTCTGTGGAAAGTAATGGGTCTACATGTGTAGCTGTCCAAAGAGCCCATGCAGAACCCCCCAGACAATAATAATGGACCACATAAGAGGTCCCAGAACAGAGCCATACCGCCAAATATAATACTGCAAAAGGAAAAATGGAAATAAAGTTTTCTTTGACTAAAGTGGTCCTGACTGAACTAAATCAAAATAACACATCACACATCAGGAGAGACCCCTCACTTCCCAGACTCCTCCTGTTTTCCACCCTCCTCTAACTGTTGTTTGTAATTTTATGATGTATATATGACTATTAATATTTTTTAAAATATTTCCTTTTATAATAGATATATTTATGCTTCTAAATGCAGCGGATTGCTGACAACCAAGTTTCATTATGTTTTAAAATGCAATGAAAATAAAGCATCTATCTATCTACATGGTTGCAGCTATTGTGAATTTGCACTTGCTTAAGGATGCTTTTCACACCCATAGTTCATTTGGTACAGAACAAGAAAAAATATTTACATAACAATTACAAGCGGCAATTGTGGGTTCAAGCCTTTTCTTGGCAAATAGCAGGAAGCAGCAACAGTGACTGGGTTTCAAGCTTTCGCAAAGCTGAGCAAAGTCACTTCAGCTTCATTTCAGGGAAAAAAACTGATACAGCATGGTATCGCAATATTTTGTGTGGTGATATTGTATTAATACAAAGACACAAAGTATCTTTCTTTTATTACATTATTAATTTTTGCAAATACACATTTTAATACAACTTTAGAATAATAAAATCAATTGCTTTTTGGTCCACCAGATGGTGCTGATGTTTTTTAACTGATGAGGTCAGCAGAAGTCTCAGTCAGCAGCATTTGGCAGGAAGTTCATCAAAACAAACATGGAGGCACTGGAGAAAGGAATCAGAAATGTGCCGTTGGCGTTTAAATCAAACATCTGGACTTATTTTGGATGTTTTAAAACAGAAGGAAAGGAGGACTTGGTTATAACACATGATTTGCACGCAGTGTGATATGAGAATAAAATACTCTGGGAATACCACGAACATGAGGGACATAGCGTTAGCCACTGATGGCCAAGCTAGAATTAAACCCGCTCCGCCGAAAAAAAATCAACCAACACTGGACACGCTTAGCTTCACAAAACTACCATCCACCTCTGAAAGAGCTAAGAAAATAACACAGTCCATCACCTCCTTCATGTGCCAAGATCTGCGTCCATACAGTTCTGCTGAAAAGGCTTTTGTTACATGCTAAAACACTGGAACCCAGGTATTAGTCTGTACCCAAGCTCTAAAGAGAAGATAAGTATAAAGCTGAGAAATCTTTGAGTACAGCAGGAAGGGTGGCATTAACTCAGGACGCCTGGACTTCAATGTCAGTGGATTAATATGTGACTATAAGGGTACATTATCTAACAGAGAACTGACTGCTGTCTCACGTTCTCTAAACTGTCTCCAAACTAGAGCAGTAGGCCTACACAAAAGTCACACTGGAGCACACACTGCAGACCTCCTGCAAAATGCAGCACAAGAATGGCGGATTGTCATTGTAACAGAAAACGCTTTTAAAATGGGTGTTGCCATCCAGTTAGCGGGATACCTGCATGTGAAGTGTTTCACTCACGCGCTTAATAGGACGACAGGTTGTGTGACTACATTTGTTTAGAGCATAGGACTGGGACATTTAAAAAAAACTCCAGTTCTCAACTTCCACTACCATTACATTCCCACTGGGCATCAGCAAGTTTGAAAGCTACAGTATTCTACATTTAGCATAGTGTAGCCTTAGCTCAAGAAAAGCAGGGATGAGAACAACAAGGGCAAAAAACAAAGAAAACAGTAAGATGAAGAATGGTGCAGAAATGAGCTCTGTTCCACGTGTCCTCCACTCCTACACATTCCCACTGTGCACAAGGCAAATTTGCTAGGAAAAAAAACAGTGTTGCCTGGGAAAAAAAGGGAAAGAAATACAAAAAAAAAACAAAATCTGAGAGACAGAAGATCACACTCCCACATGCTTCATCTTTTTCTCCTCCTACTCCCTCTACCAGCACAGCCAGGATTTCATAAGTACAAATGAACACTATCATTCCAGCTTGGATTTAAAACATCAACAGCAGAGGCTTAAAAGACATTTGAAGATCTAAATTTCCTGGAGTTTACTACTAGTGCCTAATTCCATCTGTTTTTCCCAAAACTGATTTGTGCTTTTGTGGGAAAGAACAACCAGTTTTGATCATTTTTTTAAACTCTCATGCACAAATTTATTTTGAGAGTTTTCTATTGCTCATAAATAGATGAATAATTTTTCATATGGGGAATGAGCAGGTGCTGTCACATATCATATAAGCTGCTGTGGCTCTACACCCAAAGGGGGCAGTTTAGGGATCATGTAAGTGGATAATGCCAAAAGTTCAGCTTAATGTCTCTAATATGTAGTATTACCACCTCTGTTTGACACTGAACCCCCCCCCCAAAAACAAAAAAACTGAATAAATAAATGCTATAAAATAAAAAAACTGATTTGGAAGAATATCATGTTTATATCGCGAGAGCAGTAATTTGAGGTAAACTGTTAAACATTTGTAAAAACTTGTTTATAGAAAGGATAGTCTCTGACTGTCAAAATGCCACAGCATTAGGTCTGTGTTAACACGTCAAATGGGCATTAAGATGACCATGTAATGCCCTGTTAACAAGTAGCCTACATTTCTGACATCTCAAAACGTTCAATATTTCGGTGCAACCATTTCACTAGTTATAGGCATAGTGTTTAGTCAGCTACTCTGAGTGTGTTACTGATTTGCCGTCATTCTTTCATATCATATGAAATGAATGCCTAAAGTTATTGGTTTTACTACAACTTTATATTACTTATATGACTGAGGTCTGCTGCAGAATTCAGCATCATGTTTCACTTGCTAATAGTCTGATTTAATAAGTCAGCAGTGATAAAACTGTATAAATTGTGTTATTAAGGCAGATGAGCCGAGCATTAGCTGGTATTCACTTTACATGGAGCTAAAATTAATACAGAGATATGTAAAATGTTTGCCTTAATGCCTGCTGGATGTTTACCGTAAGCTAGCTCAGGCTCTGTTAACTGTTAACAATATGCTAACCGTGTACGGCAAGCTAATCGTTAACATGCTTGGTTAAAAAGGAGAACAACAAATGCTTTGAGATGGCTGTCAAAGATGGCAGAGGTATGCTCACATTATACTGTCTGACGACTAACAGGTGGCGTATTTCTCGTGTTTTATTCCCAAATCGCTCTAGAAAAGAGAATTAGCATATTGTTAGCGCACCATTCAATACCATTACCATAGGAAAACACCAGGTTCAGTGCTGGAAGTTGCGCCTATAGCCTAATTCACACAAGGTATCACAGGGGGCTCGGGATAAGATGAATCTTATCCATCCCCTGCTTGGTTGCTTTTTTGTTTTCTCTTCTTTTATCCCTCCATGTACGTCTTCTCTGGTCTCTGTCTTTGCCATGATACCCGTACTGAGAATAACTAGCTAGCTCCTGTTTTTAAATCTTTATTTTGAATTGTCAACATATATAGCCTAGTATCGAAAGAAAACATTAGGGGCGCCCAGTAGCTTACCTAAGGCCTGTACTACAAAGCAGGATTTGGAGTAAGTAAGGTAACTGCCCATTGGTCCGACAGCCCATTGGTTCGACCATATTAAACCCATTGTTCCGAAGTCCGTTCCGAAATCATCATGATGCCCTGTGGTTAAAGTCTGGTTAGGTTTAGGCACAAAAACCACTTGGTTAGTGTTAGGAAAAGATCATGGTGTGGGTTAAAATGAAAAAGAAAGTGACAAACACATAAGCGGTCAGCCTGCTTTGCCTCAAGCCTTTCCCAGCTGACCTAGAGCCGGTCGCGGCGCACCATACGCCCGCCGTTCAGCACCGCGGACAGTCGGACTAATGGGATGTCGAACCAATGGGCTGTCGGACCAATGACATGGACCCCTCTAGAGCAGGTTTACTTCAGAATGTCAGATCACAGCTGGTCAACACCCAATCTCTGACAAATCAGATCACTGAGGAAAAAAGTATCCATGGACAAAAGGCCGGAGTCTCAGGTAGAAAAGAGTAGCTTAAGGTCAGTAGAATCATTTCAATATTCCAGGGGTATATTTCCACTGGTTTTAAAACAGAGCTTCTAACAAACAGAGATCGTTTACACATACACATTATTTTAGCAGGATTTTAACTTATGCAAAGTTTATTTTAGCCAGCAGTAACTGCTGTAAATGGTGCTATTTTACTCTCTAATTCCATCACTGCAACTCAAAATAACATAAGACACTTGTGGGACGAGAACCAGGGGAAAAAAGGTAATATTTTACGAGAAAAATAATCCACACACTGTTAATTTGCTCCCATTATTATAAATGCAACATTTCGGTCAGACAGACCTCATCAGTCATTGAGTGGGCTACTTTTCCACACTTTACCTCAGTAGCACAAAAAGTCTGGCATTACTAAGTGTTACATGTTACATATTCAGAGTAGTTTTGTTATCTTCCAACTAACTAACAAAATATTATCCATGCACATGTCACATATAGCCTAATTTCAATCTTGGCCAATGGTGGTGTATTGTTGGATAATATTTCCATAAGATTACAGAGTACTGTTTACATCCCTTGCACTGATGTTTCACTGTCATGCAGTCCCAGACACTTTTAGTGATGTTTCATCTCATATCATATGAAGCAGCCTCCTTTATTCATGGTTCTGATGATGTTGCTTATGATTAACATCCCCGCTTCTTTCACATGAATGCACTCGTGGCTGGATAGGAAAACCCAGATATGTTCTGGTTATCTGGCTTGAATAACCCTAACATAAAATACATTCAAATGATGTCAGACTGTTTCTGCTGTTGAAGTAAAGGGTGGAAAAGTAGTTAATGACTAATGACGTCTCTCTGACAGAAATGTGGCATTTATAATAACGGCAGCCAATTAACAGTGTGTGGATTATTTTACAAATAAGATATTATCTGCTTCACCCCAGTTCTTGTCATGTCTCATGTTATTTTGAGCTGCAGTGATGGAATCATATTGTAAAAGTAGCAGCACTGTCACTGCGGACTAAGATAAACTTTGCATAATTTTAAATAGTGCTAAAATCGTGTGTTTAGTGTTGTAAACGATCTCTCCATTTGTTAGAAGCTCTGTTTTAAAACCAGTGGAAATAGAGCCCTGGAGCAATGAAATGATTCTACTGACCTATAACAGCATATAGACTCCTATTTTTTTACCTGAGACTCTGGACTTCCGCTAATGGATACTTTTTTCTTCAGTGATTAGGTTGGTCAGAGGTTGGGATGTTGACAACCTGTGATCCGATATAATTGGCTCCCATTATTATAAATGCAACATTTGGGTCAGATAGACCTCATTAGTCATTTACTTTTCCACCCTTTACTTCAGTAGTAGAAACAGTCTGGTGCTACTTTAAAGTGTTTTATGTGACATGTTCACAGAAGTATTATCATCATCCAACTAAACAGCAAAAAAATCTCCATACTAATGTCACATATGCTCATAGCTCATAATTTAAGTCTCGGATGACGGTGAATTTTTGGATAGTATTTTCAACCTTTCTATATTTTCTGTTATAAGACAACAGCTTGTCGTTTACATCCCATGCCACTGACATTTTACTGTTTCGCAATCGGAGACACATTTGGTACCCTTTCATCTTATGTCATATGAAGCAGCCTACTTCATTCATGGTTCTGATGATGTCTCTGGAAATTAACACCCCCGCCTCTTTGGCATGAACGTACTTGTGGCTAAATAGGAAAACCCAGAGTTGACTGAGCTAGTTGATAACCAGCTTTGCAGTACCGGTTATCCAGACGGCCAATGTAAGGGTTAGTCAGACCAGATAATAAAAAGATAACCTGGGTAAGTTAAACTGGACTTTGTAGTATAGGCTTTAGGTTAGTTGTTCAACATCAGTTACCACGGTGATTTATCCTGGCAAAAAGAGAATCAGCCTCGTAGAACTGAAAACCCACAGTTAACCCTGAAGTTACCTCGCAAACTCCAAATCCTGCTTCGTAGTACAGGCCTCAGGCCTCTGGTTATGTTAAGAGTATCAGATCAAAACCTGTCAACATCCTGACCTCTGGCTAATCAGATCACTGAAGAATAAAGTCCAGAGTCTCAGGTAAAAAGATAGACCTCATCCATCATTAACTAAACTACTTTTTCCACCCTTTTCTGCAGAAACAGTCTGGCAATACTAATTAACACCCCTGCCTCCTTCACATGAATGCACTCATAGCTGGAAAACCCAGAGTTGACTATACTAGTTGATAACCAGCTCTGTAGTACCCGTTATCCAGACAGCCAATGTTGGGGTTAGTCAAGCAAGATAAAATATATCCTCGGTAAGTTTAACTGGCTTTGTAGTACAGGCCTCTGGAGAAAAGCAGTCTGGCTTTGCGATGTTTGGTAAATGTCAGGATAGAAACAGAATAATTTTACATTTGTCTCCACTGCTCCAGGCCATTTATGCACTCCGCACCATTTATTTTCTACACTCAGCATCATTAGTGCCATTTAAAACTTTCAAAAGTTAAACATGTAAAAACTCAGGTCCAAGTTATTGGACTTTGGAACTGATAAATAGCCCTAGGCTGTCTGTCTCTGTGTCTCTCAGAGCCATCTCCCAGCTCTCAGCTGCCAACAACAAATACAACACAGCCTCCCTATTTGTGCATAACCTTAGGGGCTGGGGAAAAGACTCGATTAGCACTGCTTGTTCAGAAACGGGGCTGCAAAGTGGCATGCAGGCAGGGATTAATGAAATGGATTACAGTCAGGATTAGACTGACAGGAGCCTCAGGCTCACAAAAAAGAATTTCCACTCTGGATGGCCAAACACTGTTCTGATGTCAGAGAACTGGGGGAAAACAGATAAGAAGGTGGGGAGCTATAATGGACTGATCCTCTGATGCAGCTGGGCAGGAGGGAAACACCAGCAGCTTAGGCAGAGATTTTAAAATAAATCCTGGACTCCAAAATCCACAGAAGATTGCAAACTTGACTTGACTTGTACATGAATCTGTGGGCATAAGCAACAGCTATGAGAGGACATGTCATGTCACGTTATTGCTGTTTTATAGCTGCTGCGGGCACTAAGGGTTTTTCCAAGAGCTAAAGACAAAGGCCATTTGAATCATACAGGAGAACAGTGAGGACTGACAAGGCTGAATGAATGTGTGTGTGATGCAGCAGCTAAGAAAGAAAATAAGTGTCTGTAAATGTATGTCCACACTAGCATGCATGTCAGTGTGTTAATGTGTGTCAGCATGAATGAGCTCAGTCAGGAACACACAGTACTCCAGGTTGCAGGCTGAGACTTTCCCTTGGCCCCAAGTCAGACCAAACACCTTCCACTGACTCCCACACACTGCTCTGGGCTGTCTCAACCTGGCCTCTATGACACTGAGTGTTTATGTGCACACACACACTCAGACTCAGCCTGAACTCTCATGGAAGGGTGTGATTTTAATCTGTTTGGGCAGATATAAATGCCATAGCTAAACAGGGATTTCATAACAAGTAGGCTATGCCAAAAGGAGAAAGTAACTCAGTATTCAATGAATAAAAATCATCTCTTCCTGAAAAATGTCAACATTTTGTCAGTGAAGATAGTGTTATGAAGCCCGTTAGAATTAAAAAGCCAAGGTGTGATACTTCAGATTTCCCACCCCAGTACACTGACTTTATCAATTCAGGCACCTGCATTAAACAGGATTTATACCACAGTAACACTCAATGCCAACAGCACTATAGAATAAATTCACCTGTATGTCATCAACACAGCTTTTACAACACAGGACTCAGGTACACTCAATTAAAGGGAAATTTCGGTTTATTTCAACCTGTCTCCTATCGTCCTAAATTTGTTTCAAGTGACTAGTGACGAAAAATAATAGTTAGCATGTTAGCCGTTAGCCTAGATACAGCCGGGGCGCATAGTAGCGTCAGACCTGTTAAAACATAAGTGAACGGGCATCCCTTCAAGTGCAAAGTTAGTCCACTAAACAAGCTTTTTTTCCACAAAGACCGCCTCATATCGTTAGGATAAATGTCAGAGAACATATAGAAAACGACATGTAAACGTGTTGTCTTACCTTACCGGTTTGCTGCTACGTTTGTTTATCATCTAGCTCTGCTTTCCAAAGCACAGCCTGGGCGCAACAGTTCAAGCTCAACAGTCCAAAATGGCGGCAGCGCCCCTAGTGGCTGTTGGCAAAAATTCAACGGAGCTTCGCCTCTTGGTATCCATGCTCTTTGGTTGAACAGAGGCTCTGTGGATGTCTGTGTATGCGGATCGAGCAGGTGGAATGAAAATACATTCTTCCTATTATTGCAGCCTATTGCTGCACAAAGCTTGGGCATTTTTTATTTATTACTAGCGGTAAATAACTGTTTGTAAGCTAACTGTGATTCTACCGCCTGTTTATCAAGATCTCGCGAGAACTTGTTTTCTGAGACGGACAGGGCTCAAACAAAGTTAATTTTCTCTTGATCTGTGCGGATGAAAAATGCAGCTTTAGTGTCAGAATGTTGGTAAGATGTGTGGCTTGTGGAAAACGAACCCAATATTTACTTTAGTGACTACAGGGCAAAAGAATTGACCATAAATTGTGATCACGTTCATTTTCCTCATTGACGACAATACATTCAGAGCTGCCGCTGACGTCACTGAATCAGGAAGTGAGCTGAGTGGGGTATCTCGCTTTATCCTATACTGGAAACTCAACAGCTCTATCCTAAAACATGATGCAGTGATTAAAACAGTCCAGTCTTTATTTGATCGTTTTTTGGCATAAATCCTTATCAGAAAATAAATTTTGTTGTAATTGGGAACTTTTTAAATTCGAATTATCTAAATTTTTGAGAACATATGGAAGTTTGATAGCCAAAGCTAAAAAAGCTGAAGAAGAAAATATAATTACAGAAATAACATCATCACAAAAAACACCTGGTAATTTATCAGAAAATGAATTACAACATTTAATGAATCTGCAAAATAAATTAGATGACATTTACAAATTAAAGGCTGATGGGGCCTTTGTTAGAAGCAGGAGAAGATGGTTAGAGGAGGGGGAGCAGAACACTGCTTATTTTTTTCGACTTGAAAAATTTTATGCTAAACATAACACAATACAAAAATTAAATATTGATGGAGACATTACAGATGACCCTCAGAAAATAGCGAAATATTGTTCAGACTTTTATACCAAATTATATGAATCAAAGTATGATGAGGAATCTGCATGTCAATTTTTGAGATCCCTTACAGAAACTAAATCAATTGACCTTGATCTAAGAGACTTACGTGACAAACCGATAACACTACAGGAAGTTACATTTGCTATAGAACATCTTAAGCTTAATAAGTCTCCAGATACTGATGGTATCACTTCAGAATTTTATAAGGCATATCTCTAAACAGCTTGCACCCTTCCTCCTTGGTGTCTTCTTAGAATGTATTAACAATGAATCTCTTCCTCCCACCCTAACCCAAGGCCTCATAACTTTAATTCCGAAACCAAAGACAACACAATTGGTGTCCAATATGCCTACTAAATAATGATTACAAAATATTCGCATTGATATTTGCTAAAAGAATAAAAACGGCTCTAGATTTCATAATTGATGAGACTCAATCCGGCTTCATGAGAAACAGACATATTTCCAACAATATCAGATTAGTACTGGACTTAATTGATTATTCAGATTTGTGCCCTGATGAAAGTTTCATTCTTTTCGTAGATTTCTACAAGGCTTTCGACACAATAGAACATAAATTCATCTATCATGCCTTGGAAAAGTTTGGTTTTGGGTCATATTTTAGCAGTGCTGTCAAAACAATGTACACTAACAGAAACTGTTCAATCAAGTTGCATAATGGTACTTCTCCTCGATTCTTCCTTAAACGTGGGGTCCGGCAGGGATGTCCAATATCTCCTTATCTTTTTTTGCTTTGTACTCAGTTACTCACTGACTATATAAAGCTTAGTCCACTAAAAGGTATCTCAATTGCAGACAATGAAGTTATGATACGACATTATTTTTAAAAGATCTCTCTCAGATACCTTTGTCTATTGATTTGATTAATACTTTCTCTGTTGCCTCTGGTCTTTGCTTAAATATAAAGAAATGTAAACTTCTTGCTCTCAAATATTGTGACATCCCTTCTGTCTGTAATATACCTGTAAAAGACTCCATTACTTACCTCGGTATCATTATCACCAAAGATAGAGGGGCCAGGTGCAACTTGAATTTTGATTTAATTATTGACAAAACACAAAAAAAATTGAACCAATGGTTGCAGCGAGATTTATCACTAAGAGGAAGAATTCTACTGGCTAAAGCTGAGGGAATATCCCGCCTTACATATGCTGCTCTATCCCTTGATGTAAACAAAAAGATTTCAAACGATATTGACAAAATGCTTTTTAACTTTATTTGGAGGAACAAAAATCACTATGTCAAAAAATCAGTAATAATGAACTCATATGATAAGGGTGGCCTTAAATTTTTAGACTTTTACACTTTAAATAATACATTCAAAATAAATTGGCTAAAACATTTCATTAAGAACCCATTTTCAATTTGGAACTTTATACCAAATTTTATTTTTTCTAAATTAGGAGGCCTAAATTTCCTTTTATTTTGTAATTATAATATCGAAAAACTCCCCACAAAACTATCCAATTTTCATAAACAGATGCTTCTCTCATGGTCATTGATTTATAAACACAATTTCTCCCCGCATAGATACTACTTATGGAACAATAAAGACATTATATACAGAAACAAATCCATATTTTACCCTCACTGGTTTTCTAATAACATTCTTTTGGTTGGTCAATTGTTTAATTCAAATGGCTCACTTTTGACATATCAAGAATTTATTTTGAAATACAATATTATTATTCCCGTTAGGGAATTTAATATTGTTATAGATGCAATTCCTGCTGGAGTTGTTATGCTATTTAAAAGTACGGCATCCTGCTGGAGTTGTTATGCTATTTAAAAGTACGGCAGGACAGAACCCGAATTTAAATTTATTATATATTGATCCAACCAAACATGAAATCGGTGAGATTTGTTTCTCCTCAAGACGCAATAATAATCGTCATTTACGCACATTGTTTCAGAAAGATGTTGTATCAACTCCATATGTGGTTTCTTATTGGAACAACTTTGTTAATAATCCTGACTGGAAAAAGATTTGGACTTTACCTGCAAAATACTTGATTAATAATAAAATGAAAGAAGTATCATTTAAAGTAATTCATAGATTCTACCCATGTAAAGTTTTTCTTCAACATTTCAAAAAAGATATCGATACTAATTGTTGTTTTTGTGAAGGATCCCCTGAAGATGTTTTTTATTTATTTTGGAATTGCCCATTCTCTATGGAAGGATATTTGTAATTTGATTTGTATTTGTGTAGAACCACATTTCTCCTTTTGCTTTGAACATATATTGTTTGGCTTCATTGACTATCCATCTGTGAAAAATTTTTTTTTTTATATATTATTAACCTTGTTATACTACTGGCTAAATGGTTTATTCATAAATGTCGATATACTAATCAGAAACCACTCTTTTGCATTTTTGAAAATGAAGTCAAGCAATATATTAGGACCATTAGACACTCCACAAATGCGAAAGCCATTAAAACTTTGGATTTATGTGCTCTTTTTAATGTATTTCTGTAATATGATATTCTGACTTTTTGCCACTGAATGTATGTCACCCCCTGGCATCTATGTTTGTTTGATTTGTGTTTTTCAATAAAGGAAAAAAAAAAATAAATCTTACTTTATCCAATATCTCTGGTAGAGATCAACGACTCACCCAGAATCTGACGTCATTAGTATCCATGCCTCAGGGGTGCCGAAAACAAGCGAACATTGCCCGTTTAAAATGTCTCTGTCGTCGAGCACGCCCAGCTGCATCGCCGTTAAATCCAGTTTAGCAGCTTCCTTAATTTGGTCCTCCATTAACGCGAGTAGTGGCAAAATACCTCGATAGCATCGTTAATGTGGTCTGTAGCATAGACATATATATGTAGACGCTGCATCGAGTGGGTTTACGTGCTGCTGCGATACGTCAACGTCACCGCCATATTGGATGTGGCAAGGCTGCGCTGTAAACTAATACAAGTGAATGGACTTAATTTCTTAAAGCGCCTTTCTACAAAGAAATTTACGTTAATGCCTCTCGTTTATTCAATCACACATGCACTAATATACTTGGGAAACAGTTAGGCACCAAAAACAATGTATTTGATCTTCTCAGATGGCTAAGATAAGAACTTTATTGATCCCACACAGGAGTAATTCACCTTACATCAGCTATAGAGAACAAGGTAGTGCTGAAAAACAGTACACAGTACATATATATATATATATATATATATATATATATAGCCTACTGTAGCGTCCGCCAGGACGTGTGGAAAGGATGACGCAGTTATTCGGAAAACCACCGTTTATTACTGAACAGTACAGGTTACTGTTGGCCGTACCCACACCAAAACAACCAACAAACAAGAACTTAGCTGTAACTCCAACTGTGCACTCCTGCTCTCTCCTCCAGCTCGCTCCTACACACACCAGCACGCACACTCACACAGCCTCCATCCCGGTCACACTCGCCCCCCGCCCCCCTACCTATACTCATTCAATCCCAAACATGCCATTAACTCACAGAACACTGACATTATAACAGAACATTTATTGCAGGGTCGCTACAATACACACACACGCACACACACACACACACACACACATATATATATATATATATATGTATATATACGTGTTTATATATATACATATACATACATATAAGCTTACATATCATGTGTATATATATATATATACTGTGTATTGTTTTTCAGCACTACCTTGTTCTCTATAGCTGATGTAAGGTGAATTACTCCTGTGTGGGATCAATAAAGTTCTTATCTTAGCCATCTGAGAAGATCAAATACATTAAACGAGAGGCATTAACGTAAATTTCTTTGTAGAAAGGCACTTTATGAAATTAAGTCCATTTACTTGTATTAGTTTACAGTGTAGCCTTGCCACATCCAATATGGCGGCGACGTTGACGTATGGCTCAGTGCCACATCCAATATGGCGGCGACGTTGACGTATGGCTCAGCGCTCGATGCGGCGTCTACGTATATGACTGACTTAGAGGCGCGTTCATGTTAAGTGCGTGAGTGTGTGAGGGCTGTCCCATTGTCAAATCGTCAAGTCAGACAGTCAGTGAGTGAGCCCTTTATGCCCCCTTACTGTAGGTAAGGAAATTACCCACAGTTCATAGCGTTGTGACGTCAAATACAGGGGTTGCCCTCGGAACACCGGAAGTGTTATAAAAAAAAACGAAAACACGGTCGGCAGATATGGAAACGGTAACGTTATGGAAGGAGAGCGAAAAAACAGATAGATAAACAATGAAACATTACATTAACAAGGATTTAAGATGGTACATAAACACACATGAAGTCAGAGGAATACCAGTGGTTATATTCCACACACAAAGAAAAGCCTATATATCTATATCTATAGATATATCTATAGATATAGATAGGCCTATATATTCTTTGTGTGTGGAATATATGCTGACAATTACCGATAAATGATCACGCCCAGAGCCGCCAGTGTCAACAACATTTTGTAGAGAGGGGAATAAGTGCTGTCCCATTCCTACTTGTAGCATCCGGAGCCCTTTCAGACTCTCACACTCAATCACTTACAGCTGACGTCAGTTAAATCAGTGAGGGTTCAGGGCTTGAGTCTTTAGGGGCCGGATTGGAATTGGGCCTATGTCTATGGTCTGTAGGATCTGTAGCGGTCGCCATTGTTGCTATCCTCACCTGTTACCCACCGGTGCACAGCTTGACATCAGCGTGGCGCTGATTGGCTAATCGCTAGACCCGGCCCCACCCCCGGCGTTCATTGGTCCTTCCATCGTTTGGACGAGATAAATCGCAAATTCATTGCAGTATGCCAGACCAGAGATGCAAGCCTACTCAGTTGAGTGGGCGGGGTCTATGGTCTGGAACCAGGGGCCTGTATCACGAAGCAGGATTAATGTCTTAGCGAGGTAACTTCAGGGTTAACCCTGGGTTTTCGGTCTCACGAAGCCGGTTCAGTTCTTATCGGGGTAGATCACCATGGTAACTTACTCTGAACGGCTATCCTGCTCCGGAGCAGGGTAAGTTCAGGGTTGAATCTGATCCTATAAAAAGCACCACCCACTGGCCAATCAGCTGTTCGGAAAAAAATGACTCCGCTGACAGAAACGCAGCCCAGTCATGACGGGAGGTTTAATTAATTTGATTGATTTTGATTTGAAAGTTTATTTTGAACATTAAAAAAAAAAGAAAGCAACAACAGACAATGAAAAGATTGTTCAAAAAGGAGTGGAAAGAAGTCGAAATTTCATCCCACCCCTTCATAAGAAAGAAACTAATAATTTGCAGACACTTAATAGCACCATTAATTAGTGCCAACATTTTGTTTTGTTGGAGGAAATGATCCCTGTTAAAGATAATGGGCCTAACTGACAGCTTTGCTGCTGGAAATGTGGAAAGTAGGCTATCATGTCTACACTTCTGTTTTTAGGGATGTTATGGAAGGAGAGCGAAAAATTTTCCTTTTTGAGTGATTTTCCTTTTTGTTTTTTAAAGAGGGAGACTAGGTATATTTTTGCGCAGCTGTTAATTTCTAACACAGCTCAATATCAGGATGATTGTATTCAGACTGTCAATTTGGTGTTGATATGATTTAATTGTGGCGTCAGCTTTAAGCTTTATTGTAGCATATACAGTCAGGTCCATAATTATTTGGACAATGATACAGTTGTCGTCATTTTGGCTCTGTACACCACCACAATGGGTTTTAAATGAAACAATGAATACCTGCTTAAAGTGCAGACTCTCAGCTTTCATTTAAGGCTTTTTTCAAAAATGTAGTATGAACCGTGTAGGAATTACAACCATTTCTTCACACAGTCCCCCAACTTTAAGGGCTCATAAGTATTTGGACAAACTAACATAA
>NC_065506.1:3899428-3909021 GCF_006386435.1 Epinephelus moara | reverse complement strand
TTTTAGTAGAATTAATCTCTGATCCTCACGAGAAATACTTTTTTTTCCTCACATACGGCGCTCTGTGAGGACGCTCAGTGACGCTGCGCTTCTCTCATGATTGTGATTGGTCCGCTGCGTGCGCGTTCACGGCTCTTGATAAAGCAACCCTGGGTTGAGTTACCGAGTTGATATCCAGTGCATGATACCGATTATCCTGATTGCCATTGTTAGGGTTAGTCAACCCAGGATAGGTCTGGGTAACCCAGGAAAGGTTGATCTCGCTTCGTGATACAGGCCCCTGGTTACTCAACGCCAACAGCACAATAACTAAGGGACAATGGGAAATGAACCCTGAGAAGGTGATGTGCAGAAGGGTCCTGCATATGACCAGAGCTGCACCCAGCAAAGGTCTGTTATTTACAGCAGTGGTCTTCTATTCAGAAATAACAGACAATAGAATAGATTTTTAAAGGTGCTGATAGCCTACACTCAGTTGAAGCCAAATAAGAGATAGGATTAAGCCACATGAGTGGTACAGCAGTGGTGCTGGCAGTACTACTGTAACTGACCAGCTCCTTTAACTGTCACTGCATGAGCTAGCCAAGCATTAGCTTATCACCTGTTGAGAAGTTGACATGTCTAGTTCCAGCAGCAGGCAGCAACCTCAGCAGCAGAATTCTCAGAATTTCTCAGAATTTTAAAATGACTAATTCATTTTAAAATACACAACCATTAATTTAGCAGACATAACCATATGCTATGCATAATGTGTCACATGTTGACCCAAGCAAGCCTATATGTCTAAAAAAATATACAGTAAAGCCACTTTGTCAGACAACCCTGTTCAGAAGAACAGATAAAGAAAATAGGTTGCTAGTCAAGAATGTTTCAGCACGAAGGATGGTGCTGTGCTGATGTAACAACCAGATTTGTGGTATTACTGCAATGCCAAATAGTGCCACAAGGTGGTGCCTTCTTTTTGTTTTGCTGTGATAAACTTGAGTTGAGAGCAGGGGCGTCGCCAGGTATGGGCTTCCGGGGCTTTAGCCCCGAACATTTTTTCCCTAGCCCCGAACGTCAAAAAGCCCCTCACACTGAATTTTATATGTTTTCTCCAGGCAACGATCATGCAGAGGAGCATCAATTATTTTTTTAAGCCCAAAGTCCCACAGCCTGCCCCTTCTCCTGACTCCAGCCAGGAGGGAAGCGATGGAAGAGGTACAGTATAGTTGGTATAACAGATTATATCCATCCTTGTATGGATGATAGGCTATTTGTTAATGGAAACTAATATTTTAATTGTGTCAGTGTCATCATATCTCTGTAGTTCATATAAAGAAGGTGAGATTATTTTCTGAAATTAATGGGCCATGATCCTGTCAGCAACTATAAATATAAATATACTGACAATATATCAGTATTGTTGTATTATGTTGCATTATGTTCTTCAGTACAACTTTTGACAGAAAATAAATATTTAAATCAAAAATAACCTTCTGACAGTGACTTTACAGACATTGACATGAAAATCTACAAGAATAGCACTTTAAAGAGACAAACAAATCAATTTCAGTGTGCACACACACATTAAACCAGGTAAAAAATTTCGCTCATGCAAGCCCCTGATCTTCTGTCCTTAGCCCCTGATCTTTCCAAATCCTAAAAACGCCCCTGGTTGAGAGTTGAACACAGTGTCACCACACTACTCCAATCGACATCCACTCGAGAGGACTCTAAACAGTAACGAGTTAGGTGCAAATCATATTGACTATGTTCTACTGCTCATGTATGATAAGCAAACAGGGTGCTGTGGAGACCTGGCACGTATGGTCAGTGTTACTGTAGAATAAAGTAACAGTGTTGAAACCTCCATTTTATCGTCTGAGCTAATTGGCTACCCCGGAGCGTCCATGCTGTTGGTCTCTTCAACTTCACCTCCCACATTACACTGACAGGCAGATGGAGACAGATGATTGACAGCAGTGGTGCTGAACAGGTCAAAAGGGCACTGTCTCAGTCAGTGCCACATCTTTACACACACAAACATAAACATAATAGACACAGCAGTCTACAGCACTGTATCAGGCATATTACAATACAAAGTCCATCTGCAACACTGCAGGCAGTGACACAGACAGGTGCCGAGATGCAGTAAACATGGAGTAAAACAAGACATTAATCTAACATTCTGACTGACTTCTTCAGAACCAAAATGTATATATTTTTTCTCTTACCAGTTGTTGTCCCTGCTCTGTCTGCTGGTTTAGTTTAGTCCATGTGTGCATTTAATGATCCTCCACAGAACAAATAATCCAAACAGTTAACGAACTATGCACATATCATTGTCCCTTTTTAAAACTTCACCCTTCTCTCCTTCATGGTGGCAAACCTGCCAACCACATTGTCCTTGTCAGTATTTATCTCCTGCTCCACACACAGCAAAGTGAGGTTTGACAGTCTGGCCTCATCCATGCACAAGAGCAAAGAGCTCTTAATGAGCCTCAGATGGCTGAAACTTGGTTCAGTACTGGCACTGCTGATGGGAATGGACTGCTACATTAAAAATAATTCAAACAGCAAACCCGAGCAGATCAGCACAAGGGTTATGTACATTTACATTGTAGCCTACTAATGTCTGCGCCCCAGAATTCCAATGATGCATGGCGTTGAAGAGAGTAGTTTTTTTAAATTAGGTGTTCAGTTTGCCATTTTTCTTAAATACAAATGTTACTCTATGATTTATGGTGGGGTTTTTTTATGTGTATGCTTAGAACATAGTGGATTTTGTTCGTAATTGTCATTCCTGTGCTGGTTTACAATTACAAATATGAGTGAGATGGCTATTACGTTTCATCAGATCAGCTGAATTTGCATGAATGCTTATATGTGTGTATGCAAGGACTCACCCGCGCAGTGATGTCATAGATTTCAGAGCATGTCGAGGTCCCCCTCCGACCACTTGTTGAATACTGACAGTGACCAGCATTGACAATAATAAAGAGGAAGCCCATCGGGGGGCCTCTTTTTCGGTGGGAGCCCTGGGGTGACTGCTCCCATACCCCCGCGGCAGCTCCCCTTATGAGCAACCTCCTCTTCTTGCTCCTGGCTGATATTAAATTATCCCTGTGGTATCAGCCTGTGGCTGCTCACCCGTCCACGTTACTCTTTCCTCTTCATTTGGTGCGGCCTGCAGACTGTAGGTATTGTGTCACTGCTGCTAATATTAGAAATGCTTTGCAGCATCAGCCTCCAATACGTTTTTTTTTGTCTCTGACCTTATCTGCTCCAGCTTTTCATTTTTTAGCTCCTCTATCCATCTAGTTTGCATTTACATTCCACTTACTCTGTCTCTGTTAATTTTATTTATTTTCTGCTTGACCTCTCCTGCTTGACTTTTGACATTACATGACGGACTGAACCACTTGATGAGGTGGAGGGAGGCGACAATAGCCGGCACTACTGGACCTACCCTACTGTACAGGTAGTCTACTGAAAATGTAGGGACCGTGTAATCCCTAATGAGATGAAGTGCTCCAACATCAAGTGGGCAGGTCTTTTGTTCTCTACATGCCCACAAGGTTGGCCAGCCCATTTGAATTCCCCAATGGCCAGTCCGAGCCTGTTGTCAAACTGGCAATGCCTGTGGTGGCTGGTGGTTAAGGCAAGTGCATTTTAAAAACAAAGGTACATTCACATTCATTGTACTGACCACTGGAGGCAGTAAACGCCTTGAGCAGCTAGTCTGTCGGGAGCACAACAGACCAGCAACTGGGCCCTGTTTCAGAAAGTGGGTTTAATGAAAACTCTGAGTTTGTTAACCCTGAGATGAAGGAAACTCGGGTTTTCAGTCCCACAAAGAGGTAACTTAAAGTCTGAGTGAACCCTAACCTGCTCCCTGGCAGGTTTTCTTTGAGTTATTTGCTCTGTAAGTCAGGCTTTCTTTTTAAGACTCAAATGAAACGTGTCAAATCATACATTTGGTGCATCTTTTGACACTTAAAATTGATCAGTCTGTGCCGCCTACCTCTGCTATTTAAGAATATTCAAAAAGTATTACAGCTAAAAACAAATATTGAGCTAAATTGAGGCGAGAGAGGAATACTGGCAGAAAATTACTGGTCACAAGTTAATATATTTAGCGTATTTAACCATTCTGCTTATTTCTAATGTGACAGCAGCACATTCTACAGCTCTGACACTTTAAACTGGATGCAGCAGATTTAAATGATACACTCAAAATCTGCATTTACATATAGGTACATGGAAATCAATCTAGTTTTTGTGCAAATCAAAGTGAAATGAATTTCATTATTTTAATATTAACTGTCTGGGATAAATACCAACAGACTAATCCATTTTCTAATCAGTATTTTATTTGCTGTCATATACCAGCAGTGTAAAATTGACTTCAGCGTATCAGGACCGGGCATAAAAACATAATCCAAATTACTAACATTATGGTATGATTTAAAGGAATTACGCAGCATTTCATATGCAAGTAAATGTCCTTCTGATGAATAACATAGTGAACTATCAATGTATAACTCTAGGTTGTGATTTTATCAAGGGCTTATTTTATAGGCAGCATGGGCAGATGGACCAGAGAACAGTACAAACATATTAAGTAGCCTAGTTCATAAAGGCAAGGCCAACCTTGAAAATAAAATAAAACAATATTCTTCCTCAGAGTTTCTGCATCACTGATATACTGAAGGTTCCGGCAATTTTTTTTAAAATGGTTAACTGGACCTACACTTGTATAGCCCCTTTCTGGTCTTCTGACCACTCAAAGCACTTTTATACGACAGTGTCACATTCATGCACACTGGTGGCTGAGGCTACCATACAGGGTGCCACCTGCCACTCGGTTTAAACACACTCCCACATTCAGTATACGTTTACACGCACAGTTAAGTCAAGCTAAGGCTTTAGCTCGAGTAGGCCATATATTGCACTACTGTCCTTGTCCCAGTATACAGGCAAGGGAGCGGAATCAATTTATCGACCAAAGTATGTCCGACTCCGCTACAAGGTCAAACATGGAATGGCAACAGGTCGCCATATGTCATAAGCCTGTTGTAATGTAAGCCTACGTAGAACTCCACAAAAACATTTCCAGCTCTGTGTGTGTGTGTGTGTCTGTGTGTATGTATGCGTGTGTGTGTAAGGGAGTGTGGGATAAGAGCAGAGTTGGTTAAGGGTTACTTTAAAAGTAATCCAATTACTTTACTACATTACTTTTTTGAAAAGTAACCAGTTACTTTACTGTGTTACTCCCTGAGAAAAGTAACTCAAGTACTTTTAAAGTACTTTTGAGTATTCTACATTTCCTATTGGGCAATGGACCACAGAAAAAAAAACAATCAATATGCCAAACAAGTTAATGTTAATGTAGGCTAAAGTGGTGGGAGTAGTAGGCTACTCAAATTATGTAGAATGGACCATTTCAGATTCATACTTGATTATTATTGAGGTACTAATGTGTTAGTCACTTTGATGCTGCAGCTGCTACAAGTGGAGTTCATTTTAACAACTTAAAATACTGCATTATATAGTTTAATACACTGACTGTATATAAAGATGGACAACATGACAGCTCCCCAAAAGTTAAGCCCAAACATCTCGATAGCCCCCTGGTGGCTGGCTGCAGTACAGGTCATAAAGCCCGCTCCTTCCATGTTAGTGGATGGGACATGGGCTAAACAAAAAACTCACAAAATCTAAATAAAAACAAACAAATAAAATTTTCCTTTAGATGGTTTCTGTCATTTTAGGTTGTTTTCATCATGCTGCTGTATGTTCAAGTGTTCGTTTTTCTGACGAGTCTGGTTTTAATTAGTAATTTAATGCTTTAAAATGGGGATTTTACAACATGTTTGACAACTGTGTGAGCCAATCGGTGGGCTCGCATTCAGTGATGCTGTTCAGTTTGGTTGGATGGGTGTATAAGCGTGAAACTCTGATTGCAACTGCGCAGACTCTGGCTCTGAGTGACGTCACCAAAGCAAGATGGCAGCGACTGTATTCGGGATATTTTAGCTTCACCTCTGTACAGTAGGGGTAAGTGATAATGTGTCATCCCTCTTTATATACGGTCCATGGTTTTATCTATAGGGAAGCATCATCATTAATTAGTTGATTATATTTTGTATTATTGATCTGAGTCTTTAAATTAACTAAAGCAGACAAACAGAGTAAAAAAGGCAATATTTCCCTCTCAGGTGTAAAGGAGTATAAGCATAAAGTAGCATAAAATACTCAGGTACAAGTACCTACAGACTGTACTGAAATACAGTGTGTGGGTAACTGTACCCATTTACATTCCACCACTGTTAACATGAATACATTTTACTAATTTTTCCAACGTTATAGTCAATACACTTGTAATGATAGCAGTTGTTAAGAATTCTGCAAGTGCAATTCAACTTTCTTTAGTGACCTAGACATCATGCATGTATGTATGTGTATGTATTTTTGCATGTATGTATGCATGCATGCATCCATGCATTTATGTATGTATGTGTATGTATGTATGTATGTATGTATGTATGTATGTATGTATGTATGTATGTATGCATGCATGGATGCATGGATGTCTGTATGTATACATCAGTGGTGGCTGCTGGTCTTTCAAACGGGAAGCTCACTTTCAGTTTACATCATAAAATTTGTCATATTGTATTGAGGCAGTAACTTATAAAAGGAACATTTAATTGAAGCCGTTTTTCAACCACACGCATGCCATAGAACCACAGCAAAACACACCTCAAAGATTTTCAGATGGGTTTGACCACCTGAACTGTGTCTACACCACAAGAACTGATTTTCTCTAAAAATAAGTTTCCCTGAAAGGAGCAGCACCTTAACACTGGCCCAGATAACAAACAGCAACATTCTCTGAACATTCTCAAATATTACTGAAACACACATTTATTTATATATAAATTGTGCCTTCCGCTCCTTTTGCAGAAAATGGTCTGTGACCCTGTCATACCAACTGGCTGTCTTTTCCAAGGACTTGACCAGTTTCCTCTCGATAGCCAGCAGAGCAAGGCTACTTAAACGATCTTGGCCCATTGTGTTGCGGGTGTAAGACTTGACCCTTTTTAGGCAGGAGAAGCTTCTTTCTACACCAGCTGATGTAGTGCCAATTGTTGCCACTAAAGACAACAGCCTGTAAACCTGAGGCATTGCACTGTCCAACTCCATGTCTTTAAAAAAAAAATCACACAGTTTGCCTCTAGTGCCCTGCAGGTCACGATTTGCATATAGGACTTGAAGTTCAGATCTCAGTCTCCCTGAATCAAAGAAATGGCCATACATTTTCATGGCACTTTTGAATGCTTCCTCTGGAAACACCTGTTTCATTTCATCAAACTTCCCTGGATTGGCTAATTCAAGGAAACACAAGCTTTCTAAGTTTGAGAAACACTGAGGAATCTGCTCCATGAGATTGTCAAGAATGGCCATGTACAGATTTCTGTAGTTCTCCTGAGGGTCATGTGATTGTGATCGGCGACGCTTTCTCATGGGCTCATCTCGAGGGTCTGCTGTGAGATCTGCTGCTTTTGCATAAACAGCTTGGTAAGCCTGCTCTGAAATTTTTTGTTTGGCAAAAGCAAGGAGAGACTTAATTCTTTTCTTGCAGAAAAGGACATCCATAGCCCTATGCTGGACAATGTCAAAGACAACATCTGTTTCTGAGACGACTTGGTTATATGTGTGCAAAAGGAACACAAACTGAAAGTCTTCCAGTTTCATAATGAAGCCTTTGGCACAATCTGTCGTCTCTTGATCCATGCTCTTGTCTGCAACGATCCTATCAAAAATCTCCAGCAGGGCATCGTAGTTGCTCACTACGCGTGATGTAAAGTTCCATCTAGTAGGAGCGTTTCTGGGCAGCTTTGAAGAAAAGACATTCTCTTTGTGGAGAAAAAAATGTGGCAAACCCAGAGAGAGATGCAAAAAATTTTCTCTTGACTATACACTCTACACTCTACTTTTGACTGAGACAAGCATTTAGCCCCCTGGGACAAAACTAGGTTCAGCCTGTGTGCATAGCAATGCACAAACATGGCACTGGGGGCTATTTCTTTAACCTTGGCCTGCAGACCATTGAGAGATGAAGCCATGACGGCAGCCTCATCATAGGTTTATGCCACAAGTTTCTCTTTGAAAGTTGAAGCCCTGCATGTTGTGATTTAAAACCTGAAATACAGATTGAGCATCTCGCCACTGGGTTAACTAGCAGGCTTGCAGCTTTGTGATTCAACGAACAAACGACCTAACTAACAACACTAAACAGGGTACAAACTCAATAACGCAACGTTTATGTCTTTATTTACAGTGTGTTGTGTGTGCACTGTACAAACAGTGAAAATGAGCTATATTGCTTATTTTTATTTTTTTAAGATTATTTTTTTTGGGCTTTTTGCCTTTAATATACAGGACAGTGTGAAATGGGGAGACAGAGAGAGTGGGGGGACGACATGCAGCAAAGGGTTGCAAGCTGGAGTCGAACTCGCGACCGCTGCAGCGAGGCATCACCTCTATACATAGGGCGCCGGCACTATCCACTAAGCTACCGACGCCTCAGCTATATCGCTTATTGAAATAAGGAACTCCGGACGGAACTCTGTCAGAAGACTCCACTCGCAAATATCCGCATGGGACTGAGCTCAACATGCAACGATGCCAGTGTGTATTTCAAAAGCGCTGTCAATCACAATGGGGTTTGGCCTTTTAGACAATTCCTCCAATCATCATGTATACACTTAGCGTCCTCTCCTGCCTACCGCTCCATTAGGTTCCACAGAAGCTAAGCCTCCCTGTAAGTGACAATTTTGTCGCATTTACCCAATGACCGCGTCCACCGTGCTGACACAAGAATGTATGACAGGGAGGTCGCGTTTGAAAACTGGTGATAAACAGCTGATGTTTTAACATCATAGTTATGATGTTAAACGCATCCTAGCACACGTTTAATGCAATGTAAATTCTTATTTTAATGTAAATTCAATAGTGCATATTTGACCATTTCTTCTATGAAATTTTAGGGAAGTTCAGCCTCCCTTGTTGTCTCAGAGCAATTGCCCCTGGTATACATGTGTATGTATGCATGTACATATGTATATATGGATGTGTGTATGTATGGATGCCTTTATGTATGATTCCATGTGAAAAATAAATTGAGTGATTGAAAACTGGTTAATTGTTCACAGCCATGTTTTGATTTTAAAAATATGCTTCATTATACGATCTTCTCAATTACTCACTTCAGTTTTATAAAATATTAAGAATTTTCCCCAAATGACATTTAAATCCAACAAAAAAACAAGCCAAAGGCTTTAGGCTTTACTCAAAGGAGAAACAAAACATCTGCCTTTGACAGTTGTATCTACACTGAACAAAAATATAAACGCAACACTTTTGTTTTTGCTCCCATTTTTCATGGGCTGAACTCAAAGATCTAAAACTTTTTCTATATCCACAAAAGACCATTTCCCTCAAATATTGTTCACAAATCTGTCTAAATCTGTGTTAGTGAGCACTTCTCCTTTGCCGAGATAATCCATCCCACCTCACAGGTGTGGCTTATTAAGATGCTGATT
>NC_065506.1:3888216-3898505 GCF_006386435.1 Epinephelus moara | reverse complement strand
TGATATGCCACACCTGTGAGGTGGGATGGATTATCTCGGCAAAGGAGAAGTGCTCACTAACACAGATTTAGACAGATTTGTGAACAGTATTTGAGGGGAAATGGTCTTTTGTGTATGTAGAAAAAGTTTTAGATCTTTGAGTTCAGCCCAAGAAAAATGGGAGCAAAAACAAAAGTGTTGCGTTTATATTTTTGTTCAGTGTATTTATACAGCTGTGGCTCAAGAGGCAGAGGGGTCGTCCACTAATTGGAAGATCAGAGGTTCGATCCCTGGTTCTTCCAGTCTGCATGTCCAAGTATCCTTGGGCAAGATACTGAACCCCAAATCCTAATAGCTGTGCCATCAGTGTGTGAATGTCTAAAAAGTGAGTAGCAGATGGCACATTGCACAGTAGCCTTGGCAACCCACCAGTGTGTGGATGTGTGTGAATGGGTGAATGTGACTTGTAGTGTAAAAGCACTTTGAATGGTCAGATGATGGGAAAGGTGCTAAGCATCTGTAGGTCCATTTACCATATGATAAACATTTTTTTGTCTCAAAATAAATGCTCTTAAGCAATCATACTGGAGTGTCAGTGGCTTAGTGGGTAGAGCAGGCGCCCCATATACAAGGCTGTTGCCGCAGCGGGCCAGGTTCAAGTCCAGCCTGTGGCCCCTTGCTGCAAGTCAAACCCACCTGCCCTGTCCATCAAAGGCAAATGCCCCCAAAAATATCTTTAAAAACAAAAAGAATGTATAATACTGCTTTACTCTCTCTGATTGATACAGATATGCATCATTTATCATTTCACTTATTATCAAAACATCAGTTTTATTTATATAAAGGGAGAGGACAGGCTATGCCTCCCAAAATGTAAAAAAAAAAAAAAAGAAAAAGAAAAAAAAAAAAGGAATATTGGAATACCATCAGCGTCACAATCGTTGCCTTCATTATGTTAAAGGTGTGCATACACCAGCTTTGTCTTTCTTATCGTGCTCAGTACATGCATGCATAATTTCCGGTGAATCCCCTGTGTTTTGGTACATAATTTGAATCCTGCACAGAAAAACAGGACTCTGTCAGTAAGAATTAAAACTACTATATAGAGATAAGCACAGAATATAAATACACTGAATGACTATTGTAGAAAAAGACAGCCATAACTACTATTAGAAATGTGGTCTGATACACTGAAAATGTTAAGGATTATAAATTTAATATCAGTATTATGTAAACAGAACTTTTGTTGTCAAACAATCATTTCATTAACAAACAAACAAACAAAGAAAACCCTCAGTTCTTTTGATGGAGCTCTGGCTGATAGTAAACCCAGGCTCACATTTATTGTGATTAAGCTTTTATTATTCCAGCATCTAAACTGTGAAATAAGCTGCCTGACCATGTTAGAGGTTACCAGAATGCATTGCCATTTTAAGGAATGGATTCAAGACACAGTTTTACCTTTCTGTGTAATTGGTGTATTTCCACTGCCTGTTTTATGAGCTTGATCCTGCTTTCATTAGTTGGGCTTCTTTCTTGTTATGTTACCTTTTGCTTTTAACCTTGTGGAACACTTTGTAACAAATTGGTATGTGTTTTAAGTGCTAAAAAGTAAAGTTGATTTACGTGGCTTGCCATTTCAATTTAGAATGACATTCCTTCATATTAAGTGAAAAATATCTTTGTGAATGTTGTTGCCTGGGATCTCTTAAATATTTAGTTAAATTCTCAACAAGCAGCCTGAAATGTCCTTCCAGCTCACTATTGATGTTTGGTGACCTGTGAAGAGATTTTTATGGTAGAAGCATGAGTGCACACTGTTAGTTGACCAACGGACCAAGCAATCACAGGTTTCAAAAAATATTTTCACAACTGGATCTCCTATGAAGATAATCTACAAGATCTATTATTTTCAAATCATTAAATGTGTTAATGAGCTTTGCTTTTTTCCCCATTGCGTCTGTTATTTTTTCCTTTGTTAAAATCTACCCATTCAGATAGACATTAAACTGCTGACCCAGAAAATGTTATGGTGTTTTCAGACAAGTGGTAGCCCCACCACCTCTAATGTTTTCAGTGTAGACATAGTGGCTGCTGTGGTGGCAAGAAAAGGCAGGGTAGCTGCAGTTCTTGTGATGCGCTGTGTTGTGTTGCTCTTTGTTGGTGCATTTGGATCTTATGATGGATCAACTCTTCCAAGTTGCCACCAGAAAGGGAAATAACAGAAGCCTATTTTACTGTTATCTGATTACCATGAATCAACAGACAGATCAATGTAAAGTAGAGCTGGGTTTAAATAACTGATTCATCCGATTCAAATTGATCTTCATTTGAATGACCCAATATCGATGCATAAAATCAGAGAGCGATCTTTTAATATATGCTTTTTCCCACAAATATGTGAAGCATTAAACCCATTAATTTCGCTGGTGGTGAATGGGTCCCGGCGCTAAGTTATTAATGACCATAGTACTGAAAATCTCTGATGTTACCAGCTCTTTTATCTGTAACTATCAATACACGTTTAGCAACATGTGAACATATAGAGAATTGATATTTGAATCTGCTCTGTCCAAAGTCTCTCATCAACTGCCACTAATGTGTGTTTTAAACAAGCACAGAGCGCTTTCCAGCTAATGGTAAATGGTTACTAACAAGCTGGAACAACAACATAATACCAACATTTAAGTTTTTTTAGTTTAGTTTGCTGAGAAACAATGTTGCACACCAAGAAGTATTTATTTACAGCATAACGTTTCGAGCCAAAACGACTCTTCCTCAGATGCTTACAAAAGAGATTGAATAGGCAGAAAGACACCATCTTTAAAGGTCCCAGTGCCAGGTCACATGACATGGCGCACCAGGTGTGCATTTTCATAAATATCTATCCCAATAGATTTTATGTTTCCCTAAAGGACTCAGGCTGTAAAGGCCATCATACTACATAAAATCTATAAGAGGCGCCTCTATCTAGCAACTGATAAATAATAGAGGGACAATGATACTCATGAAGAACACTCTAAACTGAAGATAGTTGTTATCAAACTACATAGCGGAGATAGACCAATATTAATAGCATGACAATTTACATGGACAAAGACCCACAATGATCACATAATCATGATATTAACCTCAATATGTGCATAGAAATGTCCATATAGAAACATCCTCCAACAGATATCAGAAAAAAACACAGCATTTTGAAAAAAGAGACACATCATAGGGCACTCCACACATCTACAGAAAAGGGCTAATATCAAAATCCTCATTCAGGCCCTTGGGAGCCAGTGTACCTAGTGTATGGATCCAAAACAGGTCACGTTTACATAACAAAACATGTACATGCATTTATGAATGTTGAGTCCCCGGTTATTCTGGTCTTCTACACACTACCAAAAATTCATAAAACATTTACGAACACACCCCCAGGGAGGCCTATCATTGTAGTCATTGGCTCACGAACAGAGAAAATATCAGCTTTTGTGGACCATTTTTTACAACCTTTGGTTACCACATTACCCTCATACACAAAGGATACAATGGACTTTATCAAAATCATTAATTCCATTGAACATGTGGAGGACACACATTTATTAGTGACCATGGATATTGAATCTCTCTACACAAATGTTCCATTTGAGACCTCTGAAGGTCTGCAGGAAGAAGGAGGCAAAGCAGCTTTGCCTCCTTATATGTGGGAGACTTCGAACACAATATAATTTTCAACACGCAGGAGAATCCCTTCCTTCAGCACATCAAACACTGGAAGAGGTACTTGGATGTTTTCTTCATATGGACAGATTCAGTCCCTCAGCTTCAGGAATTTCACCACTTCATCAATTCCAAAAACAAACATCTCCAGTTCACTATGCTGTCTGATACCAACCAAATGAACTTTTTGGACGTTATGGTGATTAAAGAGAAGGATGATCTGAGAACTAATCTATATCGTAAACTTACAGACAGAAACTCTCTTCTTCATGGGGAGTCATACCATCCTAATCATTTAAAAAAGAATCTCCCCATCTCTCAGTTCAACCGTATCAGACGCATTTGCAGCTCAGATGAAGACTATAATAAACAAACCATTAACCTACAAAACCACTTCAGACAAAGAGGCTACAAAGAGGCCTGGATTAACAATGCTGCCTTGCGCTTCTCCAGTGTTTCACAGAGTGACAGCCTTTCCATCATCAGACCTAAGGAGACGGAACAGAGAACTGTTTGTGCTATACAATATTCACCGGTTTCAAAGGACATAGAAAAGATCATTAAAAAACACTGGCATGTCATTGAAACAGATCCAGCCTTGAAAAATTGTTTTTTAAAACCACCTAGAGTGGTCTTTAAAAGGCCTCCAAATCTACGTAACATGTTGGTGAGGGCTGACCTCCCCCTCCAGTCACCATCTCATTTCCTCAGCTCAATCCCTTCTGGTAACTATCCTTGTGGTCGGTGCCAACAATGCCACTTTACACACAAAACTAACTCTTTTAACCATCCACACACAGGGAAAAAATTCATCATAAAAGGATTGATTTTATGTTCCACTGCCAATGTCATCTGTATGCTCAAATGTCCTTGTGGTTTAGCATATATTGGAAAAACGAACAAACAGTTGAAGACATGTATTGCTGAACACAGGAGCACGATTAGAAATAAAGCTGCCTCTAGCCCTGTGGCTGTACACTTTGCTAAAGCCAAACACAACGTTTCCACTTTAAAATATATATCAGGATTGAAGCTCTCAAATTTCCACGCAGAGGGGGTGACCTTAACTCTATGCTCCTTAAACGTGAACTGTTTTGGATCCATACACTAGGTACACTGGCTCCCAAGGGCCTGAATGAGGACTTTGATATTAGCCCTTTTCTGTAAATGTGTGGACTGCTCTATGATGTGTCCTTTTTTTCAAGATGCTGTGTTTTTTCTGATATCTGTTGGAGGATGTTTCTATATGGACATTTCTATACACATATTGAGGTTAATATCATGATTATATGATCATTGTGGGTCTTTGTCCATGTAAATTGTCATGCTATTAATATTGATATTGGTCTATATCTGCTATGTAGTTTGATAACAACTGATATCTTCAGTTTTCTGAATGTTCTCCATGAGTATCATAGTCCCTCTATTATTTATCAATTACTAGAAAGAGGCACCTCTTATAGTTTTGATGTAGTATGATGGCCTGTAGAACATAAAATCTATTGGGATATATGTATTTTGTGTATATATCTGTGTATTTTTGAAACTATTTTTGAGAGGTTTTTCTATTATTATTGTGTATGACGGGTATCGAGTGGAGATATTTATGAAAATGCACACCTGGTGCGCCATGTCATGTGACCTGGCACTGGGACCTTTAAAGATGGTGTCTTTCTGCCTATTCAATCTCTTTTGTAAGCATCTGAGGAAGAGCCGTTTTGGCTCGAAACATTATGCTGTAAATAAATACTCACTCTATTGGAGCTTCTTGGTGTGCGGACATTGTTTCTCGTTATACATGTGGCCGGTTTTGTCCAGCAGCCATCCCTAATATGGGTATGAGGATGTGCGTGTTGTTTTCATCTTTGTTTAGTTTAGTTTGCCACCAGTCTTAAAACATACCTGTGGCAATGTAACCGGCAGGCAGTGAATCTCCTCAGCAGCAGAGGGAGGAGCAGAGGACATGAGAACAGATTGATACTTACTGTCTGTGTCCTTTATTCTCTCTAAACTTCCCTCAGTATTGTAATGTCAGGATTATAATTTATTTTACTTACATTTTAGATTAGTTTCATGTGAGATATTGAGTTTATATTGTAACTTTGCTGTTTTAATATTACTGCTGCTGCTCTAGAAATAACATTTAGTCAAAGAATATTCAGCTTTATTCCTGTTCTGAATTTATTCTTTTTTCTTTTTATCCCTTGTAAAATTTACAGTATTAGTTCTCTGAGAATCTCTTTTACATTCTGGCAAAAACAAGTACTGTAACTTAATTATCCCCAGTCGAATCAAATCAGAAATTGAATCAAATACAAAGTTGATTGAAAATTGTCAACGTATACCTTTAAGCCTAATGCTAGAAATCTGGGAGTTAGCTTAGATTCTAATCTAATTTTTAACTTTTGTATCAAAAAGGTAGTTCAGCCCTGCTATAGTCAACTTCTAATGGTTTCAATAATCAGATATTTCTATCATTCTCTAAGTTGGATAAAGTTTTCCAGTGCCACCCCACTGTATGGCAGTATAGGCGAATGCTAAAGGCACCGTCATCCATGGAGGGCGCCACAAATGAGGAAAGAAAAAAAATGTTTATCTTTTACTATTTTTTTTTATCAATAATATTTCTACTAGTATTTTGAAATATTACATATATAACAGAGAGGCCTTTTTTCTGGGTTCTGTCTATTCAGACAGTGAGTGGTTAGTGTTATGGAGAAATCCAATATTCCTCTTAATACCTCCCCAGTGTCTCATTAGGTGGACATGATAACCCTTAATACGCATAATGTTATTCAACCCCACACAACAGTAAATAATTTTAACCTAAACTGATATGAAGTGTGCACTGCTCATCCTATCCTACTATTAAATGGAGAAACCTCTGTCCGTCTGTCATCATCCGTTTTCCTCCTCACTGCTTTGACCTATTTCTCTGAACTTGCACATAGGCTTTCATCTTGGTCATGTGCAGACAGCCACGATGCCGGTTTTGCATTTTTCCCACATTTCTACTGTTTATATTCGCGTTTTTTTCCCACTACCCATTCATGCTGTGAGCACCATTAGCAGCGCGAGCTGCGCATGCGCGGAAACCACTTGGAAAACACCTGCGCTCAGACCACAGATTATGGCTGGGACATGCAATTTCAAGCACCAACACTTGCTGAAGACTAAGGTAATTATTTTACTGAACGAATGCGTTCTGTGTGCGCCAGCCAGCCATTACGTATTTTCACTTTACTGACATTAGCCTACGAAAATTACAAACTACACATTGCGCTGTGCACTTTGCACTGTTTCTTTCATTCTTTCTCCGTGTTGCGTGTGTATGTGTGTACCTGTGTGCCCGCGCACGGCCCCGCACACGCGGGGAATATATTTTTTGGAATATCTGTTAAAATCATAGTTCAAATTCATGGACAATGGGGACCAGATGAAGATAGTATTACTTTCCCTTACAGAAAACACTGAGCTCTGACTGCCAGAGTGAACCCACAGGAGCTGGAATAGAATGAAAAAACACACCTCAATTCTTTCTGATACACCTATTTTAAAGCTATAGTTGGTAATGTTGGAGAGCTAGCAAGATTTGAAAGCGGCACCTCCTCTAAGCTCCACCCCCTCCTCCCCCTCCTGTCAGTGCTCCATCCAAAGCCACGGCTCCACAAACTTGAACGCGCATCCTGCAGTCAGCAGGGCAGAGGAGAGCCGAGTAAAATAACAAATCCCCCCGAAGCAAACAAATAAATACCTGTCCAACAGAAAGACAGCAACCTCTGCATCACTTTTCAGGCCCTTCAGCTCCCTCAGTTGTCTCCACCATTCAAAAGCTGCACCAATGTTGATGTCTGGTTTGTCCTCTTGCTTTATCCAAAGCCTTTTTTGTCGCAGCCTTTTCTGCCTCCGACTTTCTTTTCTCAGCCTGTTTAGAGGGGCGAGCCGTTACAGGTAACGCTGGAAGTGGTACTTTTGGCTGCATTTTCTCTGCCATTGTTCAGCAAACTCCTGCTAACTCGGTATTTCTGCTGAGGAGTGTGCTGAATATTTCCGGCAACGGTGACATGTGATGAGTGCATGCAGGGAGGAGGGAGGGACGGAGGGGGGCTTGGGCAGGACGAGACATGAAGGCATCTGATTGGTTCTTTCCATTCGCACCGAATGGCAGGGATTGGTCAGAGGTTTTACAGGCCTGCAGCTGCCACAGAGGTCGGATTTTTTTCATTCCTTTAGCACATTATGTATTGACTACTCTCAGGGTGGAAGGACCATTTCACCCAGTATAACAAGAAGTGTTTCTGAACAGGATTACCAACTATAACTTTAAGCTTAGGAACCTTTCCTCTATTTTAACAGATAACATTTTATCTCTTTAGTTGAGTGGTGAATTCCTCAGCCTCTGCACACACTTACACTCTCTCCTCTCTCTCTTACATATGCACACACTCTCACTCTGGCAAACAAGTCAATCCATCAATCAATCAATCAATTTTATTTATACAGCCCAATATCACAAATCACAATTTGCCTCACAGGGCTTTACAGCATACGACATCCCTCTATCCTTAGGACCTTCACAGCGGATAAGGAAAAACTCCCCCAAAAAAACCCTTTAACGGTGGAAAAAATGGTAGAAACCTCAGGAAGAGCAACTGAGGAGGGATCCCTCTTCTAGGACGGACAGACGTGCAATAGACGTCGTACAGAACAGATCAGCATAATACATTAACAGTAATCCGTATGACACAATGAGACAGAAAGACAGACAGAGACAGAGAGAGATGCAGGACAGACGGTAATGACAGTAGCTTACAACAACATTAATGAAAGTAATAATATTATAATTATAATTACGGCTATTGTGGTACAATACGTTGAAAGTATATATTAATATCTGATAGTATACATATGTGACAATAATCATATGTATATAATAACAGTAGAAGTATGACTAATGATAACAGCAGCAGCAGGAGGCATCTGGCAGGACCACGGCAGCAGCACAACCACACACGTCACACTATCCAGGCACCGCTGCAATATAAGTTAACCTGCGAGACAGTGGAGCACAAAGGCTCCGGAGAAGAAGCCGATTTAGTGACATGCAGTACAGCCGAGTTAGCGAGACGCAGTAACAGGACATGAGTGTTAGCAAAGGATAGCTAACACTCATGGAGAGCCTGATAGCTGAAGGCTCTGGCACCTGATCTACTTTTGGTAACTTTAGGGACCACGAGTAACCCTGCATTCTCAGAGCGCAGTGTTCTGGTGGGATAATATGGCACTATGAGTAGGATTTTAAATTCAATTCTGGATTTTACAAGGAGCCAGTGCAGAGAAAATTCAATTCTGGATTTTACAAGGAGCCAGTGCAGAGAAGCTAAAACAGGAGAAATGTGTTCTCGTCTCTGAGTTCCTGTCAGTACATGTGCCGCTGTGTTCTGAATTAGCTGGAGAGTTTTTAAAGACTTATTAGAGCTACCTGATAATAGGGAGTTACAGTAATCCAGCCTAGAGGTAACAAAAGCGTGGACCAATTTTTCTGTATCTTTTCGGGTCAGGATAGGCCTAATTTTCGCAATATTACGCCGATGAAAAAATGCAGTCCGTGAGGTTTGTTTTAAATGGGAATCAAAAGATAAATCTTGGTCAAATATTACTCTGAGGTTTCTTACGGTAGTGCTAGAGGCCAGAGCAATGCCATCCAGAGAAACTATGTCATCAGATAAAGAGTCCAGTGTTTCCGCTACATTCATTTCGCCGCTGCTAAATTATTGCCGCCGCTGCTGCTCCTTCAAAACATTTATTTTGCAAATGCACCACCACCACTCTGAGACATCTGTGCACTTGCACAGCGCAGCAGCCAGTGTAGTGAGGAGAGCAGTGGTGAGGGGAGGGGGGAGTGGGGGAAGGCTCCTATTTAGGGATGCACCGATCGGCTGAATATTGCAAAAAACCACACATTCGGTATTCGGTGGAATAAGTGAAAAGCAAGGCCGAATAATAGCGGCGTGTTTTGATAACGCAATCAAACAGCATGCGGCGACGGACGGAGTAAAATGTCGGCAGTGTGGCGATATTTTACTCCGTCCGTCACTGCACTCGCATTTGCGACTAAAAATAGTTTTGTGCGGGCAAAATAAATCATTCAGCACGCTGTGCGAGTACAGATTTCAACCAGCAGCAGAAACGAAACGGTGAATCCCGCCGGTGGTGGGTTGAATGGGGGTCACAGACACGGACAGGACGTAGGCTATTCCTGTCAAATACGGTGGCACATGATAACGGCTTACCGACGACGGAGAAGTCCGGCTCCAGGTGAATAACTTGTCATGACTGCCCAAAAGTACCTGAACAGCCGAGCCATGGCGGCACACAGTATGTGGCGTATCAGAGGAGAAACGAGCCATTTACATTTCTCTCTCTGTGGCAGGTAACGGTCCACAAACCTCACCGCACTTTAGGGACTGTTCTTTACTTATGAAGGGACTGTCAGGGGAGGAGGGTGGCTGGTTGATTTTTATTTCATTTATTTATTTTATTTTGATCCCCCCTATGTTAATCACTTATTGATGCTGTTTTTGAAGTATGAATAAGTC
>NC_065506.1:3881611-3887371 GCF_006386435.1 Epinephelus moara | reverse complement strand
TCAGCAGAGGAAAACAGACCCGGAAGTCCTCAAAAGTGAGCAGAAATGAGCTGAAACAGCGCTATTCACATCACCGTGTCCATGAAACACGATGAGACAAATAGACAATAAGGTGAACTAAGCAAAAATGTCTTAAAACACATTTGATTCAATACCTGGGCATAACCGACATATTATTACATTGACAACATAGCTATGGAAGACGAGAACGGCCATGTATTTTTTATTTTTTTGTGTGCACTGTTATCTCGTGATAACGACTTATTATTTCGTTATCTCGATATAACAAAGATTGTTTTCCCGTGATAATTGTCAAGTCTGATGATTGCGCACTGGTTAATGTGATCGTATTGATTTCAGCCTACAAGAGCTGCCGTGGTCCTGCTAGATGCCTCCTGCTGCTTGCTGTTATTATTGGTCACACTTCTACTGTAATTATACACATATGATTATTGTCACATACCGTAGGCTATATTTCCAAATAGTCGCCCGGTGGCATACAGCCGCGGGGCACCTAGTAGCCGCCGGGGGTTTGACCCCATTTTGCGTATTAAACGCGGGGCGATTATTTCCTCATTCATTGCCTCAAGGAGGGACAGCCCTGTAGGCAGGGAGAGAGCAGCTCGCGAGGGCTGCTCTCTCCCTGCCTACAGGGCTGAGAGACTGTTTGCGCTTTAAGGCACGGGTCGGTGGTGAAGTGGCGCACATGACTCGTGCTACAGACGGACGGACGGACAGACGGACAGACAACCACGTATCTAAAACAGGTAATACATCTGGCTACATCTTTCCTACATCAAATATCCATGATCACCTACACCCGCGTGCGTAAAAGCGCACACAATTCCGTGTCCTCTCACCGCGGATGCTGTGATTTGATGGCCCGGTACTCATTGTAGCCCACTCTTAGAAGACCCAACAATAATAATAATAATAATAATATTAATAATAAGCTACTGTGGACCTATATGCCATGCCTTTTAATGAAATTACCAGAGGAGTTTGCTGAAAAGCAGGTAATGTCCTGAATTCCAAATAGTAGCCTGAATTACTCACGTGCGTCCCCGGTGAAAATCGCTGACATGCATGGGGAATACAACTTCTACAGGCTCGCCATAGCTTACTGTCAGGACTCAGGGACCAGAATTCGTGATGGCAGACTGTCGGGATGGCGATATTTCGGTGTGGCGGCCTGTAACTGTTGGTTAAATGGCCCATTCGGTTGGTATTCAGATAACTGGGGCTTTACTGGTATAATGCAATAGCACCACCCAGCGGTGAAACCCATGTACACGTGTATACGAAAAAAATGACCCACTCTAAACGTTTAGAGATTTTTGTACAAGAACTCACCCCTACCTTATACAGTATTGTTGCACTAAAAACATACTAGACAGAAACTGTAACCAAATAACGGCCTGGTGCAGGTTGGTGCAAAAAAACAAAACAAAATAAAAGCCTTGAGCAAATAGCCCCTGGTTCTTTTAAATGCCTGGGGTCAAAATCGATTTTGTGAAATAAACGCCCGGGCTACTATTTGGAATTCAGGACTTTACCTGCTTTTCAGCGAACTCCTCTGGTAATTTCATTAAAAGGCATGGCATATAGGTCCACAGTAGCTTATTATTAATATTATTATTATTATTATTGGGTCTTATAAGAGTGGGCTACAATAAGTACCGGGCCATCAAATCACAGCATCCGCGGTGAGAGGACACGGAATTGTGTGCGCTTTTACGCACGTGGGTGTAGGTGATCACGGATATTTGATGTAGGAAAGATGTAGCCAGATGTATTACCTGTTTTAGATACGTGGTTGTGTGTCTGTCCGTCCGTCTGTCTGTAGCACGAGTCATGTGCGCCACTTCACCACCGACCCGTGCCTTAAAGCGCAAACAGTCCCTCAGCCCTGTAGGCAGGGAGAGAGCAGCCCTCGCGAGCTGCTCTCTCCCTGCCTACAGGGCTGTCCCTCCTTGAGGCAATGAATGAGGAAATAATCGCCCCACGTTTAATATGCAAAATGGGGTCAAACCCCCGGCGGCTATTAGGTGCCCCGCGGCTGTATGACACCGGGCGACTATTTGGAAATATAGCCTACGGTATGTGACAACATATGCGTATAATAACAGTAGAAGTGTGACCAATGATAACAGCAAGCAGCAGGAGGCATCTAGCAGGACCATGGCAGCTCTTGTAGGCTGAAATCAAGACGATCACATTAACCAGTGCGCAATCATCAGACTTGACAATTATCACGGGAAAACAATCTTTGTTATATCGAGATAACGAAATAATAAGTCGTTATCACGAGATAACAGTGCACACAAAAAAATAAAAAATACATGGCCGTTCTCGTCTTCCGTAGCTATGTTGTCAATGTAATAATACGTCGGTTATGCCCAGGTATTGAATCAAATGTGTTTTAAGACATTTTTGCTCAGTTCACCTTATTGTCTATTTGTCTCATCGTGTTTCATGGACACGGCGATGTGAATAGCGCTGTTTCAGCTCATTTCTGCTCACTTTTGAGGCCTTCCGGGTCTGTTTTCCTCTGCTGAATGAAACCATGGCGACACGAAATGCGGGTACCTTATTGGTGTAGCGCGATCACGTGACGGCCGTGCCACCACTCGCGTTCCAATTCTCATTAGGCTCAGGCGGAACTGATCAATACGCTCAGACGGAACAAGTGCCGAATTATGACCCCGATCACAGGACTCTTGCGGGGTTATGAGCTACGAACTCCCGCTGATTAGCTGAACATGTATCGATCTTTTTTATGAAGTAAAGATCGTGTAGTCCCCAGATGTCGGAACGAGATGAAACGATAACTGTGTTCACCTTACGGCCTATTTAGAAGAAGTTTAATTACAGCTACCTTAAAGGACTGCGGTACATAGCCTGTTAATAAAGATATATTGATCATGTCTAATATATGAGTGTTAACTAAAGGTAAGACTTCCTTAAGTAGCCTAGTTGGGATGGGGTCTAAGAGACATGTTGATGATTTAGATGAATAAATAACTGCAGTCAATTGTTGAAGAGAAATCGGGGAGAAGCAATCTAAATATATATATTAGGTCTTACAGCTGTGTTTGAGGGCAGATAGGTACTATCTGAGGACAATAGGTCATGAATTTTGCCTCTAATAGTTAGAATTTTGTCATTAAAAAAACTCATAAAATCATTACTGCTAAGGGCTAAAGGAATACAAGGCTCAATAGAGCTGTGACTCTCAGTCAGCCTGGCTACAGTGCTGAAAAGAAACCTGGGGTTGTTCTTATTTTCTTCTATTAATGCTGAGTAATAGTTTGCTCTGGCATTGCGAAGGGCCTTCTTATACGTTTTGACACTGTGTTCCCAGACTAAACGAGATTCTTCCAGTTTGGTTAATCACCAATTCCTTTCAAATTTTCGGGATATTTGTTTTAACTTACGGGTTTGAAAGTTATACCAAGGAGCAAACTTTATTTGCTTTGTTAACTTCTTTTTAAGAGGGGCTACAGAGTCGAGTGTTGTTCGCAGCGAGCCTGCAGCGCTATCAATAAGATGATCAATTCGGGAGAGTTTAAAGTCAGTATGGGAAACCTCTGTTACAGAAGGACATGGTATTAAATTTAACGATGATGGAATCATTTCCTAAAATTTTGTGACAGCACTATCTGATAAACATCTAGTATAGTAACTGTTGCTGAGTGGCGTGTAATCGAGTAAAAAGAAATCAAAAGTAATTAAATAATGATCTGATAGCGAGGGATTCTGTGGAAAGACTGTTAGGTTATCAATTTCAATTCCATACGTCAGAACTAGATCGAGGGTATGGCTAAAACAGTGAGTGAGATAAACACAGTAGCCAGGGAGTCATTATTAACGTCAACATTAAAATAACCTACAATAATAACTTTATCTGATTTAAGAACTAAACTGGATAAAAACTGTTTATCTGGGTTTTCCAGGTTGGATGTAAAAGACTAAGAACAAGGCTGTCAAAGGAATGATAATCTAGTTTAGGTTTAGGGCTGATTAACAGACTAGAGTTAAAAAGGGCTGCAACTCCCCCTCCTCGGGCCGCTGCCTCTAGGAATGTGGTTATTATTATGACTGGGAGGAGAGGATTAATTTAGACTGACATATTCATCTTGACACAGCCAGGTTTCAATGAGGCTGAGTAAATCAATATGATTATCTGATATTAATTCGTTTACTAACACTGCTTTAGACGATAGAGACCTGATATTTGACAGTCCACATTTAATTCTCCTATTTTGTCTTTCTGTCACAGAAGAGGTTTTAATTTTTATGAGGTTGTTATGCATAACTCCTCTTTGTTTAATTTTAGATTTAGATAGTTTAGGTGGTCGGGCGACAGACACCGGTTGTATAAAACTATGGGTGGGTAACTGCACTAGAAGCTCGGAGAAGCATGTAGGACTGCGACTCTGATTCCTGGTCTCAACTCTGGGTTGTCAGAGTTTTGAATTACTAAAAAACTTGGCCAGGTTTCTAGATATGAGAGCAACTCTATCCAAAGTGGGATGAATGCCGTCACTTCTAATCAGACCAGGTTTTCCCCAGAAAGTTTGCCAATGATTAACGAAACCCACATTGTTTGCTGGACACCACCTACACAGCCAGTGATTAAATGATGACATGCAGCTAAACATCTCATCAGTGGTCAGATTTGGGAGGGGTCCAGAGAAAACTACGGAGTCCGACATGGTTTTAGTGTATTCACACACTGAGGTAACATTAATTTTAGTGACCTCCAATTGGCGTAACCGGATGTCAGTGCCACCGACGTGAATAACGATCTTATTAAATCTACGTTTAGCCTTAGCCAGCAGTTTTAAATTTGACACAATGTCGCCCGCTCTGGCCCCAGGGATACATTTGACTATGGCCACTGGTGTTGCTAACTTCACGTTTCTCAAAATAGAGCTGCCAATGATTTTCTCCTCAGCGGGTGTGTTGCTGAGTGGGGAAAAACGGTTAGAAACATGAACAGGCTGGTGGTGAACCGTGGGCTTCGGCTTGGTACTACGCTTCTCCCGGACAGTTACCCAGCCTCCTGGCTGCACGGAGTTACCAGGGGACTGCTAGCAGAGGCTATGCTATGTGGCCCCACGCTGGCTACAGGGGGCTGGCTAATTACCGCAGCTACCGAGTGATTATCCATGGTGTGGAGTATTCCAATTCACTGAGCCTAGCCTCCAACGCAGCAAATAAACTATACATGTTACATTTACCACTGTTGCTAAAGGAGGCAGAGGCATAACAGAACATCTGGCACACCGAGCAAGAAAGAGCAGGAGAAGNTAGCCTCCAACGCAGCAAATAAACTATACATGTTACATTTACCACTGTTGCTAAAGGAGGCAGAGGCATAACAGAACATCTGGCACACCGAGCAAGAAAGAGCAGGAGAAGGAGAAGCCATTGCTAAGTGTTAAGCTAATGTAGCTAACAAGGCTAATAACGTGCAAACAACAGCTAGGATTAGCAAGAAAGTCGTTAAAAAGAGGAGAGCTATAAGTGCTTAAACAGAACTAGTGTGGGTTAAAGCGTGAAGTATATTTTAAGCAACTTAAAGGAATAGTTCAGGTTTTTGGACATGAAGTTGTGTGAAATGCTGACCATCTGTATCTCTGATGTGACGGTGTCACTACTCTCAACGAGCCTCCTGCTCTGAGAAATCGCCCGTAGCTTACCGGAGAAAAAGTAGTTCTGAAGATGTACGGGGGACACGTAACCAAAAGGTTT
>NC_065506.1:3867968-3880687 GCF_006386435.1 Epinephelus moara | reverse complement strand
TCTCCGGTAAGCTACGGGCGATTTCTCAGAGCAGGAGGCTCGTTGAGAGTAGTGACACCGTCACATCAGAGCTACAGATGGTCAGCATTTCACACAACTTCATGTCCAAAAACCTGAACTATCCCTTTAAGTTGCTTAAAATATACTTCATGCTTTAACCCACACTAGTTCTGTTTAAGCACTTATAGCTCTCCTCTTTTTAACGACTTTCTTGCTAATCCTAGCTGTTGTTTGCACGTTATTAGCCTTGTTAGCTACATTAGCTTAACACTTAGCAATGGCTTCTCCTTCTCCTGCTCTTTCTTGCTCGGTGTGCCAGATGTTCTGTTATGCCTCTGCCTCCTTTAGCAACAGTGGTAAATGTAACATGTATAGTTTATTTGCTGCGTTGGAGGCTAGGCTCAGTGAATTGGAATACTCCACACCATGGATAATCACTCGGTAGCTGCGGTAATTAGCCAGCCCCCTGTAGCCAGCGTGGGGCCACATAGCATAGCCTCTGCTAGCAGTCCCCTGGTAACTCCGTGCAGCCAGGAGGCTGGGTAACTGTCCGGGAGAAGCGTAGTACCAAGCCGAAGCCCACGGTTCACCACCAGCCTGTTCATGTTTCTAACCGTTTTTCCCCACTCAGCAACACACCCGCTGAGGTTTCACACAACTTCATGTCCAAAAACCTGAACTATCACTTTAAGTGAGGAAATACAGAGAGCAAGCTGGTAGGAGTTCGCTAGAGCAGCACAGAGACGCTATCACAGAAACACCGGAAATGACACAGCACGCTTACCGCAGTACGTCAACACGTCTGTCCTCAACAGACTAGTCACTATCACTATAACTAGTGTTCATTGATTTTAATAGGTCAGTCTTTCTATGCTGTCTATGCTCTACCACAGGGTATGGAGCACTGTGGCATCCTCCCTCACGCCTCCTCTCCCAAAAACACTCTCCTCTTTGGTCTCTACTTGCATTATACATCAACAGAACTGCAACTAATTAAGCTTTAGCCAAAGTTCAGTCTGGAAGAGTATACGTCTACATGCTTAGGCCTGTAATTTTTTCACAACATCTGCCAATCACTCCTTGCAAGCATGCCCTCTCATAACTCTATCAGGTGATCACATTTAATCAACAGCACAGCCACACACCTTCATTATCAGTCTATCATTTTGGTGCTGTCTTTTTAAATATGATTGTCCTTCTGCCCGTAGCTCTTTCATGCTGCAATTGTACGCACCCTCTACCTCCCCATCACTGTGCAGTCTTTGCAGATTTATCAGCTGTATCAGCTCATCAGTCATCAGAGTGAAATCTGCAGGTCTTGCATTCACTCAGCCCCTCATTGCCCCTTTCCTCTCTCTCTCTCTCTCTCTCTCTCTGTTTATCAGACAACAAAAGTGACAAGAATTAGCCACCCAACAGTCCCTCTGCCTTGTTCCCCACCAAGGTGGACCGCATCGCCAGGAGGAGACAGAAGACTTCAGTAAGCGCCTGAGGCGACTTGAAATTAGCTGGCACAACCCCCCACCTCCCAGTGCTGGGTGTCACAGCAAGCTGGTGACCAGCACCAGTGCCAAGTCTAACCTGTTAACAGCAGCAAAAGAAAGTTTTTTTTTGTTCTGGCAGGGAGTTGGGGCTGTTCTGTCCCCTAGAGCTGGAGTTTGCGCTCGCTGGATTTGGGTTGCTGTGGCTGATGCTAGCTACTACCTGTTAACCTGGTGAGGTGTTCTGTAGCGGTATAGAGTGAGGCAGAGGACACACTGTGATTCAAGGCTCTAGCTAACGTCAGCTACAAAAACATGAATTTGAAGCCACAGCCATAGACTGGAGTATCCCATGGCACAGAAATGATGTGAAAGTTGCCTGGTTACACGCTTCAAACTAACAGAGGGCAGCATTTCATCTCCAAGCCAAGCACTGACTACCCAGGCAACATTTGTATGTGGGCCCATGTGGTTAGTAAATGAGCTTAAAATTGGGCCCTATATGGGACTGTCTATGGGTTCTATACTGGCCCCATGCCAGTTGCCAACTTTGATGGGTATACCATGTAAGCCCCACATGGGTTATGCTACAGCCACCTTGGTAACAAGTGGCTATGGGCCCAAAATTGGCATCTTATCTTGGGCCGACTTGAATAAAACCACCCATGTGGGCAACTGGCATGTTACCATTATGGAACCCTTGGACAATCCCATCAAGAGCCCATTTTTCAGCTCATTTTCTACTCACATGGGTCCTACATATAAATGTTGGATGGGTAATAGCAGGGTAAGAATATACCAGTCAAACAACACTGCTACTTTATAATCTTCACGTTTGGCATCAGCCTATAGTTTAGGTCATAACTTTCTCAGCTCAGTTTAAGCAAAACTGTAGGAGCAATAAAACAGCTATATCAAAACCATATATCAATGCCACTTGGAATGTTTTTGGTATGGTTTCTGTTAACATTAGTTGTATTGTCTGTGTGTCTTGTATCTCTTGGCCTTTTGACAGTCCTTCACTAAAAACGACAGATTTGGGATTTCAGGTTTGATTATTTGGCTCTGGAAATGTTTTGGCTTTGACCAATGCCAGAGCTGAGACTTAGATTACAGACTTGAACAAGTGACAAATGGTAAACCTGCATGTTAGCTTAGCCTAGCTAGCTTAGCTTGGCTGTTTACAGGCCTCAAGTGGCTGACCTAACCCCACCAGTGTTGATTTCAGACCTTAGATTGTCAGAACTGGGATATACACTTGGTCTCATAGGATTCGTCAGCACAAAGACAAAACATGGCTGGTGAGCAACCCAATCTCACAGAAATACGTGAAATGACCATGACCTCTTAACACTGCATTCCGTGGTGGCGGAACATAATGGGTTAAAATTACGTACCGGTACCACAGATACAATGCCAACGTAAAGTCAATTAGGATCCTTTGTCGTGGTGTACACACGAATTCCCTGGTTCAACAACGTCATGCAATGGGCTGTGGGTAATGTTCTCTTCTAGTTTAGAAAACTGTTTTTTATCGCTATTTTTAATCGTCATTTGACAGAATTTATTATAGTGCATTAGTTATTATTGTTTGTATTCTAAAAACATTGAATTGTGTGTGACATAACTGTCATTTTGATGTAATGAGGTAGTTAGATTATAGTTATTAGAGGATAAACTGTTCCCTTTACGTTATTAAAACGGCAAATATATTCCTCTTTTATAATTTCCCCTCAATAATAATAATAATAATAATAATAATATTAACATGATAGTTTGGCTGTACTAGAATTTTTTTATATATTCAGTAGATTTACTTTTTTACTACCATATTTAACAACTCTACAACTGGAAGAACTATCATCCCAAAAACTCCATTTCTAGAGTAGTAGCTAAAATATCTGAATTTAAACAACATCCTTACTTTTTCTTAACATGGTTCATCTAGGTGTAGTGTAATTACTAGTTTGGCTTTACTAGATATTTGATATATTCAGTAGATATATCTTTTTACGACCCTATTTAGAACCCTACTTTGCAAATCAGAAGAACTACAACTGTGTTGCTGATATGTATCAAGCTGCATGGTGCGGTCCTAGGGAAGTGTAGTTTTTAAAAAATATTAGTGTTTTTCCTAGATGTGGAAGTTGTAAACACTGAATTGAAAGTACACTGTGGACTTTAAGGGGATGGTAAACACATTTGTGTAATCAGATTTTAAATATCTAGTTTTTAAATGGGTGAAAATTAATTTGATCCATATTGTACCCATATCTGACAGCACCCTCAGTTGTTGACTACACTCACATGATAGTTGAGGTCAAGAGCTCTCTATAACAGTTGGTCCCATGTCTGTACCACCTTTTTTTGCTGAATTATAAGCCTTCATACATGCACCAAGGTCAAGGTCCAAAGGTCAGTATTTGAAAGCAGGAGCCATGTAGAATCTTCATACTGACATATGTTATTCTCCGGGTTGAGACCTCTCCAATGATGTATTTGGTTTAGCTCTACGACAAAGTTTTGATTTTTTTCATTTTGTGGACACAAGCCATGCCAGGTGTAGTTTCAGAGAGCACTTTGAAGGCCCAGTGTATAAAATGTTTTTTGTTTTTGTTGTTTTTGCTTGTTTTTTTCTTTTTTTAAATAGTTACTATAATGAGTCAACCTCAGAGAATACAATGCTACTGACTGTGCAATGCACAAACTTAAGTCCAGTTTGAAGAAATAATATGAAAGTGACAATTGAATGAGGGATGTGAAATGTAAAGTCCAGTCATCCCATCTATATTGCCATGGTACAAGATTTGATGCACACACACGCACATGCACACACACAAACACAAACACACAAACACAAACTTTTCTTAACAGAGATAGTGGCGTTTGGATTCGGGTTGCAGCAGACTGGTGGCAATTTGAAATGGAATGAAGCCCACAGACGGCAGACAATACAAAACAGTAGTCGAACGCGCCACATCAGCCCACAGCAGAATGCTCTTATAGCCCTACGCTATCAAAAGCTGGCAAAATACATTTATTTTATTTTATGGCCTAAACATTACCCTATCATATTGTTCAGTTATCAAGGACACTTTCGTGTTTTTGTGTGTATACAGAAATGTTAGAGATATCATTGAGGAAAACGACGTTGACGTGATGTTGAACCAGGGAATTCGTGTGTCCACCATGACAAAAGATCCTAATTGACTTTACATTGGCATTGTTTCCGTGGTACCGGCACGTAATGGGTTAAAATTACGTGCCGGTACCACAGAAACAATGCCACCAACACGGAATGCGGTGTTAAGAGGTCGTGGTCATTTCAAGTTTTTCTGTGAGATCGGGTTGCTGGTGAGCCTGCTGGCTAGCTTGGCCCCATCAGTGATGCAGCTGTGAACTTTGTTTGGACTCTCTAAACACACTGTTTGGTTGGCCACATATACATTGCACTGAACAAGCAAGCTGGGACCAAAGACGACTTTTAAAATTACTGAAGAGGAAACCGGGGACATGAAAAAATAGCTGAACTTAATGTCAGCAGAGATCACAGGTATCACAAAACAAATACAAAATATACAAATACTGGACTTTATTTCTTTGTCCTCTCATGTCGCACTGAGGGCAGACAGCACACTACAGTGACTCACTTAACCCTCTCAAGGTATCAGTGGTATTACAAGACAGGAAGTCTGGCTAGCTAGTTAGTATGCTAATTTAATCTCTGACATAACGTTAAAACTGTTGCTTCTTCACATTCTGTTTATAATGTTATTTCATTTTTTGAGTGTTTTGAAATAAAATGCTGTCCATATCTTACACACTGGTTTACGCACTGGAGAAAGACATAGTTTTGGGGTACATAGAGCCAAATGGGCCATAAAGCCAGTGGTCATTTCAGTGGGCAAGAAGAATATGAGTGGAGAAAGAAAGTTAGACTCTTCCCCACAACAACAGTTACTGTTAAAGAATCTCTCTAGTGTAAGCAGCCAGCTCTCAAACATCTTAAAGAGCACTCTGGACTAGATGCTACTTAATGCTATTAGTTAAACATCTAGTTAAACATCTGGTTAGTCTGAGAGGACACAGACCGTTTTATTTAATGGCAGTTATTCTGATGTCAGAGCTGTGACATGCGGGGTACCCCAGGGGAGCTGTCTTGGGCCGTTGTTGTATACTTTGTTCACTAATGATTTGCCACTTGTCTTAAATAAGGCTAATATTGCTATGTATGTGGACAATTCTACTATATACACATCTGCATTTACAACCAATGAGTTAAATATGGTTTTAAATGAAGAACTAGAATCTGTGCTCATATGGGTAAAAAGAAACAAACTGGTTTTGAATGTATCTAAGACTAATTATACTGTAATTGAGTCAAATCACTCCATCAGAAGAAATCCAGAGTGAAACCTTAGAATTAATAATGTGTGTATTAATCAAGTGCAGGAGACCAAACTTCTGGGCATCATCATAGATAATAAATTATCCTGGACTAAACATATAAATAAGTTTTTTGCTAAACTGGGAAGTAGTATTTCTGTTATTAGAAGATGTGCAACTTTTTTTAACACAGAAAGCAACTAAACAAGTGACTCAGGCCTTAATATGGTCAAATCTTGATTATTGTCCAACAGTCTGGTCCAGTGCTACAAGGAAAATGATTAAGAAATTGCAGATGGCACAGAACATAGCAGCACGCATAGTACTCCGGTGCAATTACAGATCAAATGTTACTATGCATAAGAGTCTTAACTGGCTGTTTGTAAAAGACAGGTTACTCTATTCATCACTTGCATTTATTAGAAATGTCTCTGTTACAAAGAATCCACCTATTTTGTATCAGAAGCTATCCTTCAGTATAGATAAACATAATTACATCACCAGGCAAGTGACTACAGGTAATTTCACACTACCAAGGGCAAAGACTAACGCAAACAAAAGAACAGTCATGTACAGAGCTATGCAAGAATTGAATTTAATCCCTAAACACATCAAACAGGAGAACAGGAAGAGTCTAAAATCATTCAGTCTTAAATTATTAGTAAAGCGGCATTTTTTGAATAGAGCAGATGGAAAGCACAGGAATGAGTTGGTCTAAGAGATATATGTGTTATATATAAGTGTTTGCTGGTTGAGTTTATAGTAGCAAGGACATTGTATTATATTTTGCAAAATTACCCTGGCTGTCAATATTTGTAAATATATTTGTAAAATACGAGTATAACAGTTCACACAAACACACTGTTTGACTTGCTTCTACATTACTGTCGCCCAAAATTATCTTTTTGTTCCCATTTTGGAACTTGGTTTGGGTTGTCTTCTGTTGTTTCAGCATTTGGTCTAAATACCTTTTGTGTTTTTGTGTAGAAAACTCTGAGTTTATATTGTGGTGTTACTTACATGAAGAATTTGTTTTGTTTGCTTGTTATGCTTTATTGTGTTGCAGTGTTATGTACAGAGTTGGGTAAGGGTTACAGTACTTTAAAAGTAATCAAAGTACTTTACTTTACTGTGTTACTCCCTGAGAAAAGTAACTCAAGCACTTTTAAGGTAGCCTACTTTTGAGTATTCTACATTTCCTATTGGGCAATGGACCACAGGGCGCTAAACCTACATTTTTTTGTCTCCAAAATTAAAGTTATGGACCACTTGCCCTTCACTGAGATCCAGTTCTCCCATCACAGCCGTCACTTTGACCAGTAGAAACACAGAACGATCTGCTGCCGTAGACAACTGTATGACAACACCCCAGCATTTTTAATATTTCCTCTAGGGATGTTACCACACAGAGTAAAAGGGGAAAATGATGGTGTGAAACAGCAGAGGCACTTTGTCAACCCGCTGAGTTAAAGGGATAGTGCACCCAAAAATGAAAATTCAGCCATTATCTACTCACCCATATGCCGACGGAGGCCCTGGTGAAGTTTTAGAGTCCTCACATCCCTTGAGGAGATCGGCGAGGGGAGCGGCTAGCACACCTAATGGCAGACGGCGCCCCAGACTAACGTCCAAGAACACAAAATTGAATCCACATAGTATCTCCATACTGCTCATCTGTAGTGATCCAAGTGTCCTGAAGCCGCGACATAAAAAGTTGTTTCGAAAAACGTCATTTGAACTCTGTTTTTAGCCTCACTGTAGCCTGTAGCTCTGACTGCTTCTCTGTGCTCCGTGCTCACGTGTGCGCGCCTGCGCGAGATCAGCGAAAGCACGAGCTTTGCTTACCCGTGCTTACATCACATGACACGTGCACCGCAGGGAGAGACAACAGTAACCACAGTAGCTAAAAGATAATTTGCACTAGGGTCTTTTAGCAAAGACCAACCAACATGTCTGAAGACTTTGGAACTGAGGAGGAACAGCATTTCTTTGTTGAGTCGTATTTGTTTGAGCCTGAGTATACAGACGGAACTCAGGCTACTGGACGAAGCAGCCGCCGCAGCTCATGAGCCTCAGCCAGCCGCAGAATATCGGAGTCGAGCACTGGAAACCTGGTGGTGTTGTTGTTTCAAATGCAAAGCAATGCCAACGGATGAGGAAAGTCTTTGCTGTTCAGACTGGGAATTGGCGATGCCTGCACTTGAGTTTTTCGAAACAACTTTTTATGTCAGGGCTGCAGCACACTTGGATCACTACAGATGAGCATGTCTGAGATATTTTATGGATTAAATTTTGTGTTCTTGGACGTTAGTCTGGGGCGTCATCAGCCATTAGGTGTGCTAGCCGCTCCCCCCGCCGATCTCCGCAAGGGATGTGAGGACTCTAAAACTTCACCAGGGCCTCCATCGGCATATGGGTGAGTAGATAATGGCTGAATTTTCATTTTTGGGTGCACTATCCCTTTAACGTTACTGTCATTAGCATCAAGCTAGCAAACAATGTTACGTCCTCACGGTTGGACATAAATTAATAACATTAGCAAATAGTGGCGGGGCTTTTACTCACCACAACTGCAGAGGCTCCCAGCTTCATTTGAAACAGACTACATTATAGACGGTCCGTTATTTATTAATCCCTCGTATCTTTATATTTTTACTTTTTATCCGCTCCTGTTGTCTTTATAAAGTTAACACATTGCGTCGTCATTTCAAACTCAACACTTCCTGATTTTCCTTCAAATAAAAAGCCCCTTATAACCTCGGCTGAGAGAATCCCTCCATTTTCTAAATAGGCTTTTATTGTGAAACATTTGTAAGAACTTGGTTGTGGAGGATACAGTAGCTTGAATGTTTGCCTACGATACTTCAAATGTAGCTCCTGCCATCTGCTGACGCTTTTTGGTGACTACAACAACATTTGGGCTGGCACATGAACAGACACAGTGACTGAAATAATAGTAAAAGTAATAAAAACAGGACAAGAATAACCCGGTGACAGGAAAGACGACTGGGGATAATTGGTGAGTACCATCGTGTAGTGTGTCATGTCTGTCGGTCAAGTCACGGCACGATTTTATGACTCCACAATCGCGTAATGTGACATAGTGACTTTCAGAACAGGTAGAAAATTCGTGTCGTGTGTACCAGGCATAATGCAAGTCTTGAGTCTGACCTGTCTGTCAGCGAGTCCTCCTCCACCCTATTTTAGACTCCACCATAGACAACGGCAGCATTTCGTCTACCACCTAGCGAGCCACAAGCTTCGTGGCTTCTTTTGGACTGATAGGTTTAACGTTAGCTCCGTTATTAGAACCAAAAGACAGTCCTTGCTGTTTCAGAGCTGAAGGACCAGCGTTCTAAAAGTAACGGAAGTAACTGATGGCTTGTAGAAAATGTACTCAAGTATTTGATTACTCAAACAGCAAACTAACGCGTTAGGTTACTTGTTACTGCAAAAAGTAATCAAATACCCAACTCTGGTTATGTATTGTCACGTAATGTACTGTATAATTTTATGTATATGTATCGGACCCCAGGAAGAATAGCTGTGGCATTGCTGCAGCTAATGGGGATCCTAATAAACTAAACTAAACTAAACTGAACATGACAAAGCATGTCACAGCCTGCTTTTTGCTCCCCTGCTCTCCCAGTGTTTTTCAACTCTCCCACCTCTGCTTCACTCTACCTGCCAGGCACTCCCACCTGATCACCCCACTCCACTTACCTGCCTCCACAGCTGCAGCTCATCAGCCAATCAGCCCAGTATGTAAGCCTCTCCAGCACACACACACTTTTTGCCAGATTGTTCTTTGCCCACATGCAATACTTTCCAGCACTCCTAACCTGCCTGATCTCCAGTTGCTGACCCTGCCTTTGACCTGCCTGCATTGTCTGTTTCCCAGTAAACTCACCGGCCCTCTGTCCCGACCCCAAGTCCCGCCTCAGTGTCTCTGTTTTCCGTCTGCCTGTGGCTGTGTGGTGTTTTCCTGTAACGACGCTACAGCGAGAGTGTTCCCACCTGCTCGCCAGTTGCCTGCTGCAGCTCAGAGACTGTACAGGAGATGCCACACACTACCTTGTTTGTGTGTTCTCATTTCACCCACCTGTAGGCTCCTCAATCCATTGCCTGGCCTCTACTTACCTCCTGCTTGTCCCTCGTTGGCTCGTCTGCCTGTCTTGTCTGCCCACCTGGTCCCGACTTCTCCACTTGGTCCTGACTTCCCTGCTGCTCACCCCTCGTCAGCTCTGCTGCTTCGCTGGACTACTCTTTTGATTCAGGCCCCCGCGCGTTCTGGGGCCACAACATCAGTAAGCCCCTCTCTGTCACCTCTGCCTGCCACCAGACTGAACTATTTGGGTCCGAGGACTCGCGTCCTCATTCTCGGTCCCGCTTTGGCCCTGTCTGTTCCCTGGCCCCTGAACCCAGAGACTGTGTGTGTGGGCTCCGAGCCTGAAGAACGAACTGTTCCCTGAATATCTTCGTCGGCTCAAGTTCCTGTTTGCTCTTTGTATAATAAAGGTCATTATCAAACGTCACTCTGTGCCTGTGTGCTGCATCTGGGTTCAACATATACCCATTACAAAGCAAGTAGAACTGCACTGAGATAACATAAATGATTTTCCAAGCAGCATCGAAACCTGTCTCTCCAGTCTTGCATGGTAACATAGTGTAGGTTAACGGTTCTCTTACCTTGGACTTTGACCTGGTTCAATGTGCAGGTAGGGCAGGGCAACAGGGTGAACTCTTCAGCCTGGTGCATGGAATAGTCGGTACTGGCCACCACTATCTGATCCCCAGACCCCCAGCCATCTGGTTGGTCGGCCAGCTCCAGGATGCTGCTGTTGGACAACATGTCGATAGAGATGGAGGCCTGTGGACGAACTAGAGGAGGAGACAGTGAGAGTGAGAGCTTGTAAAAAGCAGCAAAGCTGACATGCATACTATAATAACACATTATCATTTATTAGTTAATGATATTGTGAATTAATCTGACCTATAGAGGTCAGGTATCAAACTCTTAACCCTGACTGGGAATATCTGAGAAAACAATTGTTTCAGGAAGATCGCCTCAGACTTGGAGGTGCTGACCCCCTTCGTGCCACTTGCCTCTCTGCTGCAAACCATCCCAGTGCACACTGGAATTACAGGTCAATAAAGCCAGAAGAGGCTGGAGGGAAGAGATCAACAACAGGCAGAGATGGAATCAAGAGGTCAGCATACCAGACACTCTCTACCCCTCGGCTGAGCCAAGATTCTGTCTGTGATATTCATAAACACTATCAGCATTAAGGGGATACTTTGACTTTTAACCAGCTTTGTATTTATCGATAAAGCCAGAGGAAACAGATCAATTAACTAAACTTCAAAAATGCCTTGAAGACATAAAAAAACTGGATGAGCTCCAATTTCCTTATGTTAAATTCAGACAAAACTGAAGTTATTGTTCTTGGCCCCAAACACCTCAGAAATTCTGTCTGATAATATAGTTTCTCTGGATGGCATTGCTTGGAGTAATATTTGACCAAGATTTGTCATTTAACTCCCATTTAAAACAAACCTCACGGACTGTGTTTTTTCATCTGCGTAATATTGCGAAAATTAGGCCTATCCTGTCCCAAAAAGATGCAGAAAAATTGGTCCACGCTTTTGTTACCTCTAGGCTGGATTACTGTAATTCCCTATTATCAGGTAGCTCTAAGTCTTCAAAAACTCTCCAGCTAATTCAGAATGCAGCAGCACGTGTACTAACAGGAACTAAGAAACGAGATCACATTTCTCCTGTTTTAGCATCTCTGCACTGGCTCCCTGTAAAATCCAGAATTGAATTTAAAATCCTACTCCTAACTTACAAAGCTCTAAATGGTCAAGCTCCGTCATATCTTATAGAGCTCATAGTGCCATATTATCCCACCAGAACACTGCACTCGGAGAATGCAGGGTTACTCGTGGTCCCTAAAGTCTCCAAAAGTAGATCAGGAGCCAGAGCCTTCAGCTATCAGGCTCCTCTCCTGTGGAATCATCTTCCTGTTGCGGTCCGGGAGGCAGACACCGTCTCCACATTTAAGACTAGACTTAAGACTTTCCTTTTTGATAAAGCTTATAGTTAGGGCTGGCTCGGGCTTGCCTTGTACCAGCCCCTAGTTAGGCTGACTTAGGCCTAGTCTGCCATAATACACCGAGCACCTTCTCTCCTTCTCTCTCTCTCTCCTTTGCTAACACTCATGTCTTCTTACTACATCTCGCTAACTCAGCTCTACTGCATGTCACTAACTTGGCTTCTTCTCCGGAGCCTTTGTACTCCACTGTCTTGCAGGTTAACTCGTATTGCAGCAGTGCCTGGATGGTGTGACGTGTGTGGTTGTGCTGCTGCCGTGGTCCTGCCAGATGCCTCCTGCTGCTGCTGTTATCATTAGTCATACTTCTACTATTATTATACACATATGATTATTGTCACATATGTATACTATCATATATTAAAGGCGCTGTATGTAAGAATGTGGCCAAAACGGTTACTGCACTCAAATTCAAAATACTGCCGCGAGTCGTGTCCGTCCCTCCTCCCCTACAGATTCGAGGTTGCTAGACAGCGGCACGCTGGAGACTGATTTGTTTGCCCACGGACGGCTGCCGTGGCAGGGCCGCGTCGGCCTGTCCATCTTCGGTTTTCCAGCGGACCGTTCGAGCAAGTCCGGCTTCTCTGCTGCTGCAGCTGCCGGGATACAGCTGAGGAGGAGCTAGCTGCTAATGCTATGTCCCGGGACACTGCTAATGCTGCTTGCCGTGCTGCTGTAGCTCAGTCGTAACTGTAACTGATGCTGAGACTCTACTGACTGTGTGACTGGTAGACGGCGG
>NC_065506.1:3858487-3867220 GCF_006386435.1 Epinephelus moara | reverse complement strand
AGTTTGGTAGTTGGTGTATATATGTATATTTATTGTAGTGGGTTTGTGTTTATTCTGGGGGGGTAAATAGCAGTACAGCAGTCATGGTAAATATTATGGTAATTGTATGCTGGTTATATTGTCCGTGGTGATTAGCCATGAGATAATATATTTTGTTAAAAAAAACCTGTTAATGGGAGCATCCAATCAAGTGCACCAGTGATAGGGTATAAAAGGCGCCAATTTCCATCTGTCCTTGTTGCTGGTCAGGTCTCCCATCTGTAAATGCTGCCATGCCTGTACCGCTGTATGTGTTTTTTTTTCTGGTACGGTGCACCGTACAACTGCCTTTTGACTGCTGTCTTACTGCATCATCCAGCCGCTATGGTCATTCTAACACCCCGTTAAAGGGGGTTTCTTGGGGAGTTTTTCCTTAACCACTGTGAGGGTCCAAAGGACAGAGGGATGTCTTATGCTGTAAAGCCCTATGAGGCAAATTGTTATTTGTGATATTGGGCTTTATAAATAAAATTGATTGATTGATTGTATTATAACAATGTTGTTAGTATGTGTGAATTAACTGTGGTAAACGTCCCTCTGTCTGACCAGCACCTAGATATCCATGCTCATCAAATTTTCGCTGGATCTTGAGCCATTGCTCAAACTATACATTGTACTTCCACATTTCCATATGCCCGCCACCACAGAAACAAAGAGCGTAAAAGCCGATAGAGACAGACTAGAATTATGGTCTTCTAGAAATGACCCAGGTATCAGGGAAACCCAAACAGGTTCCTGCTGGGCTCCAGTGACATAAAACATACACACATACATATATTTGGGAGTAAAAATGACTTTGAAATTTCAATCTTGCCGTTAATGATGAGACAAGGGAAGGAGAGCTTTCTTTGCTATAAAAAAATCTTCAAACAGATGTACCTGTTAGAATCTGGCTCAAAATATTCCAATCTATAATCCAACCAACATTACTGCATGGTAGTGAAGTGTGGGCTCCTCTTGTAAATCAAGACTTTGAAAAATGGGACAAACACCCAACTGAAGCTCTACCCACTGACATTTGCAAGAGTATACTCAGAGTCCACAGGAACACCCCTAACAATGGATGCCGAGCTAAACTCTGCCAATATGTCCTTTTAATTAGAATATAAAAAAGATCAATTCTACAAACACGTAAAAACAAATGACCTCAACTCCTACCATCACAAAGCTCTCCATTGCCAAGAGTAGAACATAAAAAGGAGTCCCCTCAGCCAATTGGTCCTGAGGCTTACCTCCTCTAACAGCGCAAGGCCTCTGGACAATGTTCACACAATCCAGCCCAACCAAATTGTAGCTAAAGAGAAAGAAAACTATCAACAATGAGACATCTACTACAAAAACCCAAAATGAACTTCAGTGCTATTTGGCCCTAAACAGACAGTACACAATGGCAAACTATCTAACCACTGTGAGAAAAGTGTCAGTGCCATAGAAGCAGTAAGATATGTCAGTGCATGTCACAGCCGAAGAGACAACCAACACAACAACGCAGCAGTAAGATACATCTGCAAGGCACAACCCTGGCAGATCACCAAACCCGCAAGGAATGTGCTTGACTTTCTGCTGAAAATATCAACATTTTCTATCACCAAGATACAGCGAGGGACATACTCATAAATCCTCTCCACAAAACATGCATAGACTGCATAGTAAAAACTGCAATGAACCCTCCATCATCTTGAAAGGGTAAAGGGCTGAAAAGAATCCATGTTGTTTCTCCCAAATCTAAGAATCAACATGGAATCTCCTTTGCAGCAGTGTGATATCCCTAAAACTAGTATCATCAGTTAGTGTAAACTGGAACAATTTTATGAATATGCTTTTCAGTTTTTTAAATATTAAATGAATAAAACATTTTTGATATTATTGCTCTCTCTATGCTATCCTGTGTTTTAATGTGAGACGAAAAGAGAGACGTTAGAAACTGGGACAGGGTTTGATATTTTCATGCAGAATATTCACAATTTGTGATAGGATGCGTTTTTTCTGTGGTTGTTACCAAAAGCCGACTTGATTACAGAATAAACCTTTTCTTTATTTTATTTATTTTTTCGGCTGCAAATGGATCACAGAGTGTCAGAGTTAATTCTGAGTCCCCCAAAAAGAGTTGGTTTCATGGACAGTGGCCAGAGGAGGATCTGACTAGTGATTAGGGTTGGGTTGGTGTGAACATTTTTCAAAACAGTTTGATATTAAGCCAAACACCAGACCTCACTGGTATGTTGGAATTTACCAGGTGACCTACTTGACTCAGCAGCCGCTCCCGAGTGGAACATAATGCCACTGTGTCCAAACAGAAAACTAGTGTCTGACTATGACCAGGGTATATGCAGAAATTCTGAAGTTAAATTGAATACTTTTTCGAACCTTTTTCAAGACCCTTTTTATTTTAAGACCTCATTGCACCTTCAAGTTCTGGCTGGTAACATCAGCGACACACTTGTATATATTACACAAATTGTAAGACAGCAAGACTGAACAATCTAAGTTTGTGATAACTCCTCATTAATGCAGTATAACCCAGATATGTGTGTGGGAGGAATGCAAGAGAGTGAAAGAACTGAATAAATAATGTGAATAATGTGTTCAAACCAGGCACGAATAAAACAAATTGCGCGAATGAATTACATGTTAAATCAATGTAAAGACGCAAATAGACACGATTTCCTGCTGGGTGGCGCATTTGGCACAATGGACGTGTTGGACACGATGTGAATTGTGCAAAATACGTAACTTAAGCGAGTAGCTCAATTTCGCGTCATACGCTTATTCATGAGAGTTGAAAAATCTGAACTTCAGTGGCCTATTTGCGCCACAATAGCCAAACTGCATTGAGATCCTTCGGGGACGTATGATGCCTAGGACTAGTGGCGGAAAATCATTCATTGATTCAGTGATTTCACGCGCGTATGACACAAGTTATTCACGTGTATGAAAAAAACACAAAATATATCAGCATTTAAACTCGTGTGAGTAACATGACATGAAGAGTTGCATCGCATTTGGTGTGAACACATTAGCCTTTCGACACATAGAACAATATGCCTAATATTGTGTTCACACCAAACATGATGCAAGTCTTTGCACTGTGTTACTCGCGCGAGTTTAAATTCCAATCACACGTATATTGCTCTGTCTCTGTTTGCTTCTGTGTCTTTGCATGTGTTTGTTCGTCTCGCTCTGTGTTTACACACAAATGACAAATGTGTGGAAGCATGGGTCACATATTTTATCATTTATTATGATCAGATAATTTTGTATCATATCTAATTTAGCCTTTATATAGTTCATAATACATTATCAGTTAGCTTTCCTGCCAGAATCGCTGGGCTGGGGCTCATGACCCCTGAGCTCAGGAACGGCTACCACCAAGCCCACTATCCATCATCTGGCTCAGCATGGTGGAGTGAGGCGTATCTCCGGTCTGTTTTAGCAGGAGAACAGTGATGTGTTAGAGGTCTTCCTGAAGAATGTGAGCGATGGTGCCTTTACCTAACTACAACAAGCATGCTAAGAGGAAGACCATGACTACCATGGATATGGCTTATGCTCTGAAGAGGCAGGGATGCACTCTTTGGTGGATAAATCAAAAAACTGTTGGTAATTATTATCCAAAAATCTGGTCTGCATAATGTACGTTTATATTTAAATTGTCTTGGCAACATATTGTATAAGTCACACAATATATTTACATATTATTGCTATTTAGTATGCAATTAATTAATTAATTAATTTATTTATTTATTTGACATATTTCTTGCCGGACATTTTTATTTTCATCTGCCAGACAACTACATGTCATACTGGCTAAAAGCCTAAATATACCAGCTAATGTAAACTCTGACTGACACACACACACACACACACACACACACACACGTGCGGCGCGCTTATGACATTTGCATTCAAGACTGTTTAATACTTATGGCCTTAGTTTTCATTTAATTGATTTCTCAGCTTTTAATACTATTTAAGACCCCATGGACACCCCAGTGACATTGTAACATAACAACACATAACATTGGAGCTTTCTGTCCACACTGAATTCATTAAATATGCATCTCTGTTACATGATGGTCATGTAAATATCAGCTGTGTGCTTGAGATCAGACTGGAGACGTAACCACTTGAAAGACGGGTGAGTAGCCTACTTGCTGTCTTCCTATATTTGTAATGTTACTTTGTAACACAGGAAAGACAAGTTTTATAATGCAATACTTACTGAAAATAACGATGAATATAGCCAACAGCAAGTAATCTAGCTTGTTAAAAGCAATGAGCATTTACCTTACCAGGAAATTTCAGCTTCCTGGCGATCTCCCTGCAGCCAGCTGCCACCTTGTTTGGGTTGATGTAGTGAAATAAAAAGGTATTGTATAGATAATTTTTCAGTTCAACTTCATGAATCAGACCTTCCTCAACTATTGTGGCGTTTGATGAAAGTTCAGCTCAGTGGTGCTTGCAGCCAGTTAGGACACCTCTTTCATCAGCTTTAAATTCAATCACACAGAAATCATTTTGCAGGTTGCAAATTGAGAGGCACACTGCACTGTTGTTGTTGTTGTTTTTTAATTCAATGCCTCTAGTAAAAAAAGTATGTATTTGCCAATGTAAGTATTTGCCAATGTATACTGCATACAAATATGCTGTCAAAAAACTGAATACAAACTGTATACAAACTGTACAAACTAAAAAAAAGGCCTGCTGTGCCTTTTTATTGTTGCCAGGCAACCACCCCATCACCTCATTACCCTAACCTTCCCGTGTAATCAATCTACCTTTTTTTTTTTTTAAATTTCACAGTAATAAGTAGCTATTTTCTAAAATGGACAGGCAGAGGGTACTTGCTGTAGCTCTGGTTGAGGGTGAGAGGCTATCAGCAAATAGTTTGTGGGCACAGGGAAACAAAGATCTGTGTGGATACATGAATCCCGAAAAAAGATGGTGAATCATGGGGAGTACTACCAACTGGTCCAGGAGCTTTGCCTCCGTGATGGCCATTTCAAGTACTGCGCTTATATGCTTCCACACCTGCTGTTTTCTATTGAGACTGTGCTAACAGTGATTTGTAAGGTCATACAGCTTTAGGTATCAAGCAACTGCTACCACCAGTTTCTCCTCCATTGTTTACCAACTGCAAACTTGTTGTTGTAACCACTACAGAAGGCCTACCTCTTAAATCATCCGACTGGACAATGGGAAAAAAGCAGAGATGATGTGGGGCACTATTCCACAGTTTTTTAACTCGAGGAGTTCAGAATGCTCTGGCAAAAACACCAGGCGCCTAGATCGTAGAAACACAAGGCACGTAGCAATGCAAAAACAGCAAGCAATTAAAGCTGCAAGCAGCTGTGATTGGGCCCTCGCTCTCCCGCGCCACCGCGGGGGGCCAGCAGCATGCATCACTGAAGCGGTTATGTGAAAACTCAGAGTAAGTTAACCCTGACGTGGTGTGACGTTTCATCTTCCTACTCCAAGAAAATCCCTATGGGGAGGGTTTTTTGAAAATTTCAAGGGGGCGCTATAGAGGCATTTTGTCCCCCCCATGGGCAACGGCCCTATCAGATGTAAGAGCTCGCCATTCTTGACCTGTGTATCAATTTCGTGAGGATATGAGGTCGCTGAAGCCATCAAAAAGCCAAACGTATTTGGTGGCGAGGACGGCGTCATAGCCGCCACACCCCTTGACATAGAGAAAAGCTTTTAATAACTTTTGATCAGCATGGTCTCAGGGGCTGAGGCTGCCGAGCAACCAGGGGCTGCGGGGAGACCCAGAGCAGGCATGGATTGGTGGTGTAAATGTGGGGCTTACTGGCCACTTTATTAGGTACACCTGTGCAATCTAATACAATCCAATACAACAGCTCTGCCACACATTGTACGTTTACAAAGCTTTTACATTTTCAGCTTTTGTCAGAAATGTGATTATTCTACTTTATTGTTGAGGTTGTAGTGGGTGGTGTTGGTGTACTGGAGTGCAATATATTTAAAAGTGTTCCTAATATTTTGTCCCCCCCAGTTAGACAAAATTAGGAGACCACCCCAGTACACCACCACCATTCACTATGACCTCAATAATAAACAAAGTAGAATCATCACTTTCTAGACGATGTCAACAGTAACCGAAAATGTATAAGCTTCGGGGGAAAAATCATGGTATAGTCGTTCTACTGGATTGCATTAGATTAGACAGGTGTACACAAAGTGGCCAGTGACTGTATGTTACATACATACCGTATTTCCTCAAATAGTAGCCGGGGCTACCATTAACAGAAAAATAGTTTGGGACCAGGCTACAAACAGGGGCAGGCTACTATTTGAAGGAGGCATTCAATAAAAGAAAAAAAAATCACAGCCAAATTTGAAAATACAAATACTGTATTTGTTTTAATTTAAACAGCAGAAATATTTATGTAAACCTGTCTTTACAGTAAAAATGTATATTTTCTATATAGTATTACAAATAAAGTACTGTATTATTTACAGTAACAAACTTTACTTTAACAGTAAAAATAGTTTTTGGTGTTTTTGTAAATCACCACTATTTACTATTGACTACACCACAGTATACTAGTTGTCCTGCCTTGAAACAGTGAATCATCTCATCCTCTGTCCCATCTGCAGCCACCGTGATGCCACACACCTTACAAGACAACATGCCACAAATTAATTTGAAAGCTAGGCTACATTCATAATTGTGACTTTTTATCTCACATTTTTGATTAGGAATGGTGATTTTTTTTCCATTACTGGCGAAAATGGGCTTCCATAGATGAAAATGGTTAGGTAAAAATATCAGTGCCAGAGGCAGTCCTGGCTAGTTTTACACCCTGGGCGAACCATCCCTCGGCGCCCCCTGCCCCACCCCCCATGGTACGATACCAGTGAAAGTATCACGGTGTTCTGAGTAGTATCACAATACCACGGCAAGAATGAGGCAGATGTGCCTTTTGTCATTTATAAAAAGATAAATCAGTTTTCTATAATACATCACTGATATTTCAAAGGAATAAATTACTTATTGACTTATACTTACAAAACAGCATCAAGAAGTGATTAACATAGGGGGGATCAAAATAAAAAAATAAAATAAATAAAAATCAACCAGCCACCCTCCTCCCCTGACAAGTAAAGAACAGTCCCTCCATAAGTAAAGAACAGTCCCTAAAGTGCGGTGAGGTTTGTGGGCCGTTACCTAGGGTGACTATATTTTGATTCCCAAAAATAGGACACTCGGTCGGCCACGACATAGCCAACTTAAATGATACCCGCAGCTTACTCAAAGATGCCTTATCATTTTAATATATTTAAAATTTATATGATTACAAAATAATATCTCTCAAAGACAGAAATTCAGATAGGCCTCTATAGGGGACACACACTAGAGCAGGGGTCTGCAACCTTTGCCATTAAAAGAGCCATTTTTGACCAAAAATAATTTGAAAAAATCTGTGTGGAGCCGCAAAACATGTTTGAGCCTTATAGTCAAGGTAAACAGCCTATTAAGTCTAAATTAGCGTATACTTATGGTCTAAATAAGCATTTGTTAATATGTTTTACCACAAGGTGGCCACTGTGCAGGGCACTATTTATGATTATTTGGTACTTAAATTTTGCAGAGCTGGCAGTGAGAGCAAACAAATCTGTCCACGCACTACTACATTCTCTATTTTATTCAATTTACTTTTTGGGATTTGGCATCCATGGCTAACCAGCCACTGCTATCAAGGTTCAGCAACATTTGGATTCATAGAATGAATTTCCATAGAATTCTTTTCTCAAAGGCTCAAGGAGCCACTGGACAGGAGCCACAGGTTGCCTACCCCTGCACTAGAGTGTGGCGATCCAAGCCCGACGGTACCCGACGGGTCGGGCCGGGTTTGGTCAAAAATGTAGAGCTACATTTTTGACCAAACCCGGCCGGTATTCGGGCTCGGGTCGGATTCGGTCAGCTTTCAGTAAAAATGTAGTGTAAAAATAAATAAAATCCTATTGTCTATCCTGTTTATTGCTTGGGCACTGTTATTTACGTGACAACACCTTAACATAACATACACAGACAGACATTGGCTGTTTGTTTCTACCTCTCTCCTCGCTGGAAGTCTCGGACCTCCAGCCGCCCACCTCCACCTTGATTAAACGCTGAAAATAATATAAAAGAGGGAGACAGGTTTTTCCTATTTTATCTTATTTTGTTTTATGTCTCCCTCTCCTCTCGCTGGAAGCGTCGGACCTCCCGCCTCCCGCTCCCGTCTCAAACACGGAGGTCTTACTCTCCGCTGAGCACCCACGGCGCACGCCCGGCCTGTTAACCCTATGGGCCCTAGGCGTTTTTGGGGTATTTTTACTGCCTTTACTTTTAAGCTCATATCACAGTCATTATAAAGGCTACATACACATGCTATATCTTGTTTTTTTTTTCAGGACAATCTGGGCTAACCAGATTTGCCATCATTTTATGTCCTTCCATGTGCCTGTATTTTGTATTAATTTTTATATCAATGAAAAAAACAAATCCGTGTGACTAAATTCTTACATTTGTACATGTATCTCACCACAGCAAGTTGGAAAATGACATATTCTGCCATATATGAAGAGGGGAGACTCTCTGGAATCTGGCAATATAAGAACCGTGATGGTGGGACATTCTGTCACTTCACAGCTGTCCAAAACATGTGGTTTGTGCCAGGCGGA
>NC_065506.1:3858290-3858453 GCF_006386435.1 Epinephelus moara | reverse complement strand
TGGGACATTCTGTCACTTCACAGTTGTCCAAAACATGTGGTTTGTGCCAGGCGGACATGATTGCCAGTATTTTTTCATTATTGCAAGAAATTCCATTGACTCATTCACAAGTCAAAAATATGTTTTATCTGAAAGAAACATGCAATATTTACATCTAAGATCA
>NC_065506.1:3849226-3854983 GCF_006386435.1 Epinephelus moara | reverse complement strand
ACTGGTCACTTCCTGTTACCACCGGGGGGCGCTATGAGTAAGGTGGGATATTAACATATCGGGGCGTTCAGGGCGGAGCCATCATCATGTCCAGCAAGTTTGAAGTTGCTGAGATCAAGTATGTGGGTGTGAGGTCCGTTCAAAATTCGATGGCGAGAAAACGAAAAGTCGCTAAACTTTGTCACGCCCTAGCAGCCACGCCCCCTGACATAGAGAAAAGCTTTTAATAACTTTTGATCAGCATGTTCTCAGGATGATCTGTACCAACTTTGAAGTCGATCGCACGAAATCCCTAGGAGGAGTTTGTTCAAACATGTCAAAAATTCAAATCAAAATGGCCGACTTCCTGCTGGGTTTACAGCATGGGTCCACGAGGATTTTTTGTGCGTCTTGGCATGTTCTATGTGCCTACCAATTTTCTTTTTTTTGCTATGTCGCCATTTGGCCCTGTCCACATAGAACACTGCCAAAATATCAAATTTTTCACCTGACCAAACGCGTGTGCCAAATTTGATGAGTTTTGGAATTTAGGAAAGGGGCGAAATTGGGGGTTAAATGTTCGTAAGAATAATAATAATAATAATAATAATAAATAATAATAAACAGCGCGATTACAATAGGGTCCTCACGGACGACTTTGTCGTCGCTCGGGCCCTAAAAAGCTTCTTTCTCATTAAAAACAATTACAGAAACAGCCTCCAGCTGCTAAAGTGCTTCCTGTGTGATCGGGGCCTTACTCTGCCATACCTCCTCTTGTCACCCAAAAAAATCCACATGAACTTTCAAGTAAACATACACAAAGTGGGTCGCTCTGCCCTGTCATGAAATTTGATGCCCTTCATGTTGTCAACACCACCCTGGGCTTGACAGTAAAATGCACATGGCCTCTCAGACAGTGGTGGCTCTGTTAGTCCATTTATAAGCACAATATGATAATAATTACACTGTCATGTTCATGATTTAGCGTTGTAACACCGTCAGCATAGGTTGCTGATGTAGACTACTTTTTAATTTGCCAAAGAGAAGCATGATAGCCCACTGAGAGTGAAATAATATAATGGCTAAGCTGGATGTGTCTTACTAAAAAGTAAAAGACTACTGAGAGTCTCTTTTCAACTATGTTAAGATTGTCTTCGCTCTTGATAATGTCCACAAGGGCCAGCAGTACGTAGGGAAAAATTACAAGCAGACCATGCTGACCAATCACAGTTCTTGTGGTCCCAACGTGGTATCTTGGTGACAGCCATAGAACTCGTTGATCTCCCTCTTTTTCTCTCTGTCCTCTCTCTCCCCATGCTTACCAGGGTTCCAACATTGACAGACATATTGCTTCAAAAGACATGTCATCTCAGAATTACCTAATGTTTGAATGAGAATTAAATTGATAAATTCATTTTAAATTTCTTCCATATCTTAAAGTTCTGACACTTTGTCTTTATTGAATGCACTTCTTTGTGCAACTTTATGAACATTTAATGCAACATTTCAGAAGTTGTATTCCATCATATGTCATCCAGTTGTGTAAGAATATGTTTACTAGAATAAACCTTGGCCTTAAATCACATGCCTAAACTCAGAATAAAGGCATAGAGCAATCTAGCTAGACTTAAGTGGGTGAGTACGGTTGATCTATGACACATGTGGTGCGTGTGAAGTAATTGGACAGTGATGCAAATGGGTTGTACCCAGTGTCAACCATGTCAAAAGATCCCAGTCCCTAACACTCTTCACATAACACACAAATAGACACACAGAAGAGGGACAAGCCCAGACAGAGGGCCTTGATATCTGAGCATGGTTGGAGCAGTGCCTGTAATCCCTGGCTATGTGCCAGTGTTTCCCTGACGTGGACTCCATGCATTCCAACCATAACAGCCTACTTACATACAACACACTCTCTGGATCACAGCCAATGTGTTTGTGTCTGTATATGTACAGACACTGATCAGTCCATGCTATACTTGCAAGGGCCATCAATCTGAAGTGAACATTGTTAAAGTTTACCTTCTCCTGTTTTTCAGAAAAGGCACTGAAGTCGGAAATATCATGCAGATACTCAGACATATTCTGTAATACAGACAGACATACAGACAAACATTGACACTAAGTTGTGAATGTACCCAGTTTTCCACAGAGGAAGCGGACCCTGTAGTTGCGACAAAGGCCATGAGCCTGGTCCTTGTTGAGGCAGACAAAGCCGTAGTCCTTGTCATTCTTGTGAATCACATCTCCGGTCTGGTTGGCTGGTATGCCACCATGTGTTTCAGCCTGGACAAGGGAAAAATGAACAACAAAAATGAATGGAGGGTACAATGTGCGAAAACGCCAAAATAGTATTTTGTGACACAGCAATAGTTGCAATAAGAAAGGCATGATGCATTGCATTTTCTAAATGCAGAGCTATTCAGCTGTCACACATATGTAAATTGAGTAAATTGAATGCAGTTCAATTGTAGGCTAAGGGTCTGCTGCAAGTCTAATGTAAATAGCATTGAAATAAACTGTAAAAAGCAACTGATTTCCAGCTACAATTAGCTAAGACTAAAATTAGTAAATTTCTGAAGATTATTTTATGCCAACGATACACTTAGAATTTGTGTTTTCATACAATCAAATGGCAAAAAAGGACAGTCCAGTAAGAAAACAAGAGAATGTAATGATTGACAGATTGTAAGAGAGTTGAAAAGGAGATGTAGTGGAGCAAATTATTAAGTTATACTCTTGTACAGCAGCCACAAAAAAAGAGCAGCTGGAGTCCACAGTAGCTATTTTTTATGGTAATGGTATGGAAGTTGGAGGCGGCGTGACCTGGCACTACTACCTATCTGCATAGAAGGCTAACAGCTGCTACTTTATGGTGCCAGGCTGGATCCATATCCACTGGTGGCAGCCATGTCATGCCCCAGCAACACCGTAATGGCAAGTTGGCTCTATGCTGATGATCAGCTGACAAAACTGGACACAGGAGCTGCCGGAGGTGGCAGCTCCTCTTCAGTACACCACCATTTCAACATCATTGTTGCTATGTGAGTTTAAAGTTATTCTTCTTCAGGTTTTCATGAAATCAAGCCCCTTGTTTGATACTATTTAAGTTTTTTGGTGGCAAAGTTTGGCATTAAGCGATACTAGCAGAGCTCCTCTGAGTTGTGCATTACTGACATTTTACAACTGAACCTCCTTTACACGGCTGATGTTACTTGAAAAGTTGTTGATTAAACAAAGTCTGTCTAAATCCTACCCAGACTAAATCCCAGCATCCTAAATTGACTTTTACAAAATACTACATGATACTATACAAAGTATTGTAGAAAACCATCAAAAGAAAGCTGTGATGTATTGCAGAGCCATTCAGCTGTCACACATATCTAATTTCCTTTATTTATTTGAATGCTGGTGTATTATAATGCTATTTATATTACACTTGCAATACACACTGTATTGCAAGTGTAATATAAATAGCATTATAATATACCAGTATACTGGTTCAGAAAATATGGACATTCACAAATATTCAGGAGCACTAGTGGGGGAAAAAAGACCAGAAAAGGCTTTGCTTGTTGGTCTTAATGTGGGACTTAATGGTTAGGACTTAGATTTTACATGTGACTTGCAAAACATTGACTTTGTCCCATCCTGCTTAACAGCACATATGGTAAAACAATTTCTCAAACTGGGAAAAATTGCTTTCTAGATACATAGTGAGATTTATTTTCCAGCCTGAATCTGGGTATGACAACAAACAAGTGAATTTCCCCAAATGTTATCAACAGTGCTGTGATGTAGACCCACAGACAGCCAATGTTTAAATCTTAAGATGTCAGAATGCCCAAGGCATGTGATTGAAAAATATTATCATGACAAAGTATAATGTTTCAGAGTTTATGCTGCAGCTCAGTACAGAGAAGAAAAAAATGGTATTGTACGTTTCCCAAAACCACATATTGTATATGTAACATTAGTACATTTCATACATGACATATCAACGTTTCTACACTGATGTAATTCAGGTTAGGTGGACGTGATGGTGGATGGCATGAAACCCAGGTGAGATGGCTGCCACGCAGCAGATCACTGCAGTCCACTGTTCTGGATTTCCAGTGGTGGTTGTGGCGGTAAAACCAACACATTCTTACTCCGGGGTTAACCTGGGTGCATTGGCAGTTGAAGCTCTGGGACACCGTGTCAACTTCAGCCTGTTACATGCATTGTCTGTTTTGAGGATACACTTCTGTTTACACAGGAAATGTACAGTTTGCACACAGTCTCTTTCAAAATAAATGCAAACACTGCAAATTGACATTTTTTGTTCCAACAACAAACGCACATGGTTACATTTTGCCAACACACACACGGGTTTAGAAAACAAAACAGGGTCTGGCTTTACCATCTTACAGGAACTGAATACCGGCCTCCTGGTTTAAAGTCAGTGGTTGTTAGACCCATCCACCAAATGTTGTTGAAACATAAGTAACTGTAAAGGTTCATTATATCCGCTACATATGAAAGTTACAAATATTACATATTCGTGATTTGCAGAAAGGTACAATGGCGACTTTTTTTCTGGCTATTGGGTTGACTGTTAATAACCATCGGTAGGTTTTCATGTTAAAATGTGATAATGTCCCAGTTGCCTGCATCAGCAGCTCTCATCTTTGCATGTATGTGTATTTGATGAAGTAAGAGAAGATTTACCTGGATGTTGAGTGGACTGCTACACAGTTTGTCTGGGTAGGTCGTGCGCAGGTCAGACACTTTCTCCCAGTCTCCAGATCCCCTCTCATCATCCCTGTCAAACCATTCTGTCCACTCTGCCTCTGTGAGACGTGCACACACACACACACACACACACACACACACACACACACACCAGTAGCTCCAAGTTTAGTGGTTAGACAGCCAAGTGGTAGATATTTGACTAATCTGTGTCAAGGCTTTGGCTTGTAGTGCATTTTGGCTGTCACAGAGCATTTGTAGCAAAGTAATTGAAGGGCTCTCTCCTTCTGTTATGTTCTCTGTCTGGCTGCCACAGTAGGGCGGTTGTGTGTGTGGGTGGGTGGGGGGTGGGATACACATGCATTTGAGATATACACACACACACACACACACACACACACACACACACACACACACACACACACACACACACACACACACACACAGTATTTCAGGCTGCCAGAGTATGAGGTGTGGAACCACTCAGCGCACTAACACACAGTACCTTGACTGCGTACCTGCTACAGCTATAGTGTGCATACATGCACCTTACCAAGCTGTAAACACCACTTCAACACACTACACCTTACATTTTGACAGGTAACTAGGCGTACACAGGTACAAATTGTGAGCACATTTTACCTCTGAGGCTCTGCAGCTAATGCCTACTCACCTAACCTAGAACTAAAATCAAGAAATTGTGTTTTCACCACTTTTGTGTTAAATTTATTTCAGCTGCCATGCCTTTAGACTGGATCGTTTACTGAGGAAGTTCAACAAGACATGTAGGAGGTTAAAACTCTGCTAAAGACAGGTAATGAAGGATTTATGTTTCAGCTGGTTTGGCATGTCAGAGGCAGATCTTTAGGCTATTTGCATAGGGCTGCACCATCTGCAGGTAACACATTACTTTGGTTCCGCCTTGCTTGCCTGTAGTGCTTGTAAATATAACTTAAGGCCATAATTCTATTTTTTCCATTGTAGTAATACACAGAATGGAGACAACAGGAAAGTGGAGTCTCCACGAGGGAGAGAGAGAGAGAG
>NC_065506.1:3841766-3849171 GCF_006386435.1 Epinephelus moara | reverse complement strand
AAAAAAAAAATAAAAAAAATGCAGAAATAGCCATAGCAGCAGTCACTTTATCCTGGTACATGGCCTGATGTATATATAAATAACAGCATGTATTGTTTTAATTTTATTTTTGATCCTGTCTGTTCTGAATGTAATTATCTGTCTGTCCACATGTGTGTGTACCATGAGGGGGCTACAACTTTCATTCTTTGTGCAACCATGCGTAAAAAAAATTGTAATTTATGTACTTAAGAAGACACCATGTATATTACTCCACATTTTAACAAATGAAAATGCACCCTAGCTAGCTAAAAAGCTAGTTTTGATCAGTAATCCCTTTCCCTGATGTTAATAGGCGACCTAGAATAATAAAAAGAACACAATATGAAGAATACAATATGTAGAATGGTAAAAGACATACAACATTCAAAAGACATACATACAATTATCTATCTATCTATCTATCTATCTATCTATATATATATATATATATATGTATACAGTTAACAATATACAACACAATTAAACAATTTCAGCTAATAATATCCAAATAGCAGATGCTGCAGGTACAGTTTGAGTACAGTAATATATATATTACTATATTAATATATTTTAATGTTAGATAAAAGTAGCCTAGCATCGGTGTTGACATTGTTAGTTCTAAATAAACCATTTCTTAACATTACACTCAAATGAATAATATGATGGGGATTTAAACTGATCATTGTACTGAATTCCATAAATGTGATGCTCTGAAGGAAAAGACTGCCTGGCTAAATGTAGTTTTCCTGAGTGGGAATGAGCAGCCTCACCTAAGGGCCCCACTTGTAACTCTGTTGCCAGTTGATAAAACTGGGCAGAGGAGGAGGAGCTTCACCATATATTTTTGTATTACATAAGGTTTTCCTTCTCAGCATGTAATATTTCTTTATAATATGGCAATGAGTAGCATGTAGTAGTGTGCATGCGCCTGCGCGTGCAGCCTGTTGCAGTCGCTCCTGCTTGTTTTCTGATTCTGATTCTGATTCTGATGATGACAACTGAATGGCTTTTTCTCTAAAATTTTAAGTGCTTTTTTTGGTATAATAATCCCAGTGGTTTTAAGGCTGTACAATGTCTTTTAGACCAACTTATCAGACAATAGGTGATGTGGGAGATAAACATTGAGTGGAGGAATGTCATATCTGCCTCACTTAACAAGAAGTTTGTGGTAAACTTGAATTTGGCCAACTGAACCTTACCTTATTACAGACCCTTTTTATGTGAGTTTTGAAACCGTGCTTTGAATCTATATGTACTCCTAAATATTTGTATTCTGAGACAACTCGTAGTCTTTCTACAGAGATAACATCTTGCTCTGCATCTACATTGTGACATTTGGAAATAAATATACAAACTGTTTTCGAAACATTCACTTGTACAAAACAGTGATTGAGCCAAGATGTGACCTTCAAATTAACATTTGTTAGCTTGATTGCAACCTCCTCTGCAGTTTTACCATGAGTAAAAATAACTTTATCATCAGCATACATGAAGGTATTGCATTTACCATACACAGAAGGTAGGTCATTAACATATGTGCTGAACAGGATTGGGCCCAATATAGAGACCTGCTGGACCCCAGTCAGTAGATATAAGGCAGTAGATTCACAGCTGTCAATTTTGACAAGTTGGGAGTGGAATGAGAGATAGGATTTGATAAGGTTGAGAAGCTCTGTAGAGTAACTGAAGTTGAGCAGTTTTTGTAGCAGGATGATATGATCAGTGGTGTTGAATACTTTCTGTAAATCAAGGAACACAGCCTACAGCCCCATCTTTGTCAATTAATGCCTTGACCTTTTCTATGAAGTAGCGTGTAGATTCTGACGAGTGATTACCATGAATTCAAATTGCATTGGATGCAGTAGAAAGAAGCTATTGTTAATCTAGTCAATAATTTGTCAGGCAACCAGTTTTTTACATACTTTGAATACTGTGGGAAGATACTGACAGCCTGTAGCTGTAGGCCAGGAGAAGATCACCACCTTTGAGAATGTGGGCCACAACAGTGTTGGGAACATAAAGTCAGGATGCCACACGAAGGCACCAATTATGTTGGGAACAACAATATTAGGCCTCACCAAGGGGACACCATTAAAGTTGTAAAGTTTTACACTTTTTTGGAATTGGGGTCTTATGACCTGTACCTATGTGCATGCCTGTTTATCTATTAAACTGCAAGGTGCAGTGTGTTGCTGTGGCATGTGTACATATGACATTACATGAACAGGCAGGAGTGGTGTATACTGCACTAACTCAGGGGTAGCGTATGTTACGTACATGCACCCTGTCATCTTGTGTGAATGCTGCATGTATATGAAATGACCACTGCCACTCCCTACCCATTGTGTCACGTGTGTAATGCCAGTATCTCCATTGTGAGTCTATGTAAATTGTTGGCATATTTTCCAAGGTTTGGTCTGAGAGTGAGAGAGAGAACTTACCTTGCACCCACTGACTGCTGGCTGTGATCCTAAAATGCTCCTCATAACTCGTCTGAAAAACACAAGAGCTTGTGGCCTCTGAGGAGGACTTGGTTCCTGATAACAAACACACACACACAACACACACACACACACACACACACACACACACACAGATCACTAACAACGTGAATTTTCTTCTGCATAAATAAGATCAGGTTGGCTGCAATTTTTTTTTCTGTCTAGACAGAAGAAAAAGATCAATAAATCAAATGGACTCATACCTTGATAGACAGCATGACCCTCCACAGCAGAAGAAGTGTCACCTTTCTTCACTATAAAGGTCCAGGGATGCCTGTAAAGGTAAAACAGTGGAGAGCTGAAGTGGGGGAAGGATAAAAAAAATAGGAAACTGATTGGAGGTGGGGAAGAACAGATAGGAAGATGACAGAGAGAAAAAAAGAAGCTCGAAGTGGAAAAAGAAGAGGACATACAGGTAGAAGCAGCAAAAAAGCTGATGAAATGTGAGGACCATCTCAACACACACCTGACATACACAGTTGGGGAGTATAGGTAATTAAATGAGGTATTCCAGCATGCATCATAATAACATGTTGGCTGTGGGGACTCTCTAAAAACACAGGGTTTTGCCTGGATGGGTGTGCTTTTGCAGGACGTAGCAGTGCAGACTTCGGTCAGCTCTGTGTCTCACTCCCACTCAGCCCATGTTCTGAGTGCATATTAATCGTTCATGAGTTCTCCACAATGGAGGGAGTTAGTTTTATACAAGTAATAAGCTTACTACATTTAATTTTCACTATTCAGTAATGCTGACATGAGAATATCACAACACGTGCTCATGAGACATGAAAATACTCTGTGAAAATTACTGTCTAGCTAATGCTATCTAACCCAGTGAGCACCAACCGGGATTCCAATGTTGATTTCTAGTTGATATGGTCTGAACATCTAAGATCTCTTTTCACCATTTTTTCAACCAGCTAAAATGTGGTTACGGCATCAACGTGTAAAAATTACAAATGTGTTTAATTGTTTTGATAATTTGTTCAGCTGTAGGTCAAAAAAGAGACGATACTGTTTAGTGCGTAAGGTAGCCTATTTCTACAGATTGGACGGGAGAGGAAGTTATTAATGTCATGGACATTCACCCTTCATTCCTCAGTGAAAATATATTTATTTTTAATCCTTGCTCTATTTACAGGTTTCCACCATATCAAACTTCCTCCAACCGGATGGATGAACCAGAGGGATCTTTCATTAATTAAGTTTTTTTCTATTTCAGTGTAATTGTATGTTAAGAGCATTTTTCATGTTGCATTTAAAATGTTGCTTAATAAATACAAACGTATTGTAGCATGTGTCACATTGTCTTCTTTATCTCTTAAGTCGAAGCTGTAAATGTGTTAACATATATATATATAAGGTGTGTAACTTGTATGCTGCTATAGTTGTCATCCTAAAGCCAGAACCACAGTTGTTTATTACAGTACAGCATTTTGAGATTTAAAATGCATTTAAAACAGTGTTGATGAATAGATTTTCAGAAAAGGTTCAAAAGTGAATTTTTTTTCAACAACTATTAGAAGATGTTGATTGAACAGTTACATTTAGACCATATTTCACTGAAATTTGCAATACTGACTTTCAACTGAGAAATTTGGATGTGATTTCTTGGTTAGGCTCCAAATAATAGAGTATTATTTGCAAACCGTAGAGGGTGAAAAACCTCACTCTTGCAAATCTTAATGTAATATGGTTTACATGTGAATGTTTAATCAACGTTAAAAACTTTTAACTTTTAAACCATTTCTGAATGTCTTTTCACTGGAAAAATGTTCACTTGGATGAATGGATTGAATTTTAATACTGCAGTAGCATAAGAGACATACACATTTTTAAACACACAATAAATTCTATTGTTCTATTATTATGAGAATAATCCAGTACTCCTATAATTTGGATATTTGTTCTCTCATCTGTGTACATGGAAATCATTCTTGTGTGTGCGATATAAGCTTGTATGGGCTGAGCATTGTAATGTAAAACAGGACACTCAGTTACTTTTAATTACATGTTTTGATAAATACATAATTCTGAGACCCCACAAGTTGCACCATGTTCTGCCTCTGGTGATTGCACCAGAGATGCATTGCATTGAGATGTGGTTTGGTGAGAAGTTTCCAGACATTTCCATGCTAAGGACCCTAAAGAAGATGGAACAGAGACCTTTTGGTGTGGAACCATGACAATAAAATTATTTTTGTTTCTATGTGTGGAACGCAAAGCTATGTCCACCTGAGAGGAGGTATCCTACCCCTGGCAGTAGGTGTAAGTGGTGTGGAAGATAGAGTGTATTTAGTCTGTGACCTGGGAGATGATGAAAATAAGTTGCACTTCGTCAGTGGTTGAACTAGTAACTAAAGCTGTCAGATAAATGGGGTGCAGTAAAAAGTACAGTATTTTTCTTTAAAATATAATGGAGTAGAAGTACAAAGTAGCAGAAAGTACACTTACCTCAAATTTGTACTAAGTACAGAACTTGAATGAATGTACTTAGTTACTTTGCACCACTACACTTAGTTTAGGCTTCTTTATTTGATAACCTATGTGCATCTTTGTAAGAATGCAGAACAAAAGTCCTGAATTATTTTGGTTTGATGAAAATGAGAAGTGTAGCAAAGAGTGTCTGAATAACATATAAGTATGAATATACTGTACATGTTTCCTATAATGTATATTTGGTCTCAGACCTGTATACATGGAATCTAAAGCTGAAAACACATCTGCACTGCTGCGGCGTGGCGTGTCAGTAGCAGTGTTGGGTAAGGGTTACTTTAAAAGTAATCAAAGTACGTTACTGCGTTACTTTTTTAAAAAGTAACCAGTTACTTTACTATGTTACTCCCTGAGTAAAGTAACTCAATTACTTTAAAAGTACTTCCAACGTTACTCCCTGAGAAAAGTAACTCAAGCACTTTTAAAGTACTTTTGAGTATTCTACATTTCCTATTGGGCAATGGACCACAGGGCGCTAAGCCTACATTTTTTTGTCTCCAAAATTAAAGTTATGGACCACTTGCCCTTCACTGAGATCCAATTCTCCCATCACAGCCGTCACTTTGACCAGTAGAAACACAGAACGATCTGCTGCCGTAGACAACTGTATGACAACAACACCCCAGCGTTTTTAATATTTCCTCTAGGGATGTTACCACACAGAGTAAAAGGGGGAAATGATGGTGTGAAACAGCAGAGGCACTTTGTCAACCCGCTGAGTTAACGTTACTGTCATTAGCATCAAGCTAGCAAACAATGGTACATCCTCACGGTCGGACATAAAGTAATAACATTAACAAATAGCGGCGGGGCTTTTACTCACCACAACTGCAGAGGCTCCCAGCTTCATTTGAAACAAACTACATTATAGACGGTCCGTTATTTATTAATCCCTCTGTGTGTTTATATATTTACTTTTTATCCGCTCCGTTGTCTTTGTAAAGTTAACATATCGCACCGTCATTTCAAACTCAACACTTGTTTCAAATTAAAAGCCCCTTATAACCTCGGCTGAGAGAATCCCTCCATTTTCTAAATAGGCTTTTATTCTGAAACATTTGTCAGAACTTCCTGTGGAAGATACAGTAGCTTGACAGTTTACTTATGGCGCTTCAAATGTAGCTCCTGCCATCTGCTGATGCTTTTAGTTGACTACAACAACATGTCGGCTGGGACATGAACAGACACAGTTCTGGCAGTGACTCAAATAATTGTGAAAGTAATAAAAACAGGACAGTGACTCAAATAATTGTGAAAGTAATAAAAACAGGACAAGAATAACCCGATGACATCACACACGACGTGAAAGACAACCGGGGATAATTGGTGAATACCAGCGTGTAGCGTGTACCAGGCATAATGCAAGTCCTGAGTCTGAAATATGTCTGTCAGCGAGTCCTACTCCACCTATTTAGACTCCACCGTAGACAACGGCAGCATTTCTCCGACCACGTAGCCAGCCACAAGCTCCGTGGCTTCTTTCAGACTGATAGGTTTAACGTTATCTCCGTTATTAGAACCAAGACACAGACACAGTGACAGGCGTATGTTATGGACAACGAACACAGGTGCATTTTATTGATGGCATTTTGAATGCACAGAGATACCGTGACGAGATCCTGAGGCCCATTGTTGTGCCATTCATCCACGACCATCACCTCATGTTGCAGCATGATAATGCTCGGCCACATGTTGCAAGGATCTGTACACAATTCCTGGAAGCTGAAAACATCCCAGTTCTTGCACGGCCAGCATACTCACCGGACATGTCACCCATTGAAAATGTTTGGGATGCTCTGGATCGGTGTATACGACAGCGTGTTCCAGTTCCTGCCAATATCCAGCAACTTCGCACAGCCATTGAAGAGGAGTGGACCAACATTCCACAGGCCACAATCAACAACCTGATCAACTCTATGCGAAGGAGACGTGTTGCACTGCGTGAGGCAAATGGTGGTCACACCAGATACTGACTGGTTTTCTGACCCCCCCAATAAAGCAAAACTGCACATTTCAGAGTGGCCTTTTATTGTGGCCAGCCTAAGGCACACCTGTGCAATAATCATACTGTCTAATCAGCATCTTGATACGCCACACCTGTGAGGTGGGATGGATTATTTCGGCAAAGGAGAAGTGCTCACTAACACAGATTTAGACAGATTTGTGAACAATATTTGAGGGAAATGGTCTTTTGTGTACGTAGAAAAAGTTTTAGATCTTTGAGTTCAGCTCACGAAAAATGGGAGCAAAAACAAAAGTGTTGCGTTTATATTNATGCTGTCTAATCAGCATCTTGATACGCCACACCTGTGAGGTGGGATGGATTATCTCGGCAAAGGAGAAGTGCTCACTAACACAGATTTAGACAGATTTGTGAACAATATTTG
>NC_065506.1:3835536-3839896 GCF_006386435.1 Epinephelus moara | reverse complement strand
TGTCGGGGCTTCAGGACACTTGGATCACCACAGATGTTGGAGATATTTTGTGGTTTCAATTTTGTATTCTTGGACGTTAGTCTGGGGCGCCGTCAGCCATTGGGTGTGCTAGCCGCTCCCCCCGCCGATCTCCGCAAGGGATGTGAGGACTCTAAAACTTCACCTGAGTCTCCGTCGGCATATGGGCGAGTAGATAATGGCTGAATTTTCATTTTTGGGTGCACTATCCCTTTAACTTTGACTTCATACCTCAGTACTTCATTGAACATTCATATCCACCGCGGAATGTACACTCAGACAGTTCACAGGACTTGAGCTTGATACATCTCTCCGCCTCCGTATCACTGACTTCCAAGCAACAGTGTAAGTGCACGGCACTATACTACAGTGTGGAGAGCCACTAATTAAGGGTTTTAAGCCCGAAGGGCTTAACAATGTTTTGTTAATCATTATTATTATTAGTATCATTATTATTATTATTATTATTATTATTATCATTATTATCATTATTCAGATGTGTTTTTGCAAATTCCTGTGAGATGGTACATTGTAGAGATATGAAATTAACACCAATAATAATTGGAAGTTGTAAGCAAATGGTGCTCAAGAAATATAACGCCAATCGGCCAGATGGGGGCGCTAAGATTAAGGTCAAAGAAATTTTGTTTTGAAAGGCCAGCCCCTCGCACTTTGGATTGACTTGAAATTCGACACACATGTCCAGCTGAATGTGTTCTATGAATGTGTTAAGAACCTGACTACATTTACTGCCATTTTGGATTTTTTGTAAAACACATTTTTGGCATCTCCTCCGAACTGTAGGTCTAATTTGTAGTCAAAGAGTCTGTGGATCATCATTCAATCAAACTTATTAAAAGTTATGAAAAAAGCTTTTTGATATCTCATTGTGTTTTGATGATATTGACCAATGAACTTTAGAGGGGGCGTGGCTTAGCCCATAAAGGGACCTTACTCCTTAACCATTGAGCCAATCATTACAAAACTTAAATGAAATGTCCACATAAGAACCTGAATCATACCCTGAAAGTTTCATTCTAATTGACCACTAGGGGGCACTAGAAATGCAAAAAGTTTGTATCTCATAATCATCTACAGAGATTTGTACAAAATTATGTTTGCACCATTTAGGATCATGTCTCAGTCGATGCACAAAATTTGGAAATGACTGCTAAAAGAGGGCATGGCTTATTACAATAAATTTAAATTTCCACACATTCTATATTCCAAAAAATCATAATAAATCCCTAGTATGTCCTCCATAGCTGATTTTTTTTCAGCACATTCCCTGAATTGTGACAAAACTTTGCCATGCTGCAACATTTTATATTTCATCTCATTATAAAACAAATGTCACCAAATATTTGACAATATAAATCAGCAGAATGATGTGAGATTTTTTTTTCAGAAGTTTATCACCAATGCTTTAACTGTAATTGATATCTCATTGCATTTGAATCTATAGACCAATGGACTCTAAAGGGGGCGTGGCTCAGCACATAACTCCACATCCTTTGAGTCAATCATCACAAAACTTGCACATAATGTCTTAACAGGTACCAGGAACATATCATGAAATCATGACATTTATGTTGCAACTAAGGGGCACCACAAAGACAAAAAATGGGCATGGGATAACACAAATCAGACTATAAATCAGAAATGGATTGTCCAATCATTATAAAACTTGCACGGTATGTTAAGTAATAATGATGAACCACGTGTGTGAAATTATTTTGACATAGGTTAATGGGGGGCGCCACAAGTTCCAAACAAGTGCGGTGGCCTTTCGCAAAATTTGGCCATAAATCAGTGAGGGTTTGTTCAAACATCACCAAACTGTGTGGACTTTTTAAACTAAGCCATTGAAGCATGTCCCCAAAACTTTTCTGTAGTTTACCAACAGGAAACAACAATGTTTTCAAAGAAGAGCGTCGCTGGGTAGAAATTTGGACGTAAATGAATGAGCATCTGTCTGATTGTCATAAAACCTGTTGGTAATCTTTAATGCTGTCGTCCTAAACTCTCAAAGGTCTTTATCCTACTCAGCTTTCAACTTAGGCCCATGCTGTCTTGAACCCTGGAATTGCTGCTTCGGCCATATTTAAACTTGATTTCTCATCTTAAGAACCGATCTCCAGAGATTTGACTCGACAGGCAGTATCTTTTTGGCCATTGTTTTTATAATGATGAGACTGTGGGTCGTTAAGCTTAGGATGTTTCTTGACCTCAACAATGAGTCCCTCATCCAGTCTCCATCCCACACGAGACACAGCAACAGCAACAGAGTTCTCTTTTTGTAACCATGGTGAGGAGCAGGGATCGGTGTGGTCAAGATTATATAAATACTACTACTTTTATCGATACTCCTTATTGGTTTGGTATTTTATGGATACTCTTATCGGGTCTTTTTCATTTCTGCTTCTGCTTTTTAGAAAATAAATCAATTTAAGAGGAATAAACTCAGAAAATGGATTATTGAATATTTAAAATATAACTAAATGTTGTTCCTAGAGGAGCAAATGTAATTTTTACATCAGCAAAGTCACTATTTAAATATTATTCCTGACATCACAATAATGAGTTAAGTTTTGTTTTTATCCGTCCTGTTCCCTCTCTGCTGATGTTGTTCACTTAGTGCAGGTAACATTTAGCCTGAGTGTCAGACTGAAGCTCCCAGAACCTTCAGTCTGACATGGCTTCCATTGAAGGCGATTTACAAGGGGGAGGGAATTTGATTTTTTCCCTAACCAATCAGTAGAGATCAACGACTCACCCAGAATCTGACGTCATTAGTATCCATGCCTCAGGGGTGCCGAAAACAAGGGAACATTGCCCGTTTAAAATGTGTCCGTCGTCATGCACGACCAGCTGCATTGCCGTTAAATCCAGTTTAGCAGCTTCCTTAATTTGGTCCTCCATTAACGCGAGTAGTGGCGAAATACCTCGATAGCATCGTTAATGTGGTCTGTAGGATCTGTAGCGGTCGCCATTGTTGCTATCCTCACCAGTTACCCACCGGCGTACAGCTTGACATCAGCGTGGTGCTGATTGGCTAANAAAGGAGAAGTGCTCACTAACACAGATTTAGACAGATTTGTGAACAATATTTGAGGGAAATGGTCTTTTGTGTACGTAGAAAAAGTTTTAGATCTTTGAGTTCAGCTCACGAAAAATGGGAGCAAAAACAAAAGTGTTGCGTTTATATTTTTGTTCAGTGTAGTAAAAGTAATAAAAACAGGACAAGAATAACCCGATGACAGGAAAGACGACTGGGGATAATTGGTGAGTACCATCATGTAGTGTGTCATGTCTGTCGGCCAAGTCACGGCACGATTTTATGACTCCACAATCGCATAATGTGACATAGTGACTTTCAGAACAGGTAGAAAATTCGTGTCGTGTGTACCAGGCATAATGCAAGTCCTCAGTCTGACCTGTCTGTCAGCGAGTCCTCCTCCACCTTATTTTAGACTCCACCATAGACAATGGCAGCATTTCTTCTACCACGTAGCGAGCCACAAGCTCCGTGGCTTCTTTCAGACTGATAGGTTTAACGTTATCTCCGTTATTAGAACCAAACGACAGCTGTTGCTGTTTCGGAGCTGAAGGACCAGCGTTCTAAAAGTAACAGAAGTAACTGATGTCTTGTTTGAAAATGTACTTAAGTATTTGATTACTCAAACAGCAAACTAACGCCTTAGGTTACTCATTACTGCAAAAAGTAATCAAAGTACTCTAACGTGTTACTTTGGAACGCGTTATACCCAACTCTGGTCAGTAGACATGCGTCAAGTGCCACCACCTACAGATCTTTCAGTTATTGTTACTGAAAGATCTGTAGGCCCTACCTCTTCCACCTCTGCATTAGCATAAAATCATGTGTGTGTTGTAGTCTCACATGACTGGGGTACTTGGCGTGTAAAATGGACAGTCAGGCGCTTAAAGGGATAGTGCACCCAAAAATGAAAGTTCAGCCATTAACTACTCACTCATATGCCGACGGAGACTCAGGTGAAGTTTTAGAGTGCTCAGATCCCTTGCGGAGATCGGCGAGGGGAGCGGCTAGCACACCTAATGGCTGACGGCGCCCCAGACTAAGGTCCAAGAACACAAAATTGAAACCACAAAGTATCTCCAACATGCCCATCCGTAGTGATCCAAGTGTCCTGAAGCCCTGACATAAAAAGCTGTTTGGAAAAATGTCATTTGAACTCTGTTTTCAGCCTCACTGTAGCCTGTAGCTCTAACTGCTTCTCTGTGCTCTGTGTTCACGTGTGCGCGCTTGCGCGAGACCAGCGAAAGCATGAGCTTTGCTTACCCGTGTTTACATCACGTGACA
>NC_065506.1:3816944-3835036 GCF_006386435.1 Epinephelus moara | reverse complement strand
ATTATAGGAGGTCCCCTGACATGGACTCTTAAACTTATTGTGTATTTATTGTAGGAACCAAACACCAAGGTAAATTCCTTGTAAGTGAAAACCAACTTGGTAATAAACCTTATTCTGATTCTGATACAATAACCATTCAACATAAATAACGTAGGTAACCAAAAATCTCAGTGAAACATGAGATTTTGGTGTCAGACCAATAAAAACATAAGCTTCTTTCCATTTTTCATCAAAGCTCATCCAAAAATTTGTGAGTTGACGGATGTGGCACAGACTCAGTTTCTTTTTACTCTTTTAATAATCTGTCCTCACTCTAATTCCTCAGAATATGAGCCGGCTGTGCACTCAGTCATGCCACAGTTATGAATGGGTACATTGTGTTTCTATGGGAGGGACGACTCTTATTGCTTGCAGCTACATTGTTCACAACACCCAGCTTTTTATTCATTTACATTGAAAACAGGTTTAGAAAAACAATGCTGCTCACGAACCATTCATGTATTGTTTCACCCCGAAAGTCCTAAATGAATACTGAATGGATGATTTTTCTTGTTCTTTTTATGTAAACAAGCTTGGACTTCAGCCAACTGTCATTGCGCAAGCCTATTGAAACCATAGATTAAGTGCTCTCACTCAAGCGGCTATTTGTCCCCGCCTATTTGCTTTTGTTTGTCCTCTTTGGCACGTCCCCCTCTCCCACAAGGCAGCAGCAATTATCTGAGAGGGAAAGGGGCCCCCAGGAATGCCACTTACAGTAGAGCCACATGTGTTTATAACAGGGACTAACTGATTTACACCCACTAATGTTAGAGGGAATAAAGTGAGATTAGGGATATTATGTGAAACAATGGTTGTTTTTAAACTAGTGGGGATGTTTTTGCTCTTGAAATTTGTCACATCATGTCTATTTCTGGTTGTATTAACAATATCTGTTCTGGAGCAGGACATGTTTATAAGTTTATATTGTTTCTGTTAAAGGGGTTTTTTTTCCCCTAAGGACAGAGGGATATCGTATGCTGTAAAGCCCTGTGAGGCAAATTGTGATTTGTGATATTGGGCTTTATAAATAAAATTGACTGATTGATTGATTAAGACAAATATCTAAATGCTCAGATTCTGTCAATTGCTTTAAACATCTAACTCCTACTTTACTTTTTATACTTTATGAAATTATAGTCAAGTTGATTTAATTCATATAACCAAATATCACAAATTACAAATTTGCCTCAAGGGGCTTTGCAATCTGTACAGCATACAACACCCTCTGTTTTTTACAGCCTCAATTCAGATAAAGAACAAGCACGACGTTGCAATAGCTGCGACTGCGTACACACATGCATTCCTGTGTTCATGTATTCACAAACACGCACACCTACACACACACACACACACACACACACACACACACACACACACACACACACACACTCCATGATCTTTCCACAAACCTTGTGAAAGTCTGGGAACCCATTTGGAAGTTATGTGCCTTTTTGTTATATGCCACTCCCACTGCCCCCCTTTTGCCAATTGGCATGAAGGCAAAACACAAACACACATCTTTACCATACACATACACACGCATCTTCACCACACACACACACACACACACACACACACACACACACAATGGCGGGTAAAAAATTAGTTTGGCGTGTAAAACAAAAACACACGCCCGCCAGTGGCCGATGGAAAATTTTGAATTGCATGTGGGTTTTTTATGTGCTTCGACCATTTCTGCCAGCTGTGTCCAGGGACGGTTTTTGCTATGGGCAATGTGGGCGACCGCCCAGGGTGCAATCTATGTGAGGGCCCTCCAAAAAAAACAAAAACAAAAAAAAAACTTGCCAGTTTTCTAGACTACCGCTCATTTCCACGTCAAGTTAGTGGAGTGGGCGCTGGGGCGCCCCTATTATCACGTTTCAACCAGCAGCAGAAAGGAGAGGCGAATTCTGGCGGTTGTGGGTTGAACGGGGGTCACAGACAGGAATACGGTGGAGGCTCATAGTGCTCTGCGGAGAAGATAACGGCTTACCGGCGACAGAGAAGTCCAACTCCAGGTCCAGGTTCGTTGGTGTCATGACTGCCCAGTAGTACCTGAACAACCGAGCCGTGGCGGCACACAGGTATGTGGCGTGTCAGAGGAGAAACGAGCCGTTCACATTTCTCTCTTTGTGGCAGCTAACGGCCCACAAACCTCACCGCACTTTAGGGACTGTTCTTTACTTGTCAGGGGAGCAGGGTGGCTGGTTGATTTTTATATTATTTTTTTTATTTTATTTTGATCCCCCTATGTTAATCGCTTATTGATGCTGTTTTTGAAGTATGAATAAGTCAATAAGTAATTTATTCCATTGAAATATCAGTGATGTATTATAGAAAAGTGATTTATCTTTTTAGAAATGACAAAAGGCACATCTGCCTCATTTTTGCCATGGTATTGTGATACTACTCAGAACCGTGATACTTTCACTGGTATCGTACCGTGGGGGGTGGGGAGCAGTGGGGGGGGCACCGAGGGATGGTTCGCCCAGGGCGTAAAGCTAGCCAGGACCGCCTCTGGGTGTCAGACTATTTTGATCCTCACGGCGTATTGTACATGTGCCGGGAACGCATGACGTCAGCTACCGGAACTTGTTTACCGGGCATTCTATGGTAACTTCTGAGCAACATGTGGCAACATATTTCTGCCGTGAAGCCACCGCCAGAGAAGAGGAAAAACGAAGATGAACATGTTGGACTTGGACAAGAAGAACAGACAGTTAAATGGAGTACAAATGTTGCATGGCATTTTATTGAAAAACGGAAACTAGACGAGGCTGGCCAGCCACGGTCATAGCTGACCCGCACACCAACACGATGAGCTGCAGCCTTTGCCACAAGCACGCCAAAGAAACACAGAGGACAGGGTTGGATTTTCCTAAAGTTGGATTTTCATACTAAAAACGTAAGGTAATTATTTTTCGTCAAATAAGGCACAATTTTTTTTATTTGGCTGGTGAAAAATATGTTGCCCCGAATAGTTACTGTACAAGATGCCTTCTTTTCATCCTGTCTCTATGTTAGTCATTATTCATAACATATGATATCCTACTAATAATGCTTACAGTCAGTTATTTCTCTATGGGCTCTTTGTGAAACCAAAGAACGGAAATATAAACTCTTCAGAAGCATTAAAGTGCTGTTGCATAAACTTCTGTCAGTGATCAGAATTTGATTTCCCCACGTGTCCTGATGATGCAGGATGACAAACACCAAAACTGTCCAATCAAAGAGTTACCTGTCAGTCGGTAGAACTTCATGTTTATTCCTCTTTGCTTGTTTGCAAGATGTCAGTGTGAACAGGAATCAAATCAGAACTAAAATGCAACAATGGATCATTTTTTTCCCCTCTGGTGCAACTAAAAGATCCCAACCATAGGTGTGAAAGCACCCTTATACTGAGAAAAAGTAATACAGCATTTTTTTCTGCCACACATCTTTTTTTCATTAATTTCATGCCATTTTGCAACACAGTAATCCATTAAAGACTTAATCTATTAATATGATATTTCAATATTGATCCAGCCTACAGGGATGTGCTAATCATGCCAACACCAAGCTCATGCATGCGGTTAAGTTATAACGTTACAACACGGTTCAACATGCTCATTAAGTTATTTTCAGTACGAATACACACACACACACACACACACACACACACACACACACACACACACACACACACACACACATATTAGCCACAGTAGCTGTATGGGTTGTCGACTCATCTAATGGTAAGTTAGCAAGATAATGTTATGTTAGTTGTGGCTATTTCATTAGAATAAAATGACATAACTTGACTACAACTAAATGTGATTAAAACTTTAATACATTCCCTCGTCTGATAGATTTTCATCAGCAATGATGGTTGTTTAACATAGAAGACACAGCTACTTCATGACATCATCAAAGTCTGTTATGTTATTGTCTTGATTAGAGACCCCCAGCGGAAGGAATTATATACTGTGCGCTTCATTGTGCATTAAAATGTAATGTTAAAAGACGTTTGATGCTCCTTCATAGGACAGTCTGGCTCCACATTCACAGCTTACATGTAGTTACTTTGCTTTATGAGAACATAAGGCTTAGATCACAGAGGCAGACATGTGCATCTTTTTTAAAATTAAAATAAAGAAGCTGCAAACTGTTTTCCCTCAACAGAACCTGTACAGAACACATGTGAAAGAAGAAAAACAACAGTTTGGGTGTGACAGCTGGTTCACTGAATATGAACTAATATGTGACAGTGTGTTTCTAGCTGCAGGTAATATTTGTTGTGCCTCCTGTGCATATGCTGTTTACTCTGCCGCTCCTCTGCCAAGGTCAGCTCCACAGACTAATAATCCTATAACTGTAGATTTGTTCAAAGTACTCTGACAGTCTTCATTCACTGGGTTTGTAAGTCCAAGCCTCTTTGCTGAGTCTGAACTAAGCCAACCTCTTATTTAACCTCTTGTTTTGTTACTTAGTTCCTAGAAAGTGAACCTGGAAAGACTCTTTGACTCTTCTTAATAAGAAGTAACAGTACAGGATTTTGGCACAGACTGATTTTTTCCACCTACATACATGTAAAGAGGTATACTGTCCTAAAAGCAACTCACCTTATCCTACTGAAGATAAACATGATAGCAGGCAAATGTGGCTTATTATCATCATTTGTTTTCTGTAGTTTTTAACATTCATCGTTTTGGAGATGAGATTTGGGACTCATAGACAATCTTTTGTTTTTTGGCACATTTAGATAAGAAATAAATGCAACAACCAGGGGCGAAAATCCCATTTCATAGTTGGGGGGGACAATAAACAATAAAATTTTAGAGAATAATTCCAGGGGGGGACAAGGAAAAAAGTTGTAGCCTGTCTACAGCATCTTCTACCGCAATTTGATGCTTTAATCTTCTCTCTATCTCTCCAGCAGGCAGAGTGAATGTCTATACTTATGAGAAATGGCTTAACAACTAAACATTTCCTGCAATTAAACTGGTTAACTGGTTTATAAACAGTGTGCTATGAGATCTGCCGCTGCGCACCTCACAACCGTGCGTAATAGTCGCGCATAATGACCGCTCCTCGTCGGTTAGACTGCACGTCTTTCATGTTTGTCTCACTGACAGGTGGAGAGCCTACAGACAGGTACCCATTAGCTACGAGCCGCTCCACCACTGACTGCTCCTGTCCTGTCCTCTCCTTCTTCTTTCTCTCCTGTCCTCTCTGACTATCACTAAACTCTGAGCTTAATCATTAGCTTTTAGCTTAGCAGCACTCGTAATTGAGTAGGCTTTTGAACAATGCAGGAGAAATGTTGCAGACAGTTTATATTATCAGCCTGGGCCTGGGGCTTGTTGTAACAGTAAATGGGATGTGTGGGAGTGTGGGATATACCACTACTAGGAATGGGAGGGGGGGACTAAATCTTTTAAGATTTAAATAGCACATTATTGCATGATTATAATGAGCACCGCTTAAATTGTGCTTTCAATAAATACTACTGCATTGTTCAAAAATTATTAATTGTGTCTCAAATTATTCTAGGGGGGGACAGCTTTACTGAGGGGGGAGTCATGTCCCCCCCAAAATATATTCTAAATCCAACCATGTTTATTCTATTTTGGATGTTAAATTTTCAAAATTCATAAATGTGTTTCCGATAGCAGATAATAGAATACTCATTTAAAAAATGGACCTGTATTTGTATAGCTTTGATGACTCAAAGCACTTTTACACTATGAATTGCATTCACCCATTCATGCACTGGCTTTTAACACACTCACACACCAATATATATACTGTATGTATGTATACATATATATATATATATATACACACATACATACTGTATATCTATATATCTATATCTATATCTATATCTATATCTATATCTATATATATAAAACAGTATCTTAGCTGTTCCTAGGACTGCACACTTCTGAACTGAGGCTTCAGATGTTGTTCCTGGAATCTGCCGGAGCCATTCTCCCAGTTTGGGGGTCACTGCCCAGAGTGCTCCTACTACCACAGAGACCACGTCAACTTTGACCTTCTGTTCCAGCTGTTCTTTCAACCCTTAATACTTCTTCACCTTTTTGTGTTCCTTCTTTCTGATGTTGCTGTCAGCTGGTATTGCCACATCGACCACCACTGCCCTCTTCTGGTGTTTGTCAACCACCACTATGTCCAGTTGGTCAGCCAGCAGCTGTTTGTCAGTCTGGAAGCTAAAGTCCCACAGGATCTTAGCCTTGTTGTTCTCAACCACCTTTGGTGGTGTGTCCCATTAGGATTGGGTACTGGGTACAGATGTTCCTGTATACTATCCCAGCCACTTGGTTGTGCCTCTCCATGTACGCTGATCCTGCTTGCATCTTACACCCTGCCACTATGTGCTGGACTGCCATAGGGGCATCTTTGCACAGCCTGCACCTTGGGTCTGATCTGCTGTGGTAGACCCTGGCCTCTATGGCCCTTGTGCTTAGGGTATGTTCTTGTGCTGGGATGATTAGTGCGTCTGTGCTGTCTGTCAGTCCAACATTCTCCACCCACTGGTAGGTCTTCTTGATATCAGCCACTCCTCTATCTGACAGTGGTATGCACCATGAAGGGGCTTGTCCCTCCATTTTGTTTGCTCCAATACCCCTTTACCCTCACCAGGTTTCTGTTGTCTGAGGCATTCACTTAGCAGCTCATCCTTTGGGGCCATCTTCTTGATGTACTCTTGGATTTTGGATGTTTCATCCTGGATAGTGGCTCTGATGCTCACTAGTCCATGGCCCCCCCTCTTTCTGCTTAGTTTATAACCTCAGGGTGCGGATTTGGACCCTCACACACAGCCCAGAGGAAGTGAAGGGTAAGGGAAACGCTTAGTATGCTATTTACAGAGATAGCACTGGCGATCTGAACCGGTCAGTGGCGAAAAAAAGCACTTTTAATGTGCAAACTTTCACGGGACACATTTGCCCCCATATCTACCGTTTTAGCTCGTTTTGCGGCTGCCGGCTGCATCCGCCTCCCTCAATACTGAACCAATTTTAAAACGAATTGTACCTATGAATCATAAGCACACATACACATGGGGAAATAGGGCCCAGGTTGAAAAATACCGAAGTTATCCTTTAACCACAGACCTTATTTCAGGCACCTAACTGAAAACCCATTCAAAAATCCCATTATCTTCAATACAAGGGAACCAGGAGTGCTAAAATTCTAAATCATTTCAGGGTTTAAGGACTTGTTCCTGCAGTAGTCTAAGTACAGAAATAACAGGCAATGCAGTGTCCCAAGCCTTTAGATATTTTTTACATTATTTTAGATTTTAGATTTATTTTGATTAAGTTTTATAGCATTAACTGCTGTTTGGAGGATTTTTATTGTATTTGTTAAAAACATTAAATGAATTGAGTTGACAGTAGGCCTACACATAGAATAGAATAGAATAGAATAGAATAGAATAGAATAGAATAGAAAAAACTTTATTCATCCCCGAAGGAAAATTCAGCTGTCCAGCAGCTCATAAAAGACAAAAAAAAAACAACAACCACACTTCCCTTCATCAGAAACAATATAGTGGTATTAAAATAGACATAAAATTAAAAAAATAATTTTTATTAATTAAAATAAGTGCATAAATAGAAATTAAATTAGAATAAAATTGCCCATTCCATAGTCCAGTTGTGGCTAATGCGATGTGTGTGTGAGTGTGTGTGTGACTGGATTCAGGAGGTGTTAAAGTCTTATTGCTGTGGGGACAAAGGATCTCCTGAAACGCTCCATTCTGTAACGCAGTGAGATGAGCTGACTGCTGCAGCTGCTCCTCTGTCACTCCAGGAGGCTGTGGAGAGGGTGTCTGCTATTGTCCATTATAGCTTTCAGTTTGTTCAATGTGCCCGTCTCCACCACAGTTCATAATGGGTCCAGTCTCCTGCTGAGCACTGAGACAGCTTTTTTAACCAGCTTGTTCAATCGCTTGGTGTTTTTGTCCATCAAGTTGCCTCCTCAGCTCACTGCAGCGTAGAGGAGTGCACTGCTGGCCACCACCGTGTGATAGAACATGGTCAACATATCCACACACACATCAAAGGACCTCAGTGTCCGCGGGAAGAACAGGTGGTTCTGCCCCCTCCTGTAGAGGGCATCAGTGTTAGAGGACCAGTCCAGCTTATCATCCAAGAGGACCCCCAGATATTTGTAGGTGTGCAACACCTCAATGCCCTCCCACTGTATATGTATATGGTTTATAGTTTATGGATTTGCATGACAATAATAATAGCACAGACAGAAATATGACTTTAGGAGCTCAGTTTAGAGAAGAGTTTCATCTCTCTCAAATATGTCTCTGGAGATCTGACGGTGCAGTGGGTTAACTGTTGTGCATTACCTGCTGTTTACTTCAGTAAGTAATCTTCAGTGAGTAATCTGAATTCAACAGGTCAGACTGAGAAAGAGGCTGTGCTGAGGACACTCTGCCCTTATCGTTTCATCTGCAGAAACAGCATTTATTATGTGGAGAAAAGTGTATTAGGACTCAGAGTGTAACAGGCCAGAGATACTGCTGTCCTGTCAGCCGCTGAAGGTCATCCTGACTGAGAGGAGGGCTGAAGAGCGATGGGATTATCCTGGCGCTCCGCCCTGCGCACTAACCCAAATCTAATCCGACTCTCTCCTTATGTGCTCAGCGCTTTTCAACAGCTACCATACACATCATTTCATTTCACTGCTGTTGTGCCAACCAGGAAACACCTGTGTGTCTTTTACACATATCCAGCTCCAAACTGCTTTGATAAGTTGATTCTGATCAACTGCTCATCCTTCTTTCCAGGACGAAGAAAGTGATTCAGTGTTTTATCATTAAACTAAGTTTTAATAGTGCTAACAATAACTGCAAACTGTTTATTAATTGCAAACAATTGATTATCAACAAGGAAAAAAACTGAAATTGCAGTGTGTTGTCTGGTCTGATTGATTGTTAGAATTGAAAAATATGATATCTGAACTTGAAAAACAAACCCCCTTTGGGTTGTTAGGGTTTACAAAGTTTTATTCAATTTTATTTCCACCAAAAAGAAAAGGATCAAAACAGAACAAAACAAGAAAGTCTTTTAAAGAAACTGCTCAGTGTAGCTCAAATATACAATATGTTGGGATGTGCTGAATCAGATTTTAAAATCTTATAAACGCTTTGTTGTGTTATTATGAGTACTTTACTTTTGATCCTTTAAGTACATTTTGTTTCTAATACTGTTTTACCTGAGCTAAATGTTTCATTCAATAGACTTTTAATTGTGGATGGATTATTTTTTAATGTAGGCTCGTAGTAGGAGTATTCCAAGACTGTGGTATCGCTACTTTTACATGAGTAAATAATTAGAAATCTTTTTCCACCTCTGGTGTCAGACTTCTTACTCTGAACAAACAATAAAAATGAGAAATATTTCTGAAAAGCACACAGGCAGACCTAAACACAAACAGGCTGTGGGAAACAACAACAAACACTCCAGCACAGCAAACTTGCATGAAATAAGAAATGTTGTCAAATTTATTATTAGTTCCTAATGCTTTCAAGGAATCTATTCCAAAACTTCTATATCTAATGGAATGAAGTGAATGGTAGTGGCAGACATTGTATGATAACAGTACATTAAAAGTGCAAATCATTTGAACGCTAAAACATTAGATGCGGTCTTTATTCTCTGCCTGGTGCCTTTGCAGCCTTCCATAAGAGCACCCAAAAAAATCCATGGGCCTGTTGCTGTGAGCATGTTTCCTAATGTGCGCTGTCTCTGTTAGTTCCATCACAGACAGCCCTGCCCAGTCCGTCCCACTTCATCGTTTCTGGGTCATAATGCAGCAGTTGTGATAACTTGTTAGGATTATTGATGTGGCCTCTTTCTGTGAGTGACACACAGTAACTCAGACTTAGAGCAGGTGTGGGGGGTTCTGTAGGTAGGTAGGGGGCTGCAAGGTGTCAGGCATCAGCATCTAGACATCACAGGGAGGGAATTGTTTAATTTAGTAAATCTGGATTAAACATGAGTATTGTCCAGTCTCATTGTACTGTGGAGTTTGTAAAGTGCAGGGGGAGGGGAAGTGAGGGACAGATGGGACTGACACATGGTCCCTGTCGACCTCCTCCTCCTCCTCCTCCTCCTCCTCCTCCTCCTTCTCACTACCTCCTCCCCTCACAGACTCTTTGCCTAATCTGACCGGGTAGGATGGGGGAGGGCACTGGGCATTCGCCACCACCTCTCCCTCTTTTCTGGCAGCATCCAGCACAGCCGCAGAGCCAAAGCACACTGGATATGGGCAAAAAAATAACTTGTTCCACTATGAGGCTGGACTGAGAGCAGCCGGACCTGGTGATCAAGCTGAGGCTCTTGGCTGCAGGGAGTCCAGCCGGACTAGATTCAATGCTAATCCAGCAGAAGGAGGGACTTTCTACTTTTTTTTTTTTTTTACCATTGTCAGGCCTGTTGGAAGTTGTGTTCTGGCCTCTTTGAGGATGTGAGGATGCCATCTTTACATGCATGCTGAGAAAACCTGTTTGTGCTGGAAGTTCATGGCCAAATGTAGAGCTGTTGTGGCTGATGAAAAGCAGTTTGGAGGAACTATGTCAGCCACTCAAGGGATGAACCACAGTGGTGTCTACAACTACTTCCTCAACATGGTGGCCTATCAGGTGAGAGCTGATGAGCAGCAGCACAGGAGGCAGCCACTACAGCTGGAGTTTGTCTTTTCTTAGCAGATTATTAAAAATTCACTCTGGAGTTGATTTTACAAATAGGAATGCTGGCAGAGGGAACTGGATAACTTCAAATGCTAAATAAATATTGTGAGATTTTTTCTTATCAAGATATTTATTAAGTGGTGGAAGAAGTATTTTGATCTTTTATTTAATTAAAAGTAGCAATACCACAATGTAAAGTATACATTATGCTTCCAAAACAAAAGCAAATAAGTATTATCAGAAAAAAATAACTGAAGTATCAAAAATGAAAGTACTTATGTAGAATGACCCTTTCAATCTTATATCACTACACATCATATTATTGGATTATTATCACTAATTCTTTAACATGTAAGCAGCATTTTAATGTTGTGTGGAGGTGGAGTAATTTTTAACAATTTAAAATACTGTTGAGAAGTTAAATCTGCAACAATGTGTCCTATTTTGTAAAATGACAGATTAAGATAGATGATAGATCTTGTATGTAAAATCTGAATCTGCAAAAAATGTAGTAGAGTAAAAGGTACAATATTTCCTTCTTAAATGTAGGGGAGCAGAGGTATAATGAAGTATAAAATGGGCTTACTCAAGATGTAGCTCAAGATAAGTACATATACTTCATTATGATGTTCTACCATTAACATTGCAAAGGTAATTTTCTGTTATGGTGATTCCTATCTTTTAATTTACAGAGGTTAGTCAAAAAATCAGGAACACTTGCACAAATAACTGAACAATAAATAGTGTCTTTATAAAGTTTATGATATTCTTTTTTGTTCATGTTGTGTCATTGAAATGTTACTTCAAGTTTTGGGGGTCTTGGGTGTGGTTTCATTTTACTGAATTGCATATCTTTAGCTGTTAATGTTATTTTGTCCACCTTGATAGCATGCTCCTCTATGGCGTTTTGGATTTTTTCCTTTTTTTGATATTTCTCTATAAAGTCTGTATTTTGGTCTCACTGACTTCAGAGAGAATACAGCAGCATCATTCACATATTTCATCAAATGTGAGGAAACAGTGCATTTGTTGGGGACTATTTTAGTATTTTTGGCAGCAGGATGATGTATGTTGGATCGAGTCAAAATAAACTACAGTGTGTGTGTGTGTGTGTGTGTGTGTGTGTATGTGTGTTCATGGTTCGGGCATTGATACATACACAATACTTGTTGGCCATGCAAGTGGTTGTGTCCAGGCAGTAGCGGATCCTGATATGGGTCAAATGGGCGTTTGCCCAGGTTGGCACTTTGTCGCAACGTGTAGGGGGGCGGCAGGAGCTATGGCCTATTCAAGTGCTGGAATTTGTTATTTACGTGACAACACCTGAATGCAACACAGGCTCCGCTCCATAGACTGTGTGTTCAGTGCTGTGCTGTGCTGCTGTGCGAGCAGCGTGATACATACTGTCCATAACAATTACTATGTCCAGGGCCGTCGCAACCAGACAGGCAAACTAGGCAATTGCCTAGGGCCCCGAGCTGGAATGGGGCCCCCAGAGACGGCTGACATTGGTCCATATCAATGACAACATGATGGAACCCCTATAGACACTGCAACAACGACAACACGTTGGAATACCCCCTAATGGGGCCCCCTACTAGCTGCTGCTTGCGAGTCGCTAAGTAGGGTGACCAGACGTCCCGCATTGTGTGCGACTGCACAGTATTACTGTCTCTTTTCACGCGTCACGCAAATTGAGACCATGTCCCGCATGATTGGTTGCCACCCGCGCTGGCATTGTTGGAGTACCATAGTACTACGGTACCTCAGGTACCACTACTGTGGGATAAGTTCAAAGTCCAATCGCGTGAGTGTCCATGCGCCGTCCAATAACGGCGCACGCTGGCCACCTGGCACTCAATATGCTGCTGCAGTGGTTTGTATCCAGTGACATTTTCAGGTATTAGCTAAGCTATTGAGTATCTTTAAGCAGTGAAAGTTATTATTTATTTCTTTTTACTTGTAGGTTAGATTTGTTCATATATGCTACAGTGATTTGTTTTCCACAGAGCTCTATGGTGCGAGCATTTTACTCGCATTTGCGACTAAAAATAGTTTTGCGCACATTAAAACAAATCATTCAGGAGCACGCTGTGCGAGTACAGATTTCAACCAGCAGCAGAAACGAAAGGCGAATCCTGCCGGTTGTGGGTTGAACAGGGGTCACAGACGCTGTATTCCTGTCAAATACAGGAATACCTGGGTGCCGCCCAGGCAGGAACCACCACTGTGTCCAGGCTTAAGTACCTAAACAAATATTGGAAGTAATCATGGCATTCGGTTCATTCACATTAATGTTGTTGTAAGCTATTATTACCGTCTGTCCTGCATCTCTCTCTGTCTCTGTCTCTCTTTCTGTCTTATTATGTCATACGGATTACTGTTGTTGGGGACATAAATGTAGGTGTCACACGGAGACACCAATTATGTAGGGAACATAAATTAGGGCGTCACATGGAGGCACCAATTATGTAGGGATCAACATTTCTAGGCGTCACACAGAGGCACCAGTTATGTTGGGAACAACAATATTAGGCCTCACCAAGGGGACACCATTAATGTTGTAAATTGGCTATCGGAAATAATTAATAATTATTAATAATAATTGATAATTATGTTAAATAATGTGACTTAATTAACATTCCCGGAAAGGGAAAATGATAGCCAGTTAAAGATATCAGTCTCATAAAATACACTAATTAATATTAGATAATAAGCATAACCAAACTTAAAAGTAAAGCCTGAAGGATTTCGGAGTTCTTGGCGCAGCAGAGGTTGACTATTCATTCACTCTTGTGCAACATTAAATAGACAGCAGGTATGATTCCAAAGAATTATATTTATTCATAGCCTGAAGTAGCAAATCAAAACCAAACACACAAATTCTAACAAACAAACTATATACAACCTTGGTGTGTATATGTGTGTGTGTGTGTGTGTGAGAGAGAGAGAGAGAGAGAGAGAGAGAGAGAGAGAGAGAGAGAGAGAGAGAGACAGACAAAGGTGGGTGTGTTGATCAAAGGGCCGTTTGGCCTACAAAACAAAATGGCTGATAACAGAGAACTATAAGATGGCCGAATCAAAGTTGGCTTCAGATCGGGGGAGGTCTTGTCTTACCGTGTGGTCAGGACAAAGACAAAAGGAAAGTTGCCTCTTTGGGTGTAGCTCTGTTGAAAGCCTATTTGTTAATGAGTCTATGTGAATGTGATATGTGCTGCAAACGGTCTGGATTAGTGCAGAGATTGTTTAGTTGTGTGCAAGAATCCGTCTGTGAACAACATTAGCAAACTAAACACATAGCTTTGGCGAAGCCAACTAACCAATGAAACCAGTTAAATCACATACAAGTTAAACAATCTTGCTTAGCCTGGCTCACGTGTTTCTATTACGGCACTGCTATCAACCAAACGAAACTCAATTTCTGGCAGTGTTTTAAACATGCACTCAGAACAAAAAAGGGTTTGTAAATAAAACCACAAGAGTTTCTCGAGACACAGCGAAAAAGTATTAAATGTACTGTCTTTCTCCGTCTGATATTAATCAATGGCCTCCACCTTAGCCTGCACAGGATGAACTTCACCCTGGCCTACAACCATGCGAAGATAGTTGTTGCTGTTGCTTTAGCAAACTCATACTTTGCTAAATTCACAGTTAAATTTGACCTTACAGAATTACCTTCTACCTGAGAGGCAGAGTTAGCAGAATGATAGGGCTTCAATAAATTTACATGACACCACTGAATTTTCTTCCTTCTGTCTGGTGTGTACACTAAATAGGCCCTATCTGACATATGGCTCTTAACTGTGTAAGGCCCACTAAACTTTGCTTGAAAGGATGAACCTACCAGAAGCAACAAAGCTAAAACCTGATTTACTGGTTCAAACATGCAAGATTCAGTTTTGCGATCAAAAAGCTCCTTCATTTTTACTTGTGTACAGCTAAGCTTCTTGTGAGCAGTGGCAACCTACATTACCTACATTAGAAAATTGCTCATTTTAAAATAAAGCCAGCAACATACCTTGAAATATGTATTTAGTCATTAGGGCTGAGAATGTGTTACTGATTTACCATACTTCTTTTATACCATAAAAAAAAAGAATTCCAAAAGTTGTTTCTTATACTACTACTTCATATAAATATTACTGAGGTCTTCTGCTAAATTCAGCATCATGTTTTCAGTTTAGTTTTTAATAAATCAGAAGCCAAAAAACATGAAAACTGTGTCGTTCACACAGACAAGCGGGGGATTAGCTGGGAAACATCACATTTATTCACTTTACATGGAGTTACAGTTAATACTGAATTATGTTAAATGTTTGCCAGATGTGTTAGTATCTCTTGATAAGTCATCAGAAATCATTAGAAGGAGCAGATGTTTACCTTAAGCTAGCTCGAGCCATGTTAAAGTTAACAATATTCTAACGGAGCAAAGGAAGCTAATTGCTAGCGTGCTCAGTTGAAAAGGAAAAACAAAAACAATGCTTTGAGATGGCTGTCAGAGATGGCATAGGTATGATTACATAATCCTGTTTGAGCTATACCAGGTGGTGTGTTCCACGTTATATTTCCCAGTTGCTCATGGAAAGAAGAATAGAGTACTGTAAACAAACTGTTACCATTGGAAATTGCTGGTTTCGGTTCAACACTGGAAGTTGCACACATAATTCACACAAGGTATCATGGGGGTAGGAATAAAGTGGATACCCTGTGTACTTGAGTACATCCTCCACTACAACACTGCCTATCACCCTTAGCTGTACTTTGTTTATGTGTATGTGTATGTTTGTGCCACTGTTACACCGTGTTTTGTAAATGCTTTAGATTGACATTTCAATGGTTTTATCACAAAAGTAAAACAAGATTTAGATAATCCATACCTCAAACTAGGGATGCACGATATTGGAGGTTTTTGTCGATATCTGATACATCAATATGCCAATATATAGCAACTCATTTGACTAATGACCAACACCGATATCGGTATATCAACTATTTTCCCTAACTAATTTTAGTGTCTCTTCTTGTAGTCGCTTCTGTAGTGTAACTAACATCATACTATGCATGCATACTCTCATCATTGTGGCCCACCAGCAGATGGACACATGACATACAATACTTTTCAGTGTATGTAATATTCATTCATTGTGCAAAATAAGAAAAAGCATGTTGGCCGATTCAGATATTTCATTTCAAAGCCAATATCAGCAGATACCGATGATGTGCCGATATTATCGTGCATCCCTATCTCAAACATTTGTCTGTTCCTGCTTGTGGTCCCATTTCTTTCAAACTCAGTTAGATCACTTAATGATAGGACTGTCCCCTAAAATCAGAGATTTTAATCATCAGAGGAGACCCCTTAGTCAACTGAGATTCCTTAAAAAAATTTGTCAGTCAGTGTGCAGTGTACTTCTGAGGACATTTTGGTCCCAGATTTAGCTGCAGAGTAAGCGCTCTTCAGTTTCACTCTTCTCTTCATACAAGCAGCTGTGTACACAGAGTCAGCTGTCCAGATGAAGAGAGGCTTTGTCCAGTCAGGCTCCAGGATGACATTATTCTCTGCCTTCTGCTTAGAAGAGGGGACTTTACAGCTCACAGCAACTTATTCTGGCTGTTGTTTGATAGGCTATCTAGTGTCGGAAAAAATATTGTTGCACACTTCTAATTTGTAGTTTGCATAGTTAGCTTGGCTACTACATTATGTGACAACTTATGGCCACTGTTGCAAAAGTGTTATGTATCAGGTGTGAATGCAAGAGGCAATCTCCAGAGCTGAAAAATAGCCAATGTGAAAGTGTCAAAAATTGCAGATCATCTAATGGCCACTTGAGGCTGGCTCCAGAATCCAGTCATACCCCATAGACCCACATGTTCAAATGCAACTTCACAGCAACTTTAAAGCAGAAACATGTTTGGAGCCTGGTACAAAAAATGCTTTTGGTCTTCCAACATTCATAACAACTGTACAGGGGTTGAATTTGTATACAATTCACCTGTTTACATTTATTAAAGCTATGCATAATTAAGGGTTGGCCGCTTTGAGTAACAGGTTATCTGCTAGGTGTATGAATCAGATCCACCCCTTGCTCCTCCACAGCTCCACCCTCTCGTCCAAATATGGTCACCTTTGGTGCAGCTTAATTGCTGAACTCAAGGCTTTAAACACAAGTTCACAAACCAATGGGTGACCTCAACTTAGCCTGCAGCACTGCTTTTTGAAAGGTAAAACTTGAGTCTATCCACTGTGCTGTAATCTTGGCCAGTATCGGACCAATACCAGTCCTGAGTATTGGATTGGACCATCCCTAATATATATATGCCTATTGAAAAATGAACTAACTGCTGTATATGATGAAAGGTGAATTGGATCAGTGTATGTAATTCATGCTGGATTAGCTTTCAGGTTAGCTGCTCATATACTTAAGTAAAGATGTGGGAGATCTGATAATCATAAAAACATAAACTTGGAGCGAGTCCTGTGGGTGTGGGAAATATATACTGTATTACTGCATCATTCCTGATTTCACATGACTGTATCACCAGGAGCTAAAACATGAATAATACTGTGCTCTTGATTCTTCTTTAACTTAACTTTCCTTTTAACTGCAATATTAGTCCTGCATAATTAGGCTTAAACTAGGCCAGAAGACAGTGTGCAGTGGTTGGAGCACTCATAGAACATCTGTCTGTCTGTCACAAAGCTCAATAAAGGTTATGCATTTAAAGAAACAGCAGATTTTGATTTTATTCCCATTCATTTTAAAAACTGATGTAGCACAGCACCAATATTCTGAGTTTACAGGATGAAAATATTAATTAACTAAAAGGAAATGGTATTGTTGAATACCTATATCTCTGAGTGTGCATTCAGCCACGGGGTCTATAAATGAGATAATATAGATTATTATATAAATTGTTATTATTATTATAAATAATAAAATAAATAAATTATAATTATGATTTGATTCAGGATTTATGGATTAAACTGAAAGCTGAATAATCAGTGATATTTGTTTTAGGTTGGAAACACACAAACTAAGCACTGATTGGTCCATGTGGCACATCCAGCAAAATCTGCATGGTGAAAGTCCTGCATAGTGCGGGAGGTTGGCAGCAGTCTCTCAGTTAAAAAAGTAGCCACACATTGTTGGGTGATTTGTGGCTGTGACGAGACCTCCAATCATTCAATTCAATTCAATTCAATTTTATTTATAAAGCCCAATATCACAAATCACAATTTGCCTCACAGGGCTTTACAGCATACGACATCCCTCTGTCCTTATGACCCTCGCAGCGGATAAGGAAAAACTCCCCAAAAAAAACCCTTTAACGGGGAAAA
>NC_065506.1:3801276-3816180 GCF_006386435.1 Epinephelus moara | reverse complement strand
ATCTACTTTTGGAGACTTTAGGGACCACGAGTAACCCTGCGTTCTCAGAGCGCAGTGTTCTGGTGGGATAAAATGGCACTATGAGCTCACTAACATATGATGGAGCTTGACCATTATCATTATAGAAACTTTTAAATAACTTTGCTTGTCATTTTTGCATCAAACACTGTAGTTGGAATGCAGATAATAAATACTAAAGCTATAACTGTGTAGTAATATTATTAATAAAGTTTCAAAGTCCTTTACAGTAAAAAGAACACACAAGTGCAGTGAAGGAAAGTGGAAGCAAAACCAAACAACAAACACATAAAAACAAGGAGCAAAAGATCTAAAATGGCAGAAGAAGAAGAACAGGAAAACCAGAGGAGACATATTTGATAGGTAAATATAAAGATATTTAAAGATGGAGGGCAGGTCAAAGGGTCACCAACAGAAATCATTTTTGTGACGCTAAAGGATCTCATGCATAGCAGCATCATGAGCAGACAAAGATAACTGTGAACTGTTTGATAATTCAAGAGATCAATGGATGCAAACAAAATTTGGACAAACTGTCCCTTTAATTGTATAATACAAGATGAAAGCTCTATTTTTATTCAGTATTCCCTTCGATATGAAAAGTTTGGGTAATCCTCTCTGCATTATCCATCAGATTATGACCCGCATGTGATGAGTTATAATATATCTAGACTGACTGCAGCAGCATTCAGTGCATGCATTCATAAACACAGCAAGGAGACGATGCACATTTGTCCAAGAAGGACTTAACTTCACAGATATTGACTATCAATAAGCATGAAAAGCTGAAACCGTTTTCCCATCCCATAATCTTGTGGCCGATCTTGTGACAGATCTCCAGACTGTAATCTGCAGAGTTCACTGAAGCATCAGACAGATGTGCGTGCAGGTTTTGCCTCCTTAGAATTAGTTCAGGAACAGCTGTGATGGGCTTAAGGCCAGTTGTCCACAGCCCTGATTTATCAGAATCAGAACCAGCCAGATGCTGTCAGACTCATTAGAAAATCTGCCACCTATACCCTGCTGCCAAACATTGTCAGTGTGAGATGTCTGATGTAGGGTGACCTCATGAAGTATTTAGACAGCTTGAGTTTGAATTCCTGAACTTAGTGAATCTACAGCTTATCCACAATCATGCATCACATACTATGCTGTATTGTGATGGATACTGCAGTCTGAAACCTAAAATGTACTTACTCAACTACTTACTATATACTCAAAAAAATTGGAAGACACCATTCAGAGTGATGAAGCTTTGAACATCATACTTAAGCAAAATTTTAGAATCCAGTTTTACAAAGAACAAAGACTTTGAATGTTATGGGTTCTGGGTCATTCCATGTCAAATATGATAGTTTTTGTTTATGTTTTAGGCTATTTGACAAAAAATAAAGTATGTGATACATTTTTGCTGAATTTTGAGAACTGAATAGTGTTTTGCCCTTGGCAGTTTTTCATTTTTACCCCCTAAAAAACGTCTTAGATAGACAGAGGGCCTGCTACACCTGTAGCAGCCCCCCTCTAACCCATATCTATGATGCTGATAACTACTGAAACTTGACGAAACTGAAAGTGAAACGTAATGAAACTGAAGAAGTTCAGAAGGCTGTTATCAGCCCATTAAATGGCCATTGTCCGATATCATCATGAGCAGGTTGTTTAAGTTTTACAGTTAGTTTAGTTAGGTTTCCCTTTCAGTTTCGTTAGGTTTCACTTTCAGTTTCGTCAGGTTTAGGCACCAAAACTATGTAATTAGGTTTAAAAAGAGATCATGGTTTGGCTTAAAATAAGTATGTTCATTATGTAACATGACATGGAGAATTTAAATATGTCAGTTAACCCTTTAAACTCTCCAACAGAAATGGTCCACCAGTGCCTACATTGGTATTTTTGCTTACTGTGATGTCATCTCTTGGAGCATCTTTATGTGCTTCATATCTCTAAACTCTGTACAACCTGAGCTAAAAGGTTTTGTGATTCAAATAACCATAATAATTGCTAAAAGTATTGAAATTGTGTCATTTAAAAAATACAAAAATCAAACAGAAAAATCAGATTTAAAAAAATAAAAACACAAAACATCCATCCATCCATTTTCTAACCGCTTCATCCTCTTGAGGGTCGTGGGGGGACTGGAGCCTATCCCAGCTGACATTGGGCGAGAGGCAGGGTACACCCTGGACAGGTCGCCAGACTATCGCAGGGCTGACACATAGAGACAGACAACCATTCACGCTCACATTCACATCTACGGACAATTTAGAGTTATCAATTAACCTAATCCCCAATCTGCATGTCTTTGGACAGTGGGAGGAAGCCGGAGTGCCCCGGAGAGAACCCAGACTGACACGAGGAGAACATGCAAACTCTGCACAGAAGGGCACTATTTCTTAACTCAGTTTGAGTTATTTTAACTATGTACATTATTTAGTTTTCAAAATATGGTCATTTTTATGAGCAGAGTGAAAGGGCGTGATAGATTCATCATTCATGACGTACTCCTCTTGCGCCACCATGTGTTCTCACTTGGTTTTGCACAACACCTAATGTAGTGATGTCATTACATGCGTACAGCCTAATGACACGGAAGACAGAAATCTTAGCTTTTTGCTGCAAAAAGAATGAATGTTCTGGCTGTTATGGTTTTTATTTTAGATCAATATATCTAGAATTATGCAAACAAGGTTCTTCCATAGCCATTACGGGGGGATTCTGGGGGAATTCCAGCCAAATACCACATTTGCACAGTATGTAAGGTAAGGTAAAGTAAGGTAAGGTCATGACGTGATGACACGGAAGACAGAAACCTCAGCTTTCTGCTGCAAGAAGAATGAATGCTCTAGCTTCTTATTTTAGATCTATTGAAACAAGATCATACAAACAGTGATCTCCTGTGACTGTCGATGGGATGTCTGTTTTTTAGGGTTAAAATTTAAACGTTGTTCACTTTTGGTTTCACATGGGACACAAACAACACTCTCCTGTCCTATGATTATTTGACCCATTCATATACTGCAACCTTTTAGGACTTTGTCACTCTGACCTTGCTACAACCCCTAGAGGTCGCCTCCTAACAAATAGGCTGATAACAGCCTTCTGAACCTACTAGTAGGTGTAGCAGACTCCTTCTAGTATCAGATGGTTGAAATGCATGAAAACACACAAGGTTTCTCTATTACATTTTACTTTAAAGTAGGTTTCTAGAATACATTTTCCACAGAAACCTACTTAATGCACAGAGTACAGTCAAAACTGAATGTGTAAATGTGTGTTTTTTCAGACTTCACTTTGTCATTGATAAGTGGATACTTGTCTCTGCAGATCCACATTTATATCTTACTATTGTTTTGAATTCAGTTAATTTTTTTTGTTCATTGTTCACTTGCATTCCTATTAGTTGTAACCTGGGCAATGACTTTTCTTCCTGGGGTCCATTCAATTACCAAAATTTGTAACACTGCTATATGGGAGTTTAATAGACATATTAAAAGTTACCAATCATCAAAACAGGCATAGAGAATATTTACATGCGTTTGATAACCTGGACCTGCACTCTCTACCCTTCCTCTTTATTTGAGGATGTTTTACCTGTTTTCAGAGTGTGTGTTTGAGATGTTGAGCTGCCTCCATGCTCTCTTCCTCAGATATGCTGTTGCTGTGGACCGGCTCCCTGTTCGCTCTGCTGTGCCTTTTGTCCTCCAGTCAAATCGTCCACCAGCACGCGGATCATGTACACCCTCTTCCACATCATGAGCTGCGCCGTCTCTTGCCTCATGCTGTCCCGCACCGTCTCCGAGCTTGTCAGAGAAAATGTGCGTACTGGGATCCTATCCTCCATGACACAAATCAAAGACATCAGCTGAAATATACAAGATACTGTATCATACTGATCATACTGTACAAAAGTCCTGACAGAAATAACTCACTGTAAAAACACATTTGGAGTAAGCAGGGAGAAGAAAATGCTCATGGGGTTCAGCTCCTTCAACACCCCAGGGTGCTTTGGACTGGCTGCAGGTAAACAGATATACCAGACAGCAGGATAGCGAGGACGACACACTGTCAATGTGACCTTTACAGGGACAAGAACATGATAGACACAGCGAGAATACATGTATGACTTTACTTTAGGACCTGATATTGTTTTACATTGAGTGCAGACAACAGCTGTAAAACCTATTAGGTCAGTAGTAGGGCATGCTGGTGACCTGTGGGTGAGATACAACCGCAATGTCCATGGTTAAATGTTAAAGTAATGCTTACACATAAATGCAATATAATATGCTATTGTTCTAGAATGAGCCATTCTGCATTATGAGTACTTTTACTTTTGGTACTTGAAGTACCAAAAATTTAAATTCTAGTACTTTGTACTTTTACTCAAGTCAAATTTTGAATACAGGAATTTTACTTGTATCTGAAAACTTCTACACTGTGGTTATGATACGTTCACTTAAGTAAAAGCTTTGAGTACTGTTTCTATCACTGCTTCAGACCTTTGGTTTATGTCATAGCCCTCTGCTCTGTCTGAATCTATTCCTATCAGCCATCCAGTGGAGGCCAAAATGCCTAGATGTTATTGTTCAGCTGAACTTCAGTGAGCTTTACTGGCAACATGGAGTGCAAAAAATATATTGTTTCATGATATTTCATTATGTAAAAATGTGATCATGTGCATCACACATTTAAAAAATTGATCCAAATATTAACTAATCCAATAATATCTCCAAAAGCGTTTGCCTTTTTTTGTTTTCATACTTTAAAAAATGGAGGGAACAATGAAATATCAGTGAAAAAAACAAAAGACTTTAACTGCTTTCTGAAACTGCTCACCCACTGATTTTATTTAAAAGAAAAGAAACAACAAAACTTCTCTTTGTCCTTTAAGTTAGCATTTGGAGGACAGTAGTTTAGCCAAGTTCGGTGCCATTTGTTCTTAATGTGAATAATGTAGTCTCATCTTGGAATTTAAGAATTTAAATCATTTTTATTATCAGAAAATGTGACCAAAACACCTTGGCAGCAAAGGGGCTGCTCTGGCTACAACTACTTAGGATCCTAATAAATGAAATCTTCTGAAATCTTCACCCAGCCAGCCAGCCAGCCAGCCAGCCAGCCAGTCAGACACACGCACACACACACACAGATGTGGTGGTAGGGGATAAAAAATATGTTTGTATGTGTGTGTGTGTGTGTGTGTGTGTGTGTGTGTGTTTCAGGTGCCTTTCTTTAACATGGTGTGTGACCAGGCGCATGGCGGAGGCCACTGTGAAATGCTGGTGGGCTACTCAGCGGTCTACAGAGTCTGCTTTGGCACTTCCTGTTTCTACCTGATGATGGCGATCTTCCTCATAGATGTGAAGTCCAGTCAGGACTTCAGAGCACTCATACACAACGGGTCAGTGCTGCAGAGTTGACCTCTCAAACATGGTTCTGCTCAACAAACCAGAGACATTGTGACTGCTTTCATGGGTTTTTTTTAGTTTTTTTTTTTTAGTAGAGAAATCTGCTTATTGATATTTTAATTAACAAACCAACACATTGAAAACATTGAACACACTAATAATATAAAATATTACTAAAGCAGTACAGAATTTAAATTCACAGACACATAAAAAACAGTAGGACATGCACGGTAAATATACAGTAGTCTATGAATATTGACAAATAAAATGTCAGAAGAAAGTAAAATTATTTACACAGTAATATCCAAGGTAATATCTTGTTTTGTCCATCCAGAACCCAAAGATATTCAGTTTAATATGATATAAAACAGAGAGAAGTAGAAAAATCTCCATGTTTGAGAGGCTGAAAGCAGCATTTTCTGCCATTTTTCATGGAAATCTAGAAAAGTGCACTCTTCAGAATGAGATCTCTGCCAGGGCCATGGTCACTCTAGACAATTCTGTCTCATCACAGCTCCACCCTCTTGCCCAAGTATAAAAAGAGCAAGATGGAGACAGCTGAAATGACAAACTGGAAGCTTCAAAACAGGAGTCCACAAACTAATGGGTGACCCCATTTTATATAGCCTACTTAGGCTACTTACTTAGAGTAGAAGCACAAATACAAAGGAGACATGACAAAACCAACAAAATTAGGAAGACAAAACACTTTGCATCTAAATACGCTCCCACTGTGGTATGACGTCAAGTGGCGGATGTAACAAAACAGGGTCACAGCTGGACACCGACAAAGCTGTGCCTGGTGGAATTGTCCCTCCTTGTTCCATTACAGTTAAGATGGCTGTGAAGATAACACAAAAATGGAGATATATTTATCTTGCACTGTGCCTAACTTTAGTGGATTATACATTATCAACATATCAGGTATGGAATTAATCTGCAGTTGCTCCAGTTCAAAATCAGACTAAACTTTTCTTTGGGTGTCAGTTTTTGAGCCACAACGAAGGCCAAACTGTGGTCTGTAACAGACAGTAAGGCTTGTTGTATTTAGCTGAGCTGATTTCTGGAAAACTTGCAGAGGAGTGAGGTTTCAGCAGTCATTGATGGAATGAGACAGTGAATTAAAGGTTTTTCAACAATTGTGCATCACTGCAACCATGAGAAGTTCTTGAGTATACCATCATACATGTGCACACAAATTATTAGGCTAATTGATCCATTAGCTTGCAAGATCAGCTGCAGGTAGACAGATACACACACTCACATATGCACACATACACACTGACCAAACACATGATCCCCTCCAGGCGTACGCCTAGTGGCAATAACAATCACTTTTTGATTATAAAATTGGTTAGTTAATGATTACTTTTCTATCGATTGACAAATTGATTATTCAACTAATCACTCTCAACATCTCACATTAGGTATAAACTAGTTATTGGAGCAAAGCGTTATTTGGATTTTATTGCCTAGCTTCTCTAAATAACCACGGAGGGGTTGTCAGGTCTTATGGTTTTCCATTTTTTCCAGTTGAAGGTGTTGCATAACATCGTTGATCACCGAAGTTTAAGTGGGACGTCGTGCCTGTTTTAGAGTGTTTCCTCTAAAGCCTCAAGTGTAGGTAATTATCAGAATGATGTGGATTGTTATACATCATTCAGACAAACAATAAACAAGTTACTCTGTGATGGATTTCCAGATATCAATGAATGAATACAACACTGTTCTTTTTTACAAATCCAGGGCTTTTGAACTTGCGCATGAACACAGCATAACAGTCATGCCTGAAAAACAAAAAGACAAATTCAACATAAAGTTCTTTTTAAATCTTTTATTTATCCAGCTGACAAACAGGAGATCAGAAAAATAGACATGGGCTGAAGACATGACCTCTTTCTAGCTCCTTCCAGAAACCTCAAATCTCCAAATGTACCTTGAAAAAATCCATAATAACCCTTTGGACACGTTCCCTCAATCTTCCTGACATAAGCTTGGGAAATTTCTCTGAATTCACAATTAAGTTCTAAAGATCCTGATGTCATTTTCCTGAATCAGAATATTTAAAATGAACCTAATCCACACTGTCTTGAATTAGACACATCTTTAAATACTTCACTACAGTCTGTAAAGGCTAAGTGCTTTCTCCCTGAGCTCACCTGACCCCGCCAGCTGAGTTATTTAAAGCTCTTAGTTGTCACACTTTCCATTGCAGTCAGTGACGTGGCTCAGATTAGGATTTAACAGACTAGATTGCTGCTCCTGTCTTCTATAAATCTACTCATAAGAGTCTTATTGGTGCCACAGTGAAAGGGTTTAGGGTCTTTGGCAAAGGTTACAGCTTGTAGTGGTCTGTATGGGGGGTCAGTGTGTGACCCAGTGCCAGGCCAAAACCTTGTATGTGTGTATGTTTAAAGACCAGACAGAGTCACACGGGCAGGCAATGACCTGATTAAAGGTTCAGTCTGTAATTGTATCCCTGTACATGAAAAAAAAAAGTTATCGTATCTATTTCTCAGTTGATATTATTTTGAACTATAAGTATATAATTAATTATGTTTTGTTTATTTCAATGCTTTCAGACAATACTGTTGTAAGATATCCAGTAGTGGCTTGTGGTGAAATTGGGTGGGAGGGCTAACGCATCACTAGCCAGTCTGGATCTGAAAGTCCCACAGGATCTATCTTGGTTATTCTCAAACACCTCAGGAGGTGTCTTCCATTCTGACCTTGGGACTTCCAGCCTGTACTCGTCGCAGATGTTCCCGTACACTATGCCAGCCACTTGGTTATGGGGTTCCATGTACGCTGTTCCTGCCTGCTGCTGTCTTTGCACAGCCTGCACCTAGGGTCCTGTCTGGTGCTGTAGACCCCTGCTTTTATTGATCTTGTACTAAGTGCCTGTTCTTTTGCTGCCATGATTAGTGCTTCTGTGCTGTCCTTCAGTCCAGCCTTTTCCGGCCACTGGTAGGATTTCTTGATTTCAGCCACTTCTTCAATCTGTCGGTGGTACATGCCGTGCAGGGGCTTGTCCTTCCATGATTGTTCATCCTCGTCTTCTGCATTCTCGGGTTTCTGCTGTCTGAGGTATTCACTCAGCAGCCCATCTTTGGGGGCCATCTTCCTGATGTATTCCTGGATCTTGGTTGTTTCATCTTGGGCAGTGGCTCTCAGCTTTGAGAAATTGATTGTCTTGATATTAGTGGCCTCTATCTCCTTCTTTGGCCAGCTTATTATACCAGCAGGGTATCTGATGACTGGCAGGGTGTACATGTTGATGGCTTGGACCTTGTTCTTTCTGTTCAGCTGACCTGCCTTACTCTGTGTAGGTGTTTGGCTTTTGCTAACTTCCTTGCGGCCTCCTCATGGTTCCAAGTTACCAACAGGACCCCCAAGGTATTTGTAATTGCCCTGAACATCTGCAATGTTGCCTTCTGGTAGTTCAGTCCCCTCGGTTCTGATCATCTTCCCTCTCTTTGACACCATCCGACCACACTTATCTATTGAGCAGTAGCTGGTTCTTGGCTCCCCTATTATTACTACCAATTCCTCTCTGGGCCTTGCTTATGTATTGCCTATTCATCTAAGCCACTATAATACCTGACAGAAGCTTTTGTGTTGTACAGAGACAGGTTAATGGCCAGTGGTCCCCCTGTCTGGGGACTGTCCCATCCATTAGCAGCTGGTTCATTTTTACTTGTGTACTAGTACGAGGTACTAGTGTACCTTGAGGTATACTAGCAGTTTTAAGATCCTTGTCTGATCAGAATTCGAACCCTGGTCTCCCGCGCTAAAGCCAGTAGCCCACTGAGCTATCCATATATACATATAAATCACAGACAAAACTCTGTTGTCACGTTGCAGTATGCAAAGCCCACAAGTAATGTTTTTCATTATTGATTAAGGTGACATCTTGAAATCATTTTCTAACCAACAGGCCAAAACCCAAATATGTTTTATTTAAAATGAGACATATATCAGAGAAGCAGAAAATACTCAGATTTTAGGAGCTGGAACCAGTAAATATTTGACATTTTTTGCTTGAAAAATTACCTAATTTTCAGCTGGTCGATTAATCTATTATTAGCACTGCTCTGCTCACAGCAAATAAAGATAAGAAGTCTATATATCTTAGCTCTTAGTTTTATTCTGGACATGTAATATTATCATACCACAGCAGAAATATAAAAGCTTATACCTTGAAGATTCAAAGTCATCTTTATTGTGCTACTCGGGGAAGTGTGTCTTGCAGCCAGGGTTCACATAAAAACATAAAAGAAGAAAAATGATTTGCAAAGAGATTATTTGTAATGTACTGATTCCATAACTTGCAGTAAAAGGACTAAAACTTGCAAAACTGGTACCATGACCATGACTAGTACCATAAAAACATGACCATTCAAGGTCTTGTTTTCTGGTTTTGATTGTTACTTCTGTGTCATCTTTCCATGTGTCCACCATGTGTCCACCTGCAGCTTCTGGTTCCTGAAGTTCATCACTCTGCTTGGGATGTGTACCGCTGCCTTCTTCATCCCAACAGAGTCCTTCCTGCACGGTAAGAGACTGAGCTGAGTCCGTTTCCTGAAGAGCAATCCACACTGAGAATAAATGTGATGGTAAAAATGGTGTTGGTGCAGCTCCGTCTGAGTCCCGCCAGAGGGCAACAGAGACCTGATCTTCAGGTCCAGTCACTGCTGTAAGTTATTGGGCCATAAATCTCTGCAGCTTGATTTCACCTCTGATGGTGATACAAGGCAAATATCAGAGCTGATTTATGGTTCACAGCTTTTTTTTGTCTGTCTTTCTTTCTGTTTGCCTCTCTCGCTCTCACTTTCCTGTAATAAATTTCACTGTATGTTTCTTCTTCTTCTCTCTTCTTCTCTCAGCTTGGCATTATGTTGGGGTGGTGGGCGGGTTTGCCTTCATCCTCATCCAGCTCATCCTCATTACAGCTTTTGCACACACCTGGAACAAGAACTGGTGAGTAAGAGGGTTATATGAAAAAATATGATATGACTGTAAATGTATTTTTATGTTGTGACATAAATCCTAATATGGATTTCTGAAATTTGTAAGACAAATTGGTGACAGATAAAGCCCATATGTGAATTAAATGGCCCAAAGTAAGCGGACACACCTGTCCTCATTAGCTCCAATTTAAGAAAATGTTAATGCTGCAGTATATTATTGTATATATTCCTTTTTCATCATGACAATAGGTAATGCCCTTGTGTTATAAGCCAGCTCCATAAAGAAATGGTTTTCCAAGGCTGGTATGGGAGACCTTTACTGGCTTGCACGGAGCCCGACCTCAACCTCATTTAACACCTCTGGGATGAACTGGAACAATTCAGACATTAGCAGCCAACATCAGTGTAGGCCCTTCAGTGGAGCTTATGCTCTTGTGTCTGAATGGGAGCAAGTCCCTGCAGCCAGATTGAACATCTGGAGGAAAGCCTGAAATCAGAAGAGTGGAGGCAGTCAGAGCAGCAGATTAATGCTCTTAGTTTTTGAAATGAAATGAGGTCGGTCAGGCATAGGTGTAATGTTTGTCCACATACTTTTGGCTGTATAGTGTATCTAACTTCATCACATTGGTTCAAAAAGCTTACTCATTGATTCGCTTATAGCTCACAGTGGTCCAGGAGACAATTAATAGGGGATCACAAGAGGAAAAAGCCACAAGTCACAAGTGGACATTGCTTTTTCTCAAGGGGTCACAAGCCAGAAAAAGATGGAGGTGACTAATCTAATAACCACTAGTGATAATAAAGGAACCCTGCGGCTATGTGACTATAAATTGTGTCTGCAGAAAAGACTCAGTGGTCAGCTGGTGGGACAGGTGATTTAACAGACATCATGCGTAGCTGCTGCTGGTCAACATGTACAGCTCATACATACATGGTGTTGCTGTCCAGTGAAAACCACAGGTCAGGAAAATGTGAAAGTGAACAAAATTGTCCATCTTGCATTTAAAAAATGATCCTACTTCTTAGACAAATAAAGCCATTGGGAGTGTCATGGTGCGGCTGCAGTGCCGCAAACCCCCAGTTCTCTCTTCCCTCATTTCCTGTCATCTCTCATATATGCAGACTCAAAAAGGCAAATAATGCCAAATAATAATTTAAAAAATAATGACAAGATGACAAAATAAAACTCCACTGGATTATCTAAACATATTGTCATAAAGTACAGCTGTTTTTCTTTATTTGTAAAAAGTTGACATTTTGGAGATACATGGTTCCCACAGGACAGTGATAATATGCTTTTTGAGGCAAGGGCACAATGGGCTCCTGGGCGTGTCAAGGTGAAGGGCCCCCCTGAGCCTAGAGGCCCCTGGGCCTGGGCCTGGTTGGCTTATTTGGTAATACTGCCATGACCTGAGGTCCCCCACAGCTTCGTATAGAAATATTGGTAAATGGTAAATGGACCTGCATTTGTATAGCGCCTTTCTAGTCATCTAGTGACCACTCAAAGTGCTTTTTACACTACGAGTCACGTTCACCCATTCACACACACATTCATACACTGGTGGCCGAGGCTACCATACAAGATGCCACCTGCTACTCAGTTTTAACACACTCACACACCGATGGAACAGCCATCTGTGGGTTCAGCTTTGGGGTTCAGTATCTTGCTCAAGGATACTTTGACATGCAGCCTGGATCGAACCGCTGATCTTTCGATTGGTGGACGACCAGTTCTACCTCTGAGCCACAGCCGCCCTGTACATGTACACACAGAGACTGCAGTCTGGTTCACATCTGGAGAACATCTCTTCTTCACTGGTGATGATGGTTAGCGGTGTCTGTGGTAACTCAGTAACTCAATAAATGGTCCGTGAAAAAAATGTTTTTTCAGCGGATATCTTAGTTACAACATGATTGAGCTAGCAAAGCAGTTTTGTGTTGCTATGTGTGGTATTTATTCAGTTTTGGGAAATCACGATGTCTAGAGAGCATCAGTGGCTGCAGCTGAGGGACAGCTAACAGCAACAGCTAACAGCAGCAGCAAAGCTAACATCAGGACGTCATCTGTTAAAAGCCTCCTGTTGTTGGATACGACATGAAATTACTCCAGTTAGCTCAATCATGTTGTAACTAAGACATCCGCTGGAAAAAAAAAAAAAATTCATGTTGACGAGACGGCGTTTTGGGTGGAGCAGTCACCATGAACGCGGAGCTTGCTGTTTCTGTAGGTACACATTTCCTGGGGACACCTGCACGTCTCGGCCCCACCCCCTCCATTGTGATTGGCTAAAGCGCAGCATTGTTCAAACTCAAAGCCAGTTATATTCTCTTCTCACCTGCGAAGACTAGGGATGCACCGGAATGAAAATTTGTGGCCGAAGCCGAATAAAATTAAACGCTTGGCCGAATACCAAGTACCGAATACCGTTGTTTAGTTTTTCATTAGTTTTTGCAGATGAACCCCCTCCAAATTAGTGTTGTCACGGTACCAAAATTGGGACCCACGGTACGATACCAGTGAAAATATCAAGGTTCTGAGTAGTATCACGATACCACAGCAAAAATTAGGCAGATGTGCCTTTTGTCATTTATAAAAAGATAAATCACTTTTCTATAATACATCAATGATATTTCAATGGAATAAATTACTTATTGACTTATTCATACTTCAAAAACAGCATCAATAAGTGATTAACATAGGGGGGATCAAAATAAAATAAATAAATAAAATAAAGGGGCGTCAGTGGCTTAGTGGTAGAGTAGGCACCCCATGCGGCCCGGGTTTGACTCCAGCCTGTGGCCCTTTGCTGCATGTCTCTCCCTCTCTTTCTCCCCCTTTCACACTTCACGCAAAAAATGCCCTAAAAAAATATCTTAAAAAAAAAAAAAAAAAAAAAAAATCAACCAGCCACCCTCCTCCCCTGACAAGTAAATGTTTTATGTTTTATGCTATAGATATTTTCTGTCAGTGAGTTATAATCTCTTCTCACCTGTGAAGACCCTGCATGATCATCCTTGTTGGCCTCTGGTCCACTGTCTCCTCCCTGACCCTGCTCTTTCACTGTAGCAATAAAGATTAAAAAAATATGTGGAAAGCAAAATTTTGAAAAAGAATTAGGAATAGTAGTCGTGAAATTGCTGTGGAAATTAACCTCATAGTCAGTTTTATGCTATAGATATTTTCTGTCAGTGAGTTATAATCTCTTCTCACCTGTGAAGACCCTGCATGATCATCCTTGTTGGCCTCTGGTCCACTGTCTCCTCCCTGACCCTGCTCTTTCTATTGTGGCATTATTCCTAGCGTGAAACAAGCGATTTAACATAGGTAACAATAACATTAGTATTCTCGTTAATATTGGCATCTATTAATTAGTCATCATTTAGCTAACATTATCTACTGTTGCGTATAGATAATGTTAGTTAAATGATGACTAATTAATAGATGCATTACTCAACTTACATGGTTTGTTTGGAAGAAACTGTGCAAGGTTTTTTGCTTCTTGCTGGCTGGTTTGCTGAACATAGTTAACACACAGCAGCACTGCCCAGCAGCACACGTCTCCTCTGTGCGATTGATTCAGATCACAAAATGACAGCATGTGTATGCCCTGGCGTGGCGCCGTCTGCTCATGGTGCGTTTAAAGACGGCCTGGAAAAATATGTTATCACATGTTCAAAACGAATTCAATGGTTGTAACGGCTGTAAAAGTGCAATAGGGAAGTGTGGGGGACATGTCCCACGCGTACCCCGCGTCCGCTACGCCCATGGAAGTGTGTAAATCACACAGAACAACATCTGTCCCTTTTGTCTCAACATCTGGAACTTTATTACTGTTTCATTTATGTGGCTTTAATTTTTGGTTGCTGGGTTGCTGTTTTAGTCTTTCTTGCCAGTTGATGGTTTTTATTTTGGTTTTTATTTTGGATTTTTGATCTTTCCTTCATTTTATATTATTTATTAATTCATTTCAGTCAGAGACACTTTGAAGAAGGAATTGTTCATTTGTGCAATCAGATTTGTTCCATCTTGGAGCTCAGCAGTCCAAAACCTTGAAAATATGCTGTTTACTATCAAATATGAAAGAAAAACATCAGATCCTCTTGATATTTAAGAAACCAGCAATAAATGTTTGGCATTTTTGCTTAGACAATGACAAATGATTACTCATTCAGTTTCTATAGCCGCTTATCCTATTTGAATTCACGGGGGGCTGAAGCTTATTCCAGCTGACATTGGGCGAGAGGCAGGGTACACCGTGGACAGGTCATCAGACTATCACAGGGCTGACACATTAGAGACAGACAACCATTAATGCTCACATTCACGCCTACGGCCAATTTAGAGTGATCAGTTAACCTAGCCTGCATGTCATATCGCAGCGGTGCCTGGACAGCGTGACGTGTGTGGTTGTGCTGCTGCCGTGGTCCTGCCAGATGCCTCCTGCTGCTGCTGCCATCATTAGTCATTAGTCATACTTCTACTGTTATTATACACATATGACTATTGTCAC
>NC_065506.1:3787441-3801244 GCF_006386435.1 Epinephelus moara | reverse complement strand
CCCCGTTAAAGGGTTTTTTTGGGGGAGTTTTTCCTTATCCGCTGCGAGGGTCATAAGGACAGAGGGATGTCGTATGCTGTAAAGCCCTGTGAGGCAAATTGTGATTTGTGATATTGGGCTTTATAAATAAAATTGATTGATTGATTGATGTCTGTGGACAGTGGAAGAGAGCCAGACACAGCCCACACTGACACAGGGTTAGGATTAGATAGCTGGAGAGGTGCCAGTTCACCTCCTGGGCACTGCCGAGGTGCCCCTGAGCAAGGCACTGAACCCCCCAACCGCTCGGAGCGCCTGTCATGGGCAGCCCACTCTGACATCTCTCCACTTAGTGCATGTATAGGTCCAGTTTGTGCATGTGTGTTCGGACATGTGTGTAATTGACAACAGAGTGAAAAATTGAATTTCCCCTCAGGGATTAATAAAGTATATAAAATTAAATTAAATTAAAATTTCATTAAAATGTACATTTTATTCACTGTTACAAAAATAGTTGCTGATAAATACTCTGTTAACCAAGTAATCAATTAACTGACTTATCATTGCAACCTTCAATGAAACCCTTTTTTAAGAGTCAATACCAGTAAAAAGTTAGCAGATAAGGAGGAGGGTTGGATGGTGTATGGAGCTGTGGCAGTAAACACCCTGAAGGTACTGTATCAGCAGAGATACTGTGACGAGAGTCAGGTTAGATGGCCTCACTGTAAACGTGTTTGGAAGTGACTGGATATTCCTGTCAACTGGTAGTGACACAGCTGATGGATGAGCCACTAATGGTGAAGCATGGACAACACAGCTTATGACAATGACCTAATGCCTGTGCTGGAATGTAACTAAGTACATTTGTACTGTACTTAAGTACAATTTTTAGGTAATTGTACTTATGTGAATATTTCCATTTTATGGAAATAAATAATACATTATAGTAGCAGTAGTGATACAAAATAAATAATAAAAAAATAAGTGACGTAAAATTATAGGTTAACATACCCAATAGTATATAACATAGTTTAAATTAGCTGCACCAATATTAAATGCAATATGCAGTATTAAAGTGATTAACACATTATCAATTATAATCCAAAAATATAATATGTATTGTTCTGAATATTATTCCTATTTACTTTTGTACTTTTGGTAGTATATTTTGATGCTTACTAAATACTTTTGAACTTTTACTTAAAAATATGAATGCAAGATTTTCATTTGTTTCAAAGTATTTCTACACTGTGATGTTACTACTTTTACTTAAAGGTCTAGTGAGTAGGATTCAGGGGCATCTATTGGCAGAAATCGTAAATAATATTTATGACTATGTTTTCCTTTTTGTATAATCACCTGAAAATAAGACTTGTTGTGTTTTTGTCACCTTAGAATGAGCCATTTATATCTACATAGGGAGCGAGTCCTACTGCACATAGTCCACCATGTTGTCTACAGCAGCCCAAAACAGACAAACCAAACACTGGCTCTAGATAGGGCCATTCATGTTTTTGCGTTAGTCTCCAAAGTTCTCCTTCATGCTTGGCATATGGTAAAGGATTCAGTTCTATTACTTCACTGCTAGATGCCACTAAAAGATCTGAGTACTTATTCAACCTCTGGCTAATGCTAGTAGGCCATCAGTGCTAAATGCTTTGTTTGTTTCTTTATTTGCTACTTTTTGCCACTTCTGTCTGTTTGTTTTTGTTTACTTGATGGCATCTCCTCCCTGGGTCTTCCCTGTCACGTCCTTATTCATTCAGCCAGACTCGTCTCCAGACATCCCGGATGTCATTTACTCTGTCCAGCTGTCGTGCCGTCATTGTCTCTCACCCTTGAACTCTGCTGTGACACGGCAGAGTTGTAGCTACAATAACTAAAATGATTTATTCACTTGGGGCCTTTTCCAAAACAAACACACAGTACTAACAATCCTCTTATTCCCTTTACACACTTACAGGCTGTATCTCCATTCTCAGTTTGCAGGTCAGAAGACAACCTGCTCCTATGTGTCTACTGTATATATTAGGGATCGACCGACATGGTTTTTTCAGAGCCCATGCCGATACCGATTATTGTAAAACAGAGATACCCATAGCAGATATTTACAACCGATATATGTCTGCTATAAAAATCATAGTTGACACAGAATTAAAAAAATAAACACTGACAAAGCACTACATTCAAATGCATTCAAGCATATTTATTCTGAGAACGTTTCCAATGACACAGTACAGAAAAAATATGTCGTAGTATAGTATGTCGTCCAAAATAATTAAAAAATAGTCATACAGTAGTATAGTATGTTGTCCAAAATCATGAAAAAACTTCATAGTATAGTATGTCGTCCAAAACCATGAAAGAAAAAATATAATATAGTATGTCGTCCAAAATCAATTAAAAAACCCCAATAAAAAAAAATAAATAAATAATAATAATAATGGTAATAAAATAAAATGAAATAAAATAAAATAAAGGAGGGCTCAATTAAAAGCCAGGCTAAAAAGGTAGGTCTTGAGTTTGCTTTTAAGAGCCTAGAGTGTTATGTGCAGGCAGTGAGAAGCACACCAGGGGCAATACAGCGCAGCTAAGGAAAACAAAACTGTATATCGGCATATCGGTGGAAAAAATCACTGATACTGATAACCCTAAAAATTCATAATATTGGCCCCGATAATCAGCCAGGCCGTGTGGATGCTACAGCAGCCACAGTATTGTTATCCAAATCTGTAAAAGCTCTGAAAAAACCATGTCGGTCAATCCCTAATATATACAGTAGACACATAGGAGCAGTTTGTCTTCTGACCTGCAAACCCAGAAGGGAGATACAGCCTGTAGCTGTGTAAAGGGAATAAGAGGATTGTTAGTACTGTGCGTTTGCTTTGGAAAAGGCCCCAAATGTTATTCCTACAGTTTCTTTATTATTTTTCTTCTTCCTTCCTTTTTTTGGTTTGCAACTACTTCAGCATACTTTGCGCTACAGAAACCGTTTCAACATCAAAACATTCAGCTCATTTATGCTATTATTACTTTATAAATTTCTACTATTGATACTTTTTATGATATTAAGCATTTTCAACATTTTTTTTGCCATTCAAAACAATGGAAAAAAACTTCAACACCTCTTCAACCCACTTCACTTAGAAATGCTACTGCTTCCGCATACTTTCCGCTGGAGACTTCATTCAAACTTTAAATATGTCACTAGAACTTCAGCTAATTAACTATAATTCAGCTCTTTGATATCTTCTACCATTTTTGAGTAATTGCAGGTTACATTTTATGCTTTTTTCAGACGTTTTCTGAGTTTATAATGGGTCTCTATGGGACAGGGCTAGAGCACGTGACATCATCGCCAGAGTGAGGAGCAGCTTTAAAATATTCAAAAGATTTCTGAACAAGTTGCTCCCATTCCCACAATTTTCACTCTACATACACAATTATACATCAAAATGTAGGAAAATTTGTGCTGGTCACAGAAATGTCCCCATGGAATAACTCACACTTACACATTTGGCTCAGTGAGCTCCCAAGTGAAGAGAGAGATGATTTTTTTCTCATTCACTCCCATGTAAACTGAGAGGAGAAATTTCTGGGGGCACCAGCTTTCTAACCCGTGACCAAAATCACATTTTTGACACCACAAACATAAAAAAGACATTCCTGCAGTTGGGAGAAGCTCATCTCTCTGGTGCTATCCTCATATTGATGATTGGACTTACGGTTTGGGCATAAAAGGGAGGAATTTGAGAGGGATTTAAATCCATTAAAAAGTGTCTGCTCTCTGACTTACTCTCTGCTCCACTACAGGTGTCCCTCATTAATCACCATGACAACAACCACTAACACACAAACTCACAGACATATTGGTGTGTGCGTGTCTAAATCTTAGATTTTAAAAAATGCCACTTTAAACAGCATGTAAACATTATATATCCATGTTAGCTGTCTGTCATGTGCTATTACAGCTTTTCCTACTAATACTCAATCAATCAATCAATCAATCAATCAATCAATCAATTTTACTTAGAAAGCCCAATATCACAAATCACAATTTGCCTCACAGGGCTTTACAGCATACGACATCCCTCTGTCCTTAGGACCCTCGCAGCGGATAAGGAAAACTCCCCCCAAAAAAACCTTTAATGGGGGAAAAAATGATATAAACCTCAGGAAGAGCAACTGAGGAGGGATCCCTCTTCCAGGATAGACAGACATGCAATAGATGTCATACAGAACAGATCAACATGATAAATTAACAGTAATCTGTATGACACAATGAGACAGAAAGAGAGACAGATACAGAGAGAGATGCAGGACAGATGGTAATGACAGTAGCTTACAACAACATTAATTAAAGTAATAATATTATAATTCTAATTACGGCTATTGTGGTACAATATGTTGAAAGTATGTATTAATATCTGATAGTATACATATGTGACAATAATCATATGTGTACAATAACAGTAGAAGTATAGTACAGTGGATTAGCAGATAAATTGTGCACTTTTTGAAAAAAGCATGAAATTTCTACCATAGTTAGTACATACCATGAGGTTTATTTTCAGATGTGGAGGGAAGTCAGATTTGACCTCTAAGGCCCGGGAGAGGTCAAATCTGACCTCTTCCGCAGGAAATGCATTTTTCTAATTTATTTATTTTTCCTGCTCCAGCACTAAAATATCTGATTTCTCTTTACCAAGGGCTTCACAATGCAGCTGGTGGCCATGTGTAGCTCCAAACATATTTGCAAAATGTATTTATTAGAATTTATAACATTAAGCATGTTCAATTTAAAATTCTTACTTTGATGACTCCCAGCACTGCACCAATATCCATTTGAATTAAATTGCCTTTCTACAAATGTGGTTAACCTGTTAACTTAGGTTCGGGAGCAGAACCACGCCTCAACCACACCTCTAATCACCTGCCAAGCCTACTTATGCTGGGCCAACCCATCCTACCCCGTTTGTCTCAAGATTTCTCGAGCTCAGACAGACCGCGCGTCTCGCATAAACGCTTCACAGAGAAAACTTTCATTCAAACTAAGACAAAACGTAAAGATTGTCATAGTTACCCACCATGGATCCGGTACCGCAGATCTACCCGACCAATTCAGAGGCGATCCTTTCGATGATCCGTTCGACACCGGTCCACCAGACTCGCAGCAGCAACCAGAATGCAACCAAACACGCCGGCGTGGTCGCCTGCGTTCAGTGGTCAGCGTACCTCAGTCCCGGCGTCTCCATTCAAGCTCCGCCAACGAGAGCTCTCCGACTCCGACTCGGACCGCGGGGGTCCGCAGATCTCAGGCCTCCGCTCCTCCTTCAGCGAGGACCAGACACCGCGGGCACGGGCGTAGGAGCCAGCTCCAACCCTCTCCTCATCGGCAGCTGACCCCATCGCCTAGGCTTCCAGCTCCCGGCTCTTCACCACAGCCCACCCGTGGTGCGCCCTCATCTGCGAGATGGCAGTCTCCGCGTCCTCAAACTGAGCCCAATATCAGAGACTGGACCGTCACTCGCCTCCAACATTTCCTGCGGAGCGAGGGCATCCCATTTCACCGCAACGCCAACAAAGCCACACTTCTTCGACTGTATTCAGCCTCTATCAACGCAGCAACAGTCTCCATACCTCCCGCTCTTCCGGCTTCCTCACCCGTGGCCACCAACTGCTGGTGTCGTCAGGCGTGACGTCACAGGGCCGTCGCTGCCTCAGCCACAGCCTGCATCATCAGCCCCCTCTGGTGGGGGCCAGGTTGTATGTCCCCCTGTGCCTGCTCCCTCTGTTCCTGAATTCTCTCACATGATTTCAGCTTGCTTTTCATCCCTGTCTTCGCAGGCCTCACAAAATCCCTGTGCACATACATCCTTTCATCCCATCATCCCTTCCTCTACCCTTCCTTCAGCCATTCCCAGCAACACGGCTTCTGCTCCTCTTCCTCCAATAGCCAACGCAGCAGCAGGAGAGCCTCAGTCAGCAACTCAAGGGGTCCCACCACAGGCTAAACAACTCGGTGATGTCCAGCCTCCTCCTTCACTTCCAACTGGTCTATCCAAGCAGCTGGCCGCATACAGCAATTTAACCAGGGAATGTACTGGGGCACCCTTGACTCTGAACTCTACTGCCGCATATTCGCAGCCCGCACGTCCCTCTCCTGCGAGCTATGTGGAGCCCCTTCTCACCCTGCCACAGCATCTTCTTCTTCATGCAACACCACAGTCTTTAACCGCCTGTCAGACCAACTTGTACAGCACCTCAGCACCCCTGTTCAGGTAAATGTCCTTGCCACTGCTCTACAAAACCATCCTGATAGACAGCTTGTTCATTTTCTCATAGATGGCTTCACACATGGTTTTCATCCCGGTATGGCAGTTCTCCCTGACATTTCCCACGCCTGTCACAACCTCCAGTCTGCTCTCGCAGAACCTCACACTGTCGACACCCTGTTGGCTAAAGAGGTCAGAAAAGGATTCATGATAGGCCCGTTCGATATTCCTCCTTTTCCACTGTTCCGCATTAGCCCAATAGGTGTTGCCACTCGCAAATACTCTGGAAAAAAGAGGCTAATTATGGACCTATCTTCCCCACACGACTCACATTCCAAGCATCAACAGCGTCATTCCCAGTCCGGATTTCTCCATGCAATACGCAACCATGGACCATGCCATCACCCTCATTCGGTTAGCAGGACGTGGAGTTTGGCTTTCTAAAGCAGACATCACCAGCGCACTCAAACTTTTGCCCATTCATCCTGACTTCTGGCGTTTTTTCGGCGTTTGCTGGAAGGGGGCATATTATTTTTCTGTGTGCCTTACCTCTGGCTGCAAAAGCAGTCCTAAGATCTTCGATTCTCTTTCAGAAACCCTATGCTGGATCCTCACTAACAACCACAGGCTCCCTTACATTCTCCATCTTCTCGACGATTTTCTTGTCGTCACTCCACCATCCTCACCTCCTCGCCACGGGCTTAATACGCTCACTAACGCTTTCTCTGAACTCGGCATCCCTCTTTCCGAGGAGAAAACATCAGGACCCGGCACTTCCATTGAGTTCCTTGGCATCACCCTGGACTCAATTTCCTTCGAAGCATCTCTGCCCTTGGAGAAAATACAGCGCATCTCTCTGCTTCTGTCAAACTACCCCCTAGCAGACAGATGCACCAAACGCCAGCTGTTAGCCCTCCTTGGCCATCTCAATTATGCCATCCGCATAATCCCTCAAGCTAAATCTTTCTTGTTTCTTTTGTCTAAGGCTGCTGCCATTCCCTCTCTCCACGATAGGGTCATTCTGGACGATGCCTGCAAAATGGAAATGCGCATGTGGCTACATTTCCTATCTTCTTGGAATGGCATTTCCTTCTTCTACAGCGATTTCATCACCCAGCCTGAGGACATTCAACTTTTCACAGACGCGGCTCCCTCCACAGGTTTAGGCGGCTACTATGGAGGGGGATGGTTCGCCTCCGCTTGGCCCCCAGAGTTCGAATCCCTCAACTCAGAGTCCCGCTCTCCTTCCTAGTCCCGCTCTCCTTCCTCTGCACTTCACGAGCTGTATCCCATCATAATAGCTGCCATTCTTTGGGAGCATGAATGGTCTAGGAAGTCCATACTTATCCACTCCGATAACACCGCAGTCGTAGAGATCCTGAACAAAGGTCGATCTCATTCTTTAGCCATCATGCAGTTCCTGCGCAGACTCACCTTATTCTCAGCTCAACACCAGTTCATCCTCCGGGCAGCCCACGTTCCCGGTCATTACAACATCATTGCTGACTCATTGTCTCGCTTCTCGTTCCAGAAATTCAGACACTTGGCCCCAGAATCGGATCTTCACCCAACACCTATCCCACCGTTTTCAGCCACAATATTCAACTAGCTCCACAGCTGTCAAACCTCTCTCATGCTTCACAAGAAGCCATCCTTAACAGTCTTGCCCCAAGCACACTCTCAGCCAACCTAACTGGCTGGAATCGCTTCAAGGCATTTCACTCCACCTACCAGCTACCTTTTCCCTCTCTGGATGTCGTGTCCATCTGCAATTTCATCACCCATGCTCATTCCATCCAAAAAATACGGTCCTCCACCATCCAGTCCTACTTAGCAGGAATCACCTTCTTCATCAAACTCGTCACTGGCTTCCATTGTCCTTCAACCTCCCACTCTCACGTTACTATGTTAATAAAAGGCTTGCGTCTTCAATACATCCTCCCAGACCAGCCTAACAGATGACATCTTCCCTCTACCTCACCCACATCCATTCATCTATTCTCAACATTCAATAACTCCTGTATTTCATTAAACCTTTAAACAACATATTGTTGTGGCGTGGTTCTTGCTAGTGAAACAAGATTCAAGAAACACTATGCTTTACTTGTATTAAAAACTCCACACATCATGATTGTAAGTTGCAATCAGGCTCCATGAATTTTCCATGAAGTTTTTCTTTTTTCATTCACTTCTGAGTGCAGTAATTCCAGAGAAAACCAAGAAAACGCTCAAAAACTTGAAGAAATCCTGGATTTGCACCATAAATAAATCCCTTGTGGCCTACATTTATGACAATGTTCAATTTAATCTGCAGACAGGTTTTTCTGATATCAAACAACAATACTAAAAACATAACCGTCTGGTGAAAATAACATGATTCCTACACTTCCGGTGTGTTTCTCTGTGACACATCCAGGCAGAATGAATGTCAGTGTAGATGGATGTGGAACTGAACCCTCTCTCTGTCCTCTACCTCTTAGGTTGACCGGTGCAGCAGAAAACAAACGTTGGTATCTGGCAGTGATGTGCGCCACCCTCTTTTTTTACACTATCGCCACCATGGCCTTCACCTTCATGTACAAGTATTACACACACCCCATCGCCTGCCACTTCAACAAGGCCCTGCTGTGGATCAACCTGGGACTGTGCGGCCTCATGTCCTTCATTGCCATCACACCATGTGTGAAGCAGAGTGAGTTGATGAAACACACTTGTGTGTCTGTCATCGATTGTCAGCGGTGAAATAACACTTAGTCCATCTGCAGCTGTGCAAACATCCCCCTGTTGAAACCAGTGCTGCTGCAGATAATAATAATAATTAGATGTAAGCTAATATCATCTGTTTTTCCCTTTAAGAGCCAAACGCTGACTGCAGGCCGGCTCTGTCTGCACATGTCTGGGTTTTATCATTGAAACAGATGCTTACAGAGGGAAAGTAACAATGTACATTCATCTTCTTTACTTTAATATGATTTTGAAGTACTTGAGTATATCCATATGCTACTTCATACTGTCAGAAAAATAGTTACTTAGCAGATTATGATATATATATATATATATATGTATATATAATCAGCTAAGTAACTATTTTTCTATATATGTATATATATATATATATATATATATATATATATATATGTGTGTGTATATATATATATATATATATATATATATATATGTATATATATATATATATGTATATGTGTATATGTATATATGTATATATATGTCTCTCTCTCTCTCTCTCTCTCTCTATATATATATATATATATGTATATATATGTGGGTAACTTGCACATCTGTGAAGGCACTATGAACGCTGAAAGGTACATACAGGTTTTGGAGCAACATATGCAGCCATCCAGACAATGCCTTTTTCAGGGACGTTCCTGCTTATTCCAGTAAGATATCTAATTCAGAATGAGTGTATATTTACAAAAAAACAATAAAGGTTATTAGTTTGAACATTAAATATCTTGTCTATGGACTGTATTCAGTTAAATAAAGGTTGAACAGGATTTGTAAATCATTGCATTCTGTTTTTATTTACATGTTAAACAGTGTCCTAACTTTTTTTTTTTAATCAGGGTTGTATCTGCACATGGAAACTTTTTCAGAACTCAAAAAGAAAGTAAAAATCAGCCTTGTTTCTGCTTGATCACACAATTAACTTTAAAAATTATGTACATTTGCTGTTCAGAGTTCATTGTCAACCTTGGAAACAACAATTGAGAAAGTAGATTATATGAAAATATAAAACATTTCCAAGATTAGATATCAGGTTTCAACCCTGTAGAGGTAAAATATGTATATATCCAAATTAATTGAGATATTTTTTTCATGAATAAATGATTAAAGCTTATTATTTTTAGTTTTTTTTTTTTTTTTTACCAAACTGTAATGAAAGTAACAGATTCTTTTATCCTGATGTTTTAACAAAATAAACAGATAAATTCCTGAATTTTCATATAAATAGCTAAACCAAAAATAAGCCTACCCTATTTAAAATGTAAATATTTCACTTGAAAATCTAACTCTTTGAGAGGAACACTTTTTTCGAAATTCTTTTCATTATCAGAAGTTTTACTTTTGCACTGAGTACATGCATGTGTTTTGGGGTTATAGTAAGTGTGATACATTTCATTATGTATTCTGACTCTCTCCCTCTTTGTGTCTCTGCAGAGCAGCCTCGGTCGGGCCTCCTTCAGGCCTCCATCATCAGCTGTTATGTCATGTACCTCACTTTCTCTGCGCTGTCCAGCCGCCCGCCAGAGAAAGGTACGCTAACTTACCAGACAGAGCAGAAGCACAGTAACAGATCTCTGCAGCTCCACTGGCACACAGAACATTGAAATGTTGTTATTAATAACCCCCATTTTCCCCCCACAGAGAATTAGGCCCTGTTTAGACGACGGTTTCTCTAAAAACGGAAAAGTCTGTCCTTTGCGTTTTAAAAAACTTCTGCGATTATATGACGACGTTATTGAAATGATCCCCGTACACACGGAGCTGCAAAATCTACTGGAAATGCTGTAGTATGCACGCCAGGCAAATGGGTGGCAGTGTAAATTTGCAAAGCAACACCACAGTATGACGCCATGCGCCTGCGCTGAAGCGCCTTCCTCTACAACGTGGTGATTACAAACCAAAACAAAGAAGACACAATGACGAAAGCATGCACAAATAACTTTGGATGTTGTTTGTTTGTTTGGATGAGTTGCTACAGTAACAGATCTACACTTCACTTCGCAGCACAAACAGAGCTCGGCATTGTCGGTCGGCATGCCTGGTGACTGGAACTGTAATGTGCATGTGCGAAAAGTCTCCGTTTTCAGAGGAACTGCATATTGCAAGTTTACAGGACAACGGAAATGCTGCCGTTTCCAAAAAGTTGCACTCTGGAACCCGTTTTCAAAACGTTGCGTTTTCAGGCACCCTGCGTTTTCAGGCACCCAAAACGCCACTGTTGTGTAAACGATCAGCCAAAACACAACTAAAGTTTACAGTTTTCAGTTGAAATCGTTGTCGTATAAACGGGGCCTTATTACCTAACTCTGTGGTTCCCCTCAGCTCACCAGCATTTTTGCAACATTTAGCACCTTGTTTTGGTTTTACAGGCTACTGTTCTGGTTCACCCTCATCACTTTTCAGCTTCATTTCTTGGCTCAGCAGACAGTGGGAAAGTTCTGCTAAAATCATTGTATATCACCTGCCTACCTGTCTAGTAACACAAAGAACAACATTAATACTAAAAAGACTGCTAAAGCCTCATATTAGCTTTGTCTGACCATTTGCATTTTTGCTCTGGACAAGGACGTGGATTTTGTTCCCCATCTCTGACTATGGCTAGTATGGAGGAATGATAATGGCAAACAGTTACTTTCAGTGTAGACATGCATACTGCACTAGACTTGAAATAATTTGAGACTCTTCACCACAGCTCTCTCTGTGAAATAATTGAGAATTAGTTTGTCACTGACTTCATCAACCTGTCCTACTTAGACTTAGACACAATCCTATTTTAAAATCCTCTATAATTTGCCTTTTCTTTTCTCATAATGACTCACCTGTTGGCTCCAGGTAAGACAAAGAGCCTTCACATGACTGAGACATTAGTGCAGGGGTTTGTCAGAGGACCCCGTCTTATCCAGGGTTTACTGTATATCTTAATGGCACGCATGCAAATACACACACACACACACACACACACACACACACACACACACACACACACACACACACACACACACACACACAGATAATCCGGGATGAGATGTGCTCTGATACACTGACTGCTGGGCTGGTGTACTGTGGTGAGGGCAGACTGAAGGATATTTGTTTCACATTCCTCATGGATAACACATGAGTACAACCTGGCAGTGTCATTACATATGTTCTCAAACAGCCCTGTCCTGGTGAATGGATAAAGTACAATACACTGTTTAATTCTGCCAGTAAAGAGTCTGTTTTATTCAGCTCGGGAAAGGTCAGACAGGTCAAAAGCTTAAATAGAAAACACACGTTGAAACACAGTTCTAATATATTGTTGGATGTATTTTTCTTTTTCTGTACCTGAATTGGCCAGGAGTACAGCAGATTGGTATAGGCACAGATTTCCACCTTCTATGGCAGAAAAGGTTTCTGTGATGTAAAGCATCAACAGTCATCAATTTACTGATTCACAAAAGGAGTGCAACTCTCTCAACCCAATCTCCAGAATGCATGTTGGCATTTTACGTTTCTATAAACAACAAATATGTAACATTTGCATGCTATTGTGTAAGATTGTGTTGAAACATCTCATTTCTTTATGTTTCAACAGTGTTTGGGTTCACATGTGGTTATGTTTAGATACTGAGATTTATTGTTTGTTGCCCTCGAATGCTGCTCTGCAGTGGTCTGCAGCTTGGCAGCCATCTTGCCTGGGTGTCACAACACCTCACAATGTCAAATGCAGCTGTTATACATGCAATCAGTCACTTTAGAAACATTGATATGATATGTATGAAATGTACAAATCTAACGTATCTATGTTTTACAGAGATGTACAATGTCAACATTTTCTTCTGTTGACTGGGCTGTCTATAGCTGCCATTTTACAACAATCAACAATCATAAAGCAGAGAAGAGACAAATGTAGTCACGGAAGATGGACTTATTTGTAATGCAGCCACAGCACAGGTCTGGTTTTGAGTAAAGAGTTTGGTCATGTTCAAAGACTGCCTGTCTAATTTGCATACTCACATGCCAAACTAAAAGTTGTCTTCTACTATAATCAATAATGTAGCGTAATTATTAGGGCTGTATCTGACTCAGAATTATGTCAGTTGGATCACATTTGGCTGTTCAATACGAAAACTTGATAAGTCCTTTTTTTTTTATATAAAGTTTTAAGGTTTGAATGGGGCTCAGCGGGATGTTCAGTGGGACAGCTGCATTCACGCAATATAGCAAACAAGCTAACTGCAAACTTGCAAAATCTGCCTGGCCACACCCAGTTGGCGAAGCGCAGGTGCGCTGCGCCTCTGCCTCGCCCAGTCTGCGAAACTAGAGGCCAATTAATGAGCAATCCATTTACAAAACAGATGATAAGCAGCCTGAGATGTCTTCAGAAAAATAACTGCAATTTCAACAATATATCTCAGTTTTTCCACATTTCGTCAGTCTATTTTTCACTATTAGTCTAAATGTGCATTACAATTTACAGATCACAGTGGATCTAAAAATGCACAAAACATAAGTGCAAAAACATTCTGAAAACATTAACAATTAATGAACATGGTGTTTACAAAACAGATAATGAACAGCCTGAGATTCCTTAAGAAAAAATGTGCAATTTTAACTGTCTCCGTTTTTCTACATCCAGTCAGTCCACTACTCACAGTCATTACATGTGCATTTTTACATACATTTGTGCACCCTTCACCACACCAAACTAAAGTGGAAGCTGTTGAAGAAGTAGGTTGAGTTATCTCCTGCCTTACAGATCAAAAGGCAGTACCTTAGTAATAGATTCTTTGAACTAAAGCTGCAAATTGACAACATTTTG
>NC_065506.1:3786463-3786941 GCF_006386435.1 Epinephelus moara | reverse complement strand
CCCCTCTCTTTGCTAACACTCATGTCCTGAAACTGCATCTCACTAACTCAGCTGTACTGCATGTCACTAACTCGGCTTCTTCTCCGGAGCCTTTGTGCTCCACTGTCTCGCAGGTTAACTTAAATTGCAGCGGTGCTTGCATAGTATGATGTGTGTGGTTGTGCTGCTGCCATGGTCCTCCCTGATGCCTCCTGCTGCTGTTATCAGGTCTCTATCGTCTAAAGCAGTGTTAGTAAACGAATTAATATCAGATAATCATATTGATTTCACACAGAAACCTGGCTGCGTCAAGATGAATATGTCAGTCTCAATGAATCCACTCCTCCCAGTCATAATAATACCCACATTCCTCGAGGCAGCGGCCGAGGAGGGGGAGTTGCAGCCATTTTTAACTCTAGTCTGTTAATCAGCCCTAAACCTAAACTAGATTATAATTCATTTGAAAGCCTCGTTCTTAGTCTTTTACATCCGACCTGGA
>NC_065506.1:3776510-3783797 GCF_006386435.1 Epinephelus moara | reverse complement strand
TGTCGTATGCTGTAAAGCCCTGTGAGGCAAATTGTGATTTGTGATATTGGGCTTTATAAATAAAATTGATTGATTGATTGATTGAAGTAAATCAGAAAAAGTGAATATCTGCACTACCAGGGCACATTGGCAGAAAAAGTGAATATCTGCACTACCAGGGCACATTGGTGATATATTGTCACAGTGAGACATTCTCATGTTTCTGCATGCTGTACTTTTGAGTTGGCATTATATTCTAGATGCATGTTTTTTTAATCGTTTATATTTCTAGATTTATTTATTTGGGTTTTATCAGTATTTATATCTATTCACATTTGTGTGTTTTTGAGTTTGCTACATGTTTTTACTGGTTTTTATATTATTGCATGGTTTTATGGTTTTATTCTTACAATGCATGCTTTGTGGACTGAGGATGAGAGGAACAATATTAGCCATGATTAACTGACCACACCCCCTGATAGGCCGGCACAAGTCAGTGTGCTGCTTAAGTGTGATGGGACACAAGTATGGGGAGAGCACGAAACAGGAAAGAGGACACGGAGAGCGACACGAGAGGCACGGGCAGAAGACAGCGCACACGCACACGGCGAGAGCTACACGGCGAGAGCTGCACCGCGGAGTAGAGGCTACCCGATGGAGGATCTGCACGGACTGAAGGCAGAGCAGCAGATACTCGAGACGAGGCCCGAGACGAGACCCGGGACCGGCGCATGGAGGCAAGGCGACAGACACTTGGTCAACGCTCATTTAAGCTAAATAAAGGAAAGTGTATAGCTGAGTTGGCCGGTGTGTGCGTGTGTAACCCCTCTGTCTGTGTGAACATGTGACTGAGAACGCGTCTTGTCTTCCACAGCGGCAGTCCGTGGGAGGCAGAGCAGCGCAGCCATGTGGAGAAGACGCCAAGAGACCGAAACGAACGGCGGGTAGACAACTTTACAAGGCCTACCTCTTGCTATCCCTCCTCAGAGAAAGGATTAAGTAAACATTTCCCCATCCAGAACGTCTCTCAGCACAGACATTTTTGAGCTCTGGAAAGACTTTATTGAGTGATCTGGCTGAGTGATAGCTTTTATTTGGACACATCCTCATTCCTGTCAGCCATTTTTAACTGCCCATCATTGTTGTGTGTTAACACTTTTTTTAGCCATTGTTAATCTCTGCATTTGTCAATGCTGTGATTTTATTGGTTTTAAATAAAGTCTTCTTTTTAACAGTGGACATACACAGTGCTGGTATAGAAAAGAACCCCACACCTTTTGTGTGACAATATCACTGCTGTTAAACTCAGTGTGGGGTTCAATGTCAGCTAATTAAAAGTTAGTATCCCAAATGTTGTCTAATTTACCCCAAATCAATTAGATAGCCACCCCTGAATTGACAGGTTGTGCCAGCGCGGGAGAGCCAAACCAAGGTTAACAGGGTTTTAGTTAACCGGATGGTGTACAGATTGCACGGGATTTAAATGGCATTGGATGAATGATCAGACTAGGTGTAGGGCTAAGGCATGAACCTAGTTGTATCCCATACATGAAAGGTACAAGGTGGTAAAAGGATAAACCCTCGGCCTTTGCTGCAGACATGACAGAGGTTATCATAACAGTTCAGAAAAATAATTGGGACAAATGTTGCCTTTGTCTGGACACAAAAAAACTTCATAAACCGAGTTTATTCAACAGAGAATGTGATCTTACTGGTTATGGTAACATTGCAAGAAATGTTCCATTGTTTGCCGAGATCGATGCTCTCCCTATCTTACAAAATCCACGCTGACTAGATGAAGGTGATGGCATTGAAAGCACGTTGACAAGAAACAAGGCAAGGTATCATCTAAGCTGCAGACTGTTGTTCAACAACACAAAGTTGGAAAGGGCCCAAAAGAGAGCATCTTCTGCTGCTGCTGAAGACACAGAAGATACCAAAGGTATCAAGGTCAAGAGACCAAGAAGATCCCAACCATCGCAAGTGTTGTGCTTTATCTGTGAAGATGAGAGTGTAATACCCCCCTTAAGAGATGCGATGACAATGAATGTGCCAGGAATCTAAGTGACACGAAGCTCCTAGCAAAGCTTAGTGCTGGTGATGTTGTTGCACAGGAATTAAAGTACCATCCTGCCTGTCTCATTGGACTGTACAACAGAGAGAGAGCCCATCTTAATGCCCTCAGGCATGAACAGAACTCCGGAAGCTCTGCGAGCCATAACCTGTATCATTCAGCTTTTTCAGAACGTGTTCCAATTATCCAGTTATCCAGATCCAGTTATATTCAAGCTTATAGATCTTGTCTCTCTTTACAAGCAACAACTGCAGCAACTGGGTGTCGAATCACCAAATGTGAATTCCACTAGACTGAAGGAGGCGCTGCTTTCAAGCATACCTGAGCTAGAAGAACACAAGATGGGGCATGATGTACTGCTTTCTTCCAAGAAGGACATCAGCTCTGTTCTGTCTGATGCGATTGTAGCAGGGACACTTTGTGTTCAGGCTGTATGACCCCCTGTGTGAATTAGGTCAACTCCTCCCAGGTCCAGCCCCCTAATCAACCTGAGGGTATTTAAAGCACCTGTGGCAACATGGCTGCCTTTTGCTCTTTCTGCCTGTTGGTTGCCACATGGTCTCCTCTCTGTGATTCTGAGGTAGGTGATGCTGTTCAGATTGTTCATGCTGCTTGGAGGTTGTTAACTTTGAAGTGTTTGCTTAGTGTGCTGCTTAATTTTGCATGTACTTAGCAACTGGATTGCATTTGTTTGCCTAAGTCGTTTTGTCTGCCTTAGTCTGTCTGCCTGGTTGTATTGGTGTCCGCCTGCCTGAGGTTTTGGTGATCCCTGACAGTGACCTGGATGTTAACCCCCTCAAGTTTGCATAGTCAATGCATCTTTATGTCAAGGTATGGGTTATTGTATCTAGCAGTTGATGGATATGAGATACCTGCTATTACCATGTTATTACTCTGTTATAAACTTCTTATTAACATGTTATATGCTTGTACTTTTTAGGTCTTATTGGCTGCTGTTTTGCCTTTAGTTTTAGCTTTGATAATGCTGCCTTGAGACGTGGTGACCTTCAGACAGTATCGTATCTGCTTTGTCTGTAGCTGCCTAGTCGTGAGGCTAGGTTGTATTTTAGAGTGAACCAGCTGGTTGTTACATTTATTGTTTTGTTCTTTTATTAATACTCTTTGTCCCCTTTTAGTGGAGCTGGTTGCTGGCTAGTGGTGGAGGCTGGGACACCATATTGAACACCTGTTTGCTGTGATTGCCAGTTGCCGTGAGAACACGAGTGGTGGGTGAGTTTGCACTGTTGGAACACACCTTTAGGTAGACTGCCTCCCCACTACTGGCCTCAGCCCACTATTCCCTTGTCTATCATAGTTTTAGTTATTCCTGCTGGAAGTTGTTTTTTTTTTTAAAGAAAAGTAATGTTAAGAATAAATTCATAATTGTAATAAAACCTTTTCTACATTTCTATCCAGATCTGATCAACTCCTCCACAGATGCTTCCAGTTCTTATTCAATAATCAATAAATTTGTATTTCTTTTAGAACCATGTCTTTGTCTTACTTCAGGTAATGAACTTGTGCTGCCTGTATATGACCAAGGTGTTAGTCTAGGTTCGTAATATAACTCCTGGGGTGAGATTCCCCAGTTGGCGTAGTCGAGCTGTTACATTCTGGTGGCTTACAAGCCCCTCTAGCCCCGCCACACAAGCAAATGCAATGATGCTGAAGCCCTTTACCTAGCTAAGGCTGCCAGCATCATACATAGAGAGATGCTTAATCACAAGACAAAGTTTGACAAGTTCCATGAGGGATTTGTTGAGGAATCCATTCCACCAACCCTTCTTCAGTTCATCTGCAATATCGAACATGACGTGGATATCAAGTCACATTTAAATCATGGGGTATTCAAATCAGACATTGCAATAGCACAATTATTAAATGCGAAGAAGAAACAGCTCGCACACCGCAGGGCTCCAATGTTCAGTCCATTTATTAGCACCGTGTGCAGCAGAGAAATAGAAGTAACGTTTCGAGCAAGACGCTCTTCGTCAGACTTGAGATACACAGGGTGACGCCATCTTAAGTACATGTGATATGGGTCACATGATCAATGGGTTACAGGGAAAAGAACATAAATCAAGGTCTGTCTGTCTGTCTGTCTGTCTGTCTGTCTGTCTGTCTGTCTGTCTGTCTCACACAGATATCAAGGCAACGACTGACAGAAAATATAGAAAAAATTACAGGAAAGGACGGATGTTCATTCATACCCTTGGGTGACATAGTCTGTAAAGTTCAATACCGATATAACTCAAGGAGGCAACAGTGTGTTCCATGAGGTTAAAGTGATTAGCCACGGGGCTCTTTTGGTCATGATTTCTGATAGCACACATATGTTCAGAAATTCTGTTAAGAGGTCTGGATGTTTTACCAATATAAGCGAGACCACAGGGGCACTTCAGCATGTATATAACATTGTTAGTTTTACAAGAAATCACACCTTTGACAGAGACTTTAACAGTACGTGGATGATGAAAAGTTTTAGTTTTACAAGTAAAGTTACACTGTTGACAGTTGCCACATTTGTAGTTGCCTGGTTCCACAGGACTCAGAAAAGAAACAGGAGTGGGTGGGGGACTGGGATTGTCCGCCCTCACCAACATATTTCTGAGGTTGGGAGGTCTTTTAAAAACAACACGAGGAGGGTCTTCCAGGCATCCTTTCAGAGCAGGGTCAGTGGATACAGCATGCCAGTGTTTATGCACAATAGATGACATCTTTTTAGCGAGAGGAGAGTATTGGAAGGCACAGGTAATTCTGTTATCAACGGTTTTGGTAGTGTACAAGCACACAGTTTGTCAGGTTAGAGAAGCATTCAGAGGCTCAGGTCAACCACTCTTTTTGTAGCCAGTTAGCTCGCGACCTCATTTCTTTCTTCTCAAATGGACTTTCTTTGTTTTCCATTATGATATCAAAAACTCAAATACTCAGAGGTCAAAAAAATCACTGGAGACACGTAGAATCAGATGCAACTGAGTTTAATGTGCTCGCAGGCAACAAACACATCACAACTCAATGAGCCAAGCTCCGGAGCAAGACTGAAATTTCTTTGTTTGCGCACTTGTTTTTATTGTAAAGATTTTCTGCTGAGTCATCTCTTTCTTAATCCTTCCCACTTGGCTCTGATCGTAACGATATCCCACCTCTGCTGAGTCACTTTTTCTCCTTTCATCCTACCACCATAATGGTGTCATATTTCTGCTGAGTAATGTTTTTCCTAGACAATCTAAGACCGCCTCCTCTTACTAGGGTCATTCTCAGGACAAGCTGTAATTCCCCTAATTTTCCACCAGTGTTTCTGAGCCCATCCTCATGCTATTTTTAGAAATGATGCCTAGGTACTCCACCACAATGCTTAAATGCTCAGTGAGTGTGTCATAGGAATACATGAAATAATAAACCAGTGTGTAATTTGTCAATGCACAGAGTACATTGCTTCAACACGTATCTTTTAAAAGTCAACTAAAAGGTACAGTATATGTCTTCAGTAAATCAGTACATTACACTACACAATCTGTGTTCAAGGTCTGTCTTTTGTGTGTTCAGAAATCAGTGTCTGAACTGCATATGTGACGTACACGGTTCAGCTGAGCAACAGGCAGGCTTCTTTTCAGAGGAGTGGGGTGATAAGACTGTCCATGTAGCAGCGAGTTCCTGTAGGCTTCCTATACATCGAGGCACTGAGGCCGTCACTACTCTTGATGATAAGAATGTCCAAAAAGTTCATTTTCAGGGGGTCATAGTGAACTTTAAGTGTGTGTTCTGTGTGTTGATGAAGTTATAAAAGTCTTTGAGTTTATCTTCTGTCGAGGTCCAGATGAAGAAGACGTCATCTATGTACCTTCTGTAAGTAGAGATATGTTGAAGAAACGGATTCCTGGAGGGATTAAGCACCACCTCCTTCTCGAACAGGCCAACATAAGGACGCAAAACTGGGCGACATCTTAGATCCCATGCTGACTCCCGACACCTGCAAGAAGAAGTCCTTGTCAAACGTAAAATAGTTTGTGGTCAACACAGTCTCCAACAGTTTTAGGATGCACTTAGTGCTAGGTGTGGTTCTGTTTTCTTTCAACAGGAAAGTTTCAGCTGCCCTTAGCCCTCCTTGTATAGGGACATTGGTGTATAGGGACTCCATATCCATGGTTACCAGAAAAAAGGGACTTTGATTGGTTTGGACAGTTTGAATGACAAAGAAACGCGGTTTCGGGGGCACAAAAATGCAGTTGTGTTTGGCCAAACACAATACATGTAAACATAAACACAATGAAATACTGCAGTTATCCTATCTACAGTACACAGGTCCATGTGGACTAGGCCTTATTTTTCAATACAAGCAAAACATGAGGCATATGGGTTAAATAGCATGGTGGATATTCATTTTAGTATTGATCACTCTCCACTCAACATGCTTATTTACCTATACATTTTTGTCTTTATAGGTAGTCTTGCAAATGATGGCAAGCCGAAGATCACCCGTTGTCTGGGCACACCCAAGATCTCACTACTGTTGGGATACAATTGTTCCTGATTTCACCTTTTGTCCAGTTCATCCAGAACTTCCGTGTGTCCCGCGAATCATTCGAGTACATCTGCAGTCGAGTGAGGCATGTCATTAGCAGGAGGAACACAAATTACTGCTTGTGTGTCCCCATTCAGAAGTGGGTGGCGATTGCCATCTGGAAGCTGGCCACCGGCGGTGAATACAGAACCATCAGCCATCTTTTTGGAGTAGGCCTGAGACCTGTATTTAACTGTGTGCAGGATTTTTGCAATGCAGTCATCAAGGTGCTGCTCCCTACCCACTTTGCATGCCCTGATGCTGAGAAGTTGGTGGAAATGGCCGCTCACTTTCAGAGTTGTTGGAGGGTACCACAGTGTGTTGGTGCAATAGATGGAAGTCACATTCCAATTAATTTTTTTCAATTCAATTAAAATGGCTTCATTGGCATGAGGTAACACTGTACATATTGCCAAAGCAAGCATTTGGAATTCAAAATAATAATAACAAAGGAAAACAATATTTACAATAAATTAGTTATAATCTATACTGTTGGTAATACTGTATGTATAATATGTATAACTATGATTGACTCCATCACAGTCATAGTCACATTCAATCAATCTCAGTAATAACAATAATAACACTAATAACAACAAACAACAAATATGTGTGTCACTTCCTGTCTCTCTGTCTATGGCAGGCACAAAGATTGTGGAAGTTTGTGTTGAAG
>NC_065506.1:3771470-3775504 GCF_006386435.1 Epinephelus moara | reverse complement strand
ATTTCTGTGCCATTCAGGTTGAGGCCAGGTGCCGTGGATTGATCTAATTGACATGCAAATTCATTAATGTATAAATTGAAGAGGATTGGACTAAGATTGCATCCCTGCCTCACCCCACGACCTTGGGAAAAGAAGGCTGTTTGTTTGTCTCCTATTTTAACTGCACATTTATTATAGCACCAAAGGAGTTTCCCAGAGACTACTACAACCGGAAAGGATGGCATTCGGTTGTTCTGCAAGCAGTTGTGGATGGCAGAGGTCTTTTCTGGGATGTATGTGTTGGCTTTCCAGGGAGTGTGCACCACGCAAGAATCCTAAAACAGTCACATTTGTGGGAAGTCCTAAGTGACGGGGAATTTCTGGGCCAAAACAAAGTGTCCATCTCTGGCTGTGATGTTGGACATTACCTGATAGGTGATCCAGCCTACCCCATGCAGAGCTGGCTCATGAAGCCCTTTGCGGACACTGGCAGATTGACCCCTGAACAACACACCTACAACTACAGATTAAGCAGTGCACGGTCAGTTGTGGAAATGGCCTTTGGGAGATTGAAAGGACGGTGGAGGTGCCTCCTAAAAAGAAGTGACTGCAAGCTTGACCTGAGCAAGAAAATGGCTCTGACCTGCTGTGTCCTTCATAACATTTGTGAGGAACATGGTGACAATTTCACTGAGGAGCACCAGGACAGAGAGGCCAACATTCAGCCTCCTCTTCAGGCATTACCAGAGCATGGCAACCAAGAAGGGGCTGACATTAGAGCTGCTTTACTGGCATATTTTAACAGAGAGAATGATTGAACCTGCCATTCAAATGTCTTGTAAGAGCCATGTATTTACTTTTGTTTCCATGTATTCATTTTTTGTTTTGAGGGTTATTTTCCTCTGAGCCACCATAGGTCAGTGTCGTTTCACATAGCTAAGGCGGAAGGTGGCTACAGGTGTCTTAAATTTGTGTTGATTTTGTAAAGGTTTGCTGAAGTGGTAGGACGCTAACAGGTTTCAACTGTGCTCGGTTTTTATTTTTGTATCTCATTGTGATCAAAGGCTTACTGGAAGTTAAAGGAACCATCGCGAGAAATAAAACGCATTTTGAGTTAAATCGCAATGTCTACCATCGGTTTTATTTTGTTAAACTGAGTACACGCCCTAACAGCCATTTATGCCACTGTCAGCCGGTAGCGGCTGAGTATAACACTAGTCACTACACTTCTGGTTGTGTATTCTATGGTCTATTATCTATTGTTTTTGCTGTTTTGTTGCTGCTTACCTGACTTTTACCTGTGTTTGCTGGACTACTTCATGTCACCAATATTGTGTCATCCTTCAGTTCAAAAAATTCATAGAAATGATTATGGCTGTCATGTTCTTATTTCTTTATGAACAGTGACTGAAGACATCTAGATGAAAAGCATCTTCATAAATGGGTAACCTGTTGAGTTACTGACTTATTTTTACTAGCTTCACTTGAACTTATGAAAAGCATCTTCATAAATGGGTAACCTGTTGAGTTCTTGACTTGTTTTTACTAGCTTCACTTGAACTTATTATGAAAAGCATATTCATAAATGGGTAACCTGTTGAGTTCTTGACTTGTTTTTACTAGCTTCACTTGAACTTATTATGAAAAGCATATTCATAAATGGGTAACCTGTTGAGTTCTTGACTTGTTTTTACTAGCTTTACTTGAACTTATTATGAAAAGCATCTTCATAAATGGGTAACCTGTTGAGTTATTGACTTGTTTTTACTAGATTTACTTGAACTTATTATGAAAAGCATATTCATAAATGGGTAACCTGTTGAGTTCTTGACTCGTTTTTATTAGCTTTACTTGAACTTATTACACAGTTAAATTGTACATCATTAAGTGAAAACATACAGAAGCAGACATGTCTCTTTAGAAAACTAAAGTTTATTTAAATACAAGAAACAAGCTAAAGACAAAAGTGAAAAGTGTGCATAGAATGTGCAAAATAAACTGTCCATGTAACAGAGCTGCTCATTTCTGGGCTTGGGCCTTCATCAGAGACACCATGCGCCCCATCAGTCCAAGAAACGCACCGGTGTCCAGCTTCTGCAGCAGGGCATCATTCAGGTCCTTGCTGTGCTGCAAGAACCTCTCGTCTGCCCTCTCCAGGTATTCCAGCAGCCCTGCGTTGCTGTCTCTCTTCCTCTTCCCTGTGTGCAAGAATAGAAGAATCAGTTTAAAAAAAAAAAAATTGAAGTCGTAAGTGGCTAAACACAGGTTCAGCATTACAATGTAACAAACATGTCAGGTCAACAGTCAACACTAGTCTTACGACACAGTATACAGACCTCACACCATATGGAAATGAGGATGTGGGTATAAAAGTAACAGTGACAGTTGTGCATAGTATTGCTGATTGGAGTATGTAACTGCCCTGGTTCAATAGTAGCAGTCATGGGTGGTAGGGGATTGTGTATGAATGATTGTTCATTTATCACAGCACACATTTATATTATCAAGTCATACTTTTAGGTATATCTCCATGTTTGCATAGTGTCTGGTGAGACAAACTACTGGATAAACAGCACAACAACTCTTACCTGGTCTAGTCTGGTGGCTTTGACCTGAGCTGCTGGATGGTGTCGGCGAGCTGCAGTGGAGTAGCGACGTTAGCTCCAAGTTAGCATCGTCTTGTTCGATGGCAGATAAGTCTGTAGACCACATGAAAAACAGTGCTTTAAACAGTGACTTGTCCACTACACATTATACAATGTTTAGCCAACTGAAAGTGGGGCTGGTAGGTGAGCCCATGGCTAAGTAACTTGCTAACGTTACGTTAGCTAACGTTAGCAAGGCTAACCTGTTGATCAGTTAACATTAAGCCAAGCAGACATCACAAACAATTTAGGGCCCGCATCCTCGCGGGCCCTAAATTGGGACACAGCTGCTATCTGCAGAAACTGGTAACACTAAACAACTGTATGCAAGGCAAAAACGTTCGAAAAGAAACTTACTTTTTTGTAACTTTTTGAGCTTGTTGTTAATCTGCTCGATGGTCCTCTCGTACCCCGCAGCAGCCATCTCTCACTGTATTTGCAGAATTATCAGCTTGGTCCGCGAAGCTCCCTCGAGTTTCTTCTGCACCTCTGCTGACGACCATAACGCTAGGAGACAGCTGGTTTCCTCGACGGACCACTGTTGTTTTGATGCATCCATGGCTTCTCTTCTCTCGCTGGTTTTTTAAAAATGGCGCTTCGCACGGTCTCGTTTATTGTTGTTAGTCTCAATAACCCAGCCCCCTTCCCCGTGAGGTATTGGTTCTTTCTTCTAGTCCAGCAAAGAACTGGTGCCACTCTGGAACCGTTTTTTCTGGCCCAGAGCCAGTTCTTTTGTCTGTCGAAACAGGAAAACCGGTTCCAAATTAAGCACTAGCCCCGAACCAGCACTGGAACTGCTTTGGTGGAAAAGGGGTAACAGTGGTCTCGAAGCAGTCCTTCAGGGCCTCCTCGGCCTCATCAGACCACCTCTTCACAGTGCGGGTAGTTGCTGGTTCCCTCTGCACCAGAGGTCTGTAGACAGGCAGAAGCTGAACCAGGTTGTGATCAGCTTTTCCCAGGGGGGGCAGGGGGGGCAGGGGGGATGAGTGGTATGCCTCCTTGGTGTTGGCATAAAATAAATATTGTCTCTGGTGTGACAGGAAACATACTGGGTGAAGGTCGGCAGGGTTGTGGATGGACAGGTGTGGTTGAAGTCCCCAGAGATCAGAAGGAGGGCCTGAGGGTGCTGTATTTGCAGCCTACTCATAACAGAGTGGAGAATGTCACAAGAAGACTCAGCCTTTGCAGACGGGGGTACATACACTGCTACCATAATCAATTTCAATTATCAATTTTATTTATAAAGCCCAATATCACAAATCACAATTTGCCTCACAGGGCTTTACAGCATACCACATCCCTCTGTCCTTATGACCCTCGCAGCGGATAAGGAAAAACTCCCCAAAACAACCCCTTTAATGGGGAAAAAAAACGGTAGAAACCTCAGGAAGAGCAACTGAGGAGGGATCC
>NC_065506.1:3769662-3770660 GCF_006386435.1 Epinephelus moara | reverse complement strand
ATGAGAATTAAAAGACAAATCTTGATCAAATATTACTCCGAGGTTTCTTACGGTAGTGCTAGAGGCCAGAGCAATGCCATCTAGAGAAACTATGTCATCAGATAAAGAGTCTCTGAGTTGTTTGGGGCCAAGATCAATAACTTCAGTTTTGTCTGAATTTAACATCAGGAAATTGGTGCTCATCCAAGTTTTGATGTCTTTAAGGCAGTTATGGAGTTTAGTTAATTGATTACTTCCTTCTGACTTCATCGATAAATACAACTGAGTATCATCCGCATAACAATGGAAATGATGTTTCTAATGATGTTACCTAAAGGAAGCATATATAGAGTAAATAGGATTGGTCCGAGCACAGAACCTTGCGGAACTCCAAAACAAACTTTGGTACGTAAGGATGATTCATTACAAGTAATGACATGAGAAACCTCCCTGGGTAGATAATATGGTCTCATGCCAACAGCCAGCAGCTCAATGTCCCTGCAGCAATGCTGTTCCTTGATAGTGATGTGCCCAGAGTTACACCATCTATCATTCACAAACACAGCCAGCCCTCCTCCTTTCCTCTTACCGCTGTCCTGTCGTGTCTGATGAGCTGGAATCCATCCAGTGCGGCGATCGTGTCCAGTACTTCCGTGTTCAGCCATGTTTCTGTAAACACCAGCACGCCGCTCTGCCGGTGTTGTGTCCCTACTGGTTTCCAATTTAACTGGTTTCCTTACCGAACAGCTGCAGATGTGCTTCGCTTCCGTCAGCAGATTCGTCACAAATTCACAAACATACACAACATATTACTGGCGATCTTAAAGTCGCAGCCCACATCTACCACAGCGAATATGCTTCTGTAAGTGAGCACTATGTACCAGCGACATTAAAAAAAAAGAAAGGAAAGAAAATATGATATACACAAATTTGCGTCAAGCTGGACTCGATTTCACGTCAACAAAAGACAATATAACACAAACCACATGTCTACCTGTGTGAGCCACTGAGACTCACAG
>NC_065506.1:3768496-3769162 GCF_006386435.1 Epinephelus moara | reverse complement strand
TGCTACTTGGCCGTCAGATGTAGTCTTCTTTTTTCCCCCCACAACTTTATTTAAGACAGGAAGTTTACAGAATGCAGATCTTCAACATTACACATATATGTCATATATCACATATGCCAGAGTTTACAAGAAAATATTAAAAATATAAAATGTTTTCTATGTGTAAACTTACATTTGTGAATGTGAAATCTTGCCAAAAGTAAGATGAGATTAATAATAAATCTTTCAATGGGTTCTGTCGTATTTCTGTTAAAGTCCAAAAGTCCAAACAGCACATCCCTCCAAAACAGCTTAAATTATTTTTTAATATTGTTCGCAATAAAATTACAAATATCACTCCAGAGTCTTTTGACAATGGGGCAGTGCCAAAATAAATGAGTAACAGTTTCAAGCGTTGGGTGTAGTCTTTGTGGTGTGTTCAAATGCAACTGACACAGGGTGACGTGAGGCAACGTAGACGATGCAACAGTTGGCTTTCGTTGCCGCTAGTTTTTTGATGTCGGTTTGGTGTGTCAGCACCTTGTACAGAATAACATGGATGATCATATTAATGTGTATGTGGTCTGAAAATAATTAATTAAACTCTTCTCAAGAATCCTGCTGTCTGTGATTTTATTTGTTAAGGAACTAATTGTAAAGATGATGATGAAGTAATGAAAGACTACT
>NC_065506.1:3758731-3767583 GCF_006386435.1 Epinephelus moara | reverse complement strand
TTCCTCATTAGTTCCTCATTAGTTCATCAGTAACTACTCTAATTTTGTGTACCGTAGTTCCTCAGTAACTACTCATTAGTTCCTCATTATTTACTCATTTGTTCCTCATTCATTCCTCATTAGTTCCTCATTAGTTCATCAGTAACTACTCTAATTTTGTGTACCGTAGTTCCTCAGTAACTACTCATTAGTTCCTCATTAGTTCCTCAGTAACTACTTTAATTTTGTGTACCTTATTGTAAAGTGTTACCATATGTTTCCATCAGAGCTAGCTGCCAGGTTGTCAGAGTGTAATACTATTGTTATTGTGTCATGGTAGTTAACGAATGTACAATTCCGTTTGCTTTCTTAAAATTTCGGCCGACTTTTTTTTTTTTTACTTGGTCACAGATCAGTCATTTAAAATGCAGCGAAGCATAATACTTAAATTAAAACATAGGCTACTGATGTAACACTCAAATTAGATTTTAAAAAGTGCAAGTACACAAAAAACTAATGATTACTAATAATTACAGTGACGTGAGTAAATGTAAGTCCTTGCTTCACCTCTGTAATGATCCAGTGGCTATAAGTGCTTGGTTTTTATTTACATATTATTAAGCGTATTTTGAGAGCATTTTCCGAGTTAGATCGTCACTTTTTAAACATGACAGGCTTTGTCATAGTGTGCAGTGTTGTGCAGACTGCGATGTGGCACTGAATATGTTTGTAGACAAGAACAAGAAACATTATATGTGTGGGTATTTTCAAGGCAAGCCGAGGGTAACCAGTTGTCTCAAGTCAGCCCAAATCAAAATGTTACCAGGATGCTGACGTAATTTACTAATACCTGAGGAAAGCCATGCGCTCTGTGAGTCTCAGTGGCTCACACAGGGAGACGTGCGGTTTGTGTTATATTGTCTTTTGTTGACGTGAAATCGAGTCCAGCTTGAGCAAATTTGTGTATATCATATTTTCTTTCCTTTCTTTTTTTAATGTCGCTGGTACGTAGTGCTCACCTACAAAAGCATATTCGCTGTGGTAGATGTGGGCTGCGACTTTAAAATCGCCAGTAATATGTTGTGTATGTTTGTGAATTTGTGACGAATCTGCTGACGGAGGCGCAGCACATCTGCAGCTGTTCGGTAAGGAAACCAGTAGGGACACAACACCGGTACTCCCTCTGATGGCGTCCATCTTGTTGGGGAGCGATCTTACGTTCCCCATGACGACAGACGGGAGGACAGGTTTGTACCGTCTCCTCCGGTGTCGGCGCTGCACTCCGGTGCGACATCCCCGTCTCCTTCTCCGCAGCTTGCGGCGAATATCGTGCCTCTCCTCGGGTGATGCAGCGCTAACAGCCGGTCCCGGGTGTAAACAATGGAGCCACGGCTGGGCACCAGGGCCTGCACACGATCATGTCCGTGGAAAAGTAGGAAAAAGACCGCTATAAAGAGAGCGGTCTTCATCTCCATACCAAAACAAAACATAAGTGCTAGCTAACTGAAAAAAAACCTCCAAATAAGAAAGTTAAATGAAAAAGAAATTGAAAAAAGCTCAGTGGTGAGCAGGAGCTGCTGTAACAGGCGTCCGCACTGGGGGTGCCATCTTGTAAACTCAAGGCAGCTCATGTCAAATTTCATGCCTATATCACCAACTAAACAATTACATCACTGGGTACGTCCCAAGTCCCTTAAAATTACTGCTAACCACATAACCTAGCCACCCTACCTAACTGTTTAGTCCCTCCCACTTAGGAAAACATTTCAGGAGTCAGGAGTTAGGAGTGAGGAGCGAGGATTGCTGATAAAACACATGAGACGGCCTTACTCTGAAGTGTCACGTAAAGCGACGTCCTATTCTGGTGTAAATTAACAGTAATCCGTATGAGACAGAAAGAGAGACAGAGATAGAGACAGACAGAGAGAGAGAGACAGAGAGAGATGCAGGACAGACGTAATGACAGTAGCTTACAACAACATTAATGAAAGTAATAATAATAATTAATATTAATAATTAATATTACCTACAGCCTATTAAACATTATTCCACTCACATGACATGCAGGACAATTAATGATGGGCAAATGTGTTTGTGTATGTGTGTGCGTGGTGTTATATCACTCGAGCAGCTGCACATTTAACAGCCACGCATCACAGACAGTCCGCTGAACACCGCAACGGGTTGTGAATGAAATAAACTTAATTACAACATGACAGTCTTGCACGAAATATCATTAACGTTACTCTTTGTAGTCACGTAGGCATGTGAATTACAGCGTTTCATTGCAAAGAATGCATGAAACGGGTACACTTGCGCTATTTCTCCGCCATCTCGTTCAAATGAGACAGACGAAGGGGGCGGGTATTTATACGTCATGGCCTCAACCTGAAAAAGACTTCCTGTTAGGAACCTCTCGTGTTACCTTACTCATCGCACCTAACAGATCCCTCCTAACGCCTAACGCTAACTCCTTACTGGCAGAAATAAGAGACATGAGACGGCCTTAAAGATGGCGGACCTCGAACGACTTCCGGTTCAAGTAAGGAGTTAGGAGTTAGCAGTATAAAATAAGAGACTTGGGATGTACCCACTGAATTATTCCATTAAGGTGGTGGCCATCTTGAAAAATGGCCGCCATCTTGAAATTTCAATTGGCACAGCAATTTTCTTGTCAAGTGACCCATGTAGACTGCTCATACCAATTTTCACGCTTGTATCACCAACTGAATGATTTGGCCTAAAATCAGCTCAATCAGAAATCAAAAGGAGCAGGCGTGGGAAGCTGTGTCCCAAGTAGTTGGTTTGCCTGGTGAGTTGATATTGAGAAAGAATTTTTTAAACAGGGGGCGAATATATCCATGCTAATATAACGCCTAGCATGCTTATCTCCCTTGTTTCGTGTGAATGTGACGATTTTGTGGTCTGCCGACCGTTTTGTCTTTGCAGGGTTAGGGTTAGGGTTAGGGTTAAGAAGAATGCAAATAAATTAGAACAAACGAGTCACTTCAAGGCAGTTATCACCTCAAGCTATCGCATAATATAGGCCACATAGCATCCAGGAATAGCTTGGCCACCACAATAAGTTGGTGCCAGTTTCATCCATTCATTCAATCATTCGTCCTCCATGTTGATATGCTAGCATTCAATGTAGGGTTAGGTTAGGGTTTGAACGTTATGTCATTCACTCCCAATTTGCTGGTTTATCCGGGTTTTGTCTAATCTAGGTCAAACCTATGCGGTGTGGCGGTAGCCAGGTTAGGTTGTGGGCTATGATGCTGTTTCCAGCACTGCATTCAGCATTGAGATGCTTCGTGCAGACTCCCATGAACGCATTTTTCATAGACCAGTAAATGAATTTGCACACTGCATTTGAAGTTCAAACCCAGACCGTCACCGTCTTGAAATAAATGTTAAATGTATAAATGTAAATATAAATGTTTCATTGACTGATCAATTCAATTTCAATCAATCAATCAATTTTATTTATAAAGCCCAATATCACAAATCATGATTTGCTTCACAGGGTTTTACAGCATACCACATCCCTCTGTCCTTAGGACCCTCACAGTGGATAAGGAAAAACTCCCCCCAAAAAAACCTTTAACGGGGGAAAAAAACGGTAGAAACCTCAGGACTGATGTATGGATAATGTTTTTATGGGAGGACACAGTAGCACCAGACACTTGAGAAGAATGAAATAAGAGCGAATGAGATTCAGTACCTAAGTTTAACCACTGATGTATGTTATACTGTGGTGGATAAGTAATAATAATAATTAATAATGCGTTTTATTTATAACGCACTTTGCTACATGTAAAAACATCATAATAAAAGACAACACAAGGAAAAGAGCATCAGAAATATCATAAAAAGCAATTAAAAGCAAAACATGTAAGGCATTTAGCAGCAAACAAAAGGGGAAATATAATTATAATTTGTATGATTTCGTAAAAAGGAAAGTTTTAAGTCCTTTTTCAAAACTTTCAGTTGTCTGTGGTGCCCTCAGGTGGTCAGGAAGGGCATTCCACAATTGAGGTGTAGCGGCACAGAAGGCTTGGTCGCCCATGGTGCTGAGCCTGGTCCTAGGGCTGACGAGACAGTTTGAGTTTTCGGAGAGGAGGGATCGTGTAGGGGTTTGTGGAATGAGCAGTTCTTTGAGGTAAGGGGGGGGCATTGCCATGGATGCATTGATGAGTGAGGAGGGAGATTTTGTATTGAATTCTGGCAGAGATGGGAAGCCAGGGGAGTGAGTGGAGAATGGGTGTAATGTGTTTATGTTTTCGCACTCTCATCAGGATCCCAGCAGCGCTGTTCTGAGTTGTAGCTGCTGGAGGTTTTTGCCAGGGATCCTGATGAGAAGAGCGTTGCAGTAGTCTAGTCTGGAGGAGACAAAGGCGTGGACCAGTTTTTCAGAATCTGATAATGCGATTAACATGAGAGTTGGGCGGAGTTTGGCAATATTTCTAAGATGGTGGAAGGAAATCTTGCAGAGGTGTTTGATATGAGCTTCGAAGATGAGATGGGGGTCAAATCTTACACCAAGGTTGGTGACGGATGAGGAAAGGTGAATGTCATGTCCAGAGAAGGTGATGCTGATTATGGAGGATGGCTGAATCTGGTTTGGGGTGCCAACTAGAATTGCTTCAGTTTTGGAGCTGTTGAGATGTAGGAAGTTGTGATTCATCCACACCTTTATCTCCTCCAGACACGTTGTGAGAGTGCACAGGGCAGATGATGGAGATGAAGACATTTGGGGGGGGGTTACAGAGGAGTGTGAGCCAGTTTTAATGTAAAGTTGTGTGTCATCGGCATAACAATGGAAAAATATTCCATGGCGGCTTATGACACGGCCGAGGGGGAGCATGTATAATGTGAAAAGGATGAGGCCAAGGACTGACCCCTGAGGGACCCCACAGGTGACAGTGTGTGTCTGGGAACGTGCATTGCCAAAAGAGATGTATTCTGATCTGTCAGTGAGGTAGGAATGAAACCAGTTTAAGGCTGTGAGACTTTATAAACATCAGATTAGTCTAAACGGTGATATAGTGACGTGAAAAATGTGAGATATTCATATATATATAGAGCTAAAGTCTGCTAGTTTTCTACCCGGAAGTATTTGTTAACAACAAGGCGATTCCCTCCGAAGGGACACTAACAACTCAAAGTACACGTCAAATAAAATTTCTCCAAACATGTTTTTTGTTATTTTAGGTAGTTATTATCAAGCTAATGTATGTTCAAGTGTTCACTTCCCCCAATAAGTTGGTTTTAATTCATTATTTGATTCTATAAACACAGTCTGACCATCTCAAGCTTTTATTTTGGTACTTCCGGTGACCGGCAGTGTGAATTTGCATATTAGCTAAATATTTAGTTTCACCCAGAACATTTAGATTTAACATTTAATATTTACATTTAGATTTAGCATTTAGATTTAACATTTAGATTTAGATTTAATATTTAGATTTAACATTTAGATTAGATTTAATATTTAGATTTAACATTTAACATTTAGGTGCCACATTTAATATTTAGATTTAACTATTTAATATATTTCTAAGTTAACAAATATTGCTGTAAATGTGGTAAAAGGTGATGTTAAAAAATTCACAACACTTTTTTAAACATTGTTTGAAGCTAAATGTGGCAAAATGTTGATGTTATTTTCAGCGTGAGCCACTTTACAAACGGCACCCCATACGAAGGTGAACCGGCGTCTTCTGCCATCAGCAGGTCATTTGTGACCCTGACGAGGGCTGTTTCTGAACTGTGAGCAGACCGGAAACCAGACTGGAATTTTTCATAGAGGTTATTATTTTTTAGGTGATCCTGAAGGTGAGCGGAGACTAGTTTTTCCAGAACCTTGGAGAGGAATGGGAGATTTGAAATGAGTCTGTAATGAGCACAAACCTCTGGGTGTGTGGCCTGATAATGGTGGTTTTGAGGGTAGCTGGGACATATCCGGTCTGGAGGGAGAGGTTTATTACAGCGGTAATAAGGGGGCTGATGACAGAGTGGTTATTTTTTTTACTAAGATTGTGGGGAAGGGGTCCAGGGCACAGGAAAAGCATTCGCGTTTTGTGTTTTCTGTTGTCTATTCAATAGTGAAGACCTGCAGAAGCACATGGAAAGGGCTGAAAGACACTTACAGAAAGACTAAGAAACGAGAGAAGGAAAGGAGGAGAAGTGGAGCAAAAGGAGGGAAGGTTAAACCATGGAAATATGCCGGCATCATGGCATTTATTGATGCATTTATGGAGGACCGTCCCACCTCCAGTAATATGGTTGAGGTTGGCAGAGATGGAACCAGCGAGAGCGAGAGCATGAGCGAGAGTGAGAGTGAGAGCGAGAATGAGAGGGAGAGAGAGGATCCAGGGACCCCATTGTCCCCAGTCCAGCCTTCAGGAGGCAGAGCACAGGGCCCGGACCAGGCGTCAGACCAGGCGTCAGGGAGAGCTCAGAGCCCAGTAGAAGATCCAATGGAAGGTACCTTGGGGAGTTGCAGAGCCAGAACCCCAAGGGTAGGTGGTGGGGAGCGAGGCGGCAGCCGTAATAGCGGACGCAATTTAGAGCTTGAGAGTAGGCTCATCACAGCTTTGGATGCCATCAATAGTAGACCCGTTGCCCAGTGTCCTCCGGCCAGTGAGTGTCTGTTTTTCAAGAGCCTCCTGGAGGACTTTAGATTGTTGTCTGTACGCTCACGGCAGGATTTAAAGGTCCAGATGCACAGGATGGTCTATGAGGCCAGGCTTCGGGAGGTCAACCCATGGAGTGGGGGCCATGAGGCGCAGCTGACAACACTGTGAGAGCTTATTTACCCTTGCAGTACTGTCAGCTGCCCCCTGTTCGCCCTCCCTCACACGCACACACATGCACACACTCACTACAGATGTTATGTGTTTTTAATGGTTTTAATGAGGTGTTGTTCTCTCCCTCCCGTATACATACACACAAAGAATTTTTTTAGAATTTCCACAGATATATTATGTGCACTGTGATGGTGAGGCACCACTCCCTTCCTCCCTAAGTGCGTGCACACACATTGTTTATACATTCTGTGCTGCTGTTTGACTGATGCTGAAGTGCTGAATCAGGCCTATTGCATTGTTGCATGGATGGCAGTCGCTTTTTGCAATTATTTTATGTCAAATGTTTTTATCAGCATTTGCTGAATTGTTCATTTAATTAAATAAATTTAATGGGTTTTTTTAAAACAATACTTGGGTTTCTTCTCAAATGTTAAGGCACTGACACACCAAGCCGATGGTCGGCCGTCGACCAAAGTCGGGCGGGCGGTGAGCGTCTGTCGGCCTAGTTTTTGTGGTGTGTCCCGCACCGTCGGCACTTTGGCGTTGCCGTCGGTGGCTTTTCGGCCGATTGAGCATGTTGAATCGGCGGCGGAGTTTGTCGGTGAGAGAGATTACTCTGATTGGCTGTTCAGGTTTTATTTCCTCGCCCCTGTAGCGAGTGAATCTGCCTGTAGTGAAACCGGGGCTAACCGGTGCTTCCTCCTCAGGCTAGCTGTGAGGCTAGCGGAGCGTTAGCCGCAGCATGACCGGAGGGAAGCACAGCCAGTTAGCCTCTGCTAGCTTCCCAGCTAGCCCCGGCTCTCCGTTAGAATCCAGACAGAGAGCCGGGGCTAGCTGGGAGTGGCTAGCGGAGAGTTAGCCGCAGCATGACTGGAGGGAAGCACAGCCAGTGCTGTGTAGCTGTCTCTGAGCTAGCCCCGGCTCTCCGTTTGGATCTAACCGGAGCACCGAGCCCTGGTTTGTTATTCAGGTTAAAGTGGGAAGTAGCAGCGTGTTTATCTGGCAGCTGAGAGAAGTGGAGCCTGCGGAGGAAACACCGGGACCGTCTGGATGTAATAGTCCGTGGAGGTGCAGCGGTGCTCGGCTGCGCAGATAGGAAACCCCTCGGCTGACAGGATGTACCACTCTCTCACTCTTCTCTCTCTCGCGCAGGCGCAGAACATACATGCCACTTGGCCGTCGGATGTGGTCCGTGTAGTGTGTTCAAATGCAACTGACACAGGGCGACATGAGGCGACGTAGACGACACAACAGTTGGCTTTCGTTGCCACTAGTTCTTTGATGTCGGTTTGGTGTGTCCTTTATTGTGCACCTTTATTGCACCTTTATTGTGAATAGTAGTGCATCGACTGAATACCATTTTATTCGAACACAGTATTTCAATTTGATGCAAACACACACCTTTTGAGGTGCTCGCTGACCAAACTTTCACTTCATTAAAAAAACAGTGTTGTGGCATATTCAGAGCTTTATGCTGTATTCATTTATTATTTTATTTACCAACGTTTCGGTTGGAAAATAAAATAATAAATGAATACAGCATAAAGCTCTGAGTATTCACAGTAGTCAGTAATGTTCTATCATATCATGTATTTCATTACTTAATGAAGTTATGGAAATCATGCTTTTTAATGTAGTTAAGAAAAAGACCCTTTTTGGGGGGCACACATCACACAGGCTACCAGGCAACAGTTCCCTCATTGGAAAAATAGGAAACGTATGCCTCTCTGACACGGAGTGCCTCCTGAGTTGAGTTGTTGCTTCCTACTTCGGTGAGTGGCTGCAGGCCAGCAGCTTCTCTGTCTGCGGGTGGTCCTGGTTGTCCTGCAGGAGACAGTTGTGAAGTATGCAGGTGGCTTTCACACAGGCATCCACATTTACACAGGAAGCTACCTGACGTGCTGACGTATTGCGGTAAGCGAGTTGTGTCATTTCCGGTGTTTCTGTGACAGCGTCTCTGTACTGCTCTGGTGAATTCTGCTAGCCTGTTTTCTCACTACAGTTGCTTTAACGTCTACTTCAAGTCTTAACCCACACTGGTTCTGTTTAAGCACTTATAGC
>NC_065506.1:3733439-3754500 GCF_006386435.1 Epinephelus moara | reverse complement strand
TCTATTGCACGTCTGTCCGTCCTGGAAGAGGGATCCCTCCTCAGTTGCTCTTCCTGAGGTTTCTACCGTTTTTTTTCCCCGTTAAAGGGGTTTTTTTGGGGAGTTTTTCCTTATCCGCTGCGAGGGTCATAAGGACAGAGGGATGTCGTATGCTGTAAAGCCCTGTGAGGCAAATTGTGATTTGTGATATTGGGCTTTATAAATAAAATTGATTGATTGATTGATTGATTTGCAGGGCTGATCCCAATGACTCCTCTGTACATATGGCATTGGGATGTGAGAATACCAAGAGTATTCTCAACAATCAGCCTTGTATGGGATAGCCTGAAGTTGAAAATCCTGCGGCTTCCATACAGGTGTGTGCCAGGGAAAGGCCGCATGAGGTCGCAGCGCAGCGGGAATGCCTCATCTGCCACGAAGACGAATGGCTGCGGTCCCAGGTGCTCAGCTCCCGGCAGTGGAGAATCCTGTGGCAGGCCAAGGGTCCCATCCCGCAGTGACCCGGCCAAAGGTGGAGTTGGCCAGGACGCCCCCATCACTGGTCCTCCCATAGCCGCCCACAGCCACTACTCGGAAGCAGTACTCCACATCCACCACTGCCAGAGGCACGATGGAGTACGTCCCCTTGTAGTTGTAGAAGAGGGACCTGGAGTTGTCGGGGGCCCTGATCACCACATGCTTGCTGAATGGATCCGAGGCAGTTGGGGAAGCCCCACCTGTGCTGGAAGCCCTCGGCAATGCTCCTCCAATTCTCCGTGGTGGGCACTGGCATGAACTCGGGAACCAAGACATCCCAAATCGCCCTGGTGACCTGGTTCACTATCTTGGCTACGGTGCTCACGCCCACATGAAGCGGAGGCAAATTGCCAGGCCCTCTGTGGGAGGTACAGGGCGATGGTAATTTGTGTGCTGCATGGTGATCAGCGGCCCAATTTTCGACAGCAAGCTGCCAAACTGATCTATGCCCAGCCTGAAGCAGCACTTGAACCTCTCCCCATCCAGCTGCAGCTCCCGCACCAGCCGATGATAGTCCCCGTGCTGTTCACGGCCCCGGAGGATATCGTGAACCCAGACCCGACTGCGGCTACATCCACGCAGGTCAATCACAAGAGTATCTTCTTCCATGTTGAATCGATATACATGTGGACAAGCGCACATATTTATACAATTTCTTTGTGTTCTGGAACACTTGTCATTAGCACGAATGCAATTCATTTGCTCTCCGTACCACCAGTTTAACTAATCGCACCATTGAAATTGTAACACACGAAAATGCTCAAAACTCATGTTGAAGAGAAGAGATAAGCCGTTTAATCCATATATACCCATATATGTACCCTACCTCATGCATATTGTCTTGACATTTATGTGACGGCAGCGTATTTTCCCAGTGTTTAATGTCAGACCTATTTTGTCATGAACTTAGCACAGAAAGGGCAGGACTCAAATGCACAACTCAGACCGGTAAAAAGCAGCAAAACAAGGTTTATTCCAGGCAGGGGTCGGTACACGAGGAAGCAGACAAACCAGGCAAAGGTATCCGTGACGTGAGGCAAAAGGCAAGGTCAAAAAACAGGTAAGGTTCAAACACAATTAAGCTATGACTGAGGCTGTAGAAAAATGCTGGAACGTGAGCTGTGAATATCAACGAACTGGCGACGAGACAAGACACAAGGGGGAATATATGCAGGACTGATGGGGAGTGATTAGACACAGGTGCGGGAGACACAATCAGGGATCAGGTGCACACAGACGGGGAGGGGGCAGGGCAGACAGGAACCTGGAACAGAGACAGCGGTGAGTGATCACAAAATAAAACAGGAAGACAAGACATGAAACATGAGGGAGAAAAATAAAATACTTAACAAACAGTGGAACATGACATATTTAGACTTTTTATTCTATTTTCATTGTCCAAACGTGAAAGTTTCTGTACTCAGGCAAATGCATGAAGTCACATTTCTGTGATAGCATCAAGGCAGAGACATATTTTCCCAGTCTTTAATGTAGGCCAATTTAGTAGTTCTGTTTTCATTGACCAAACGTGAAACTTTCTGTAGCCTACTTGTGTAAACGCTTGAATTGACATTTCTGTAATGGCAGCAGAGCATCTACACATATTTTCCCAGTGTTTAATGTAGGCCAGTTTAGTAGTTCTGTTCTGTTTTCACTGACCAAATTTCTTTATTCATATAGCCTAGCTTTTGGGGCTGGGCAGCTGGCAACGGCGCTGTGCTCCAGCCAGTAAACTGCTTTGTAGCTCCTTTAAATTAACAAGTACGATCAAACGTTCGAATATATGACATCATGAGCAACTTGAGCAACTTGAGCTGCCAAAAATATTTTGGACAGTGCCGCTGCTTGGGTGACCTTGGCTGCTTTTTAGCTTTTGCAGCTCTTGGTGTGCACGTACAGTGAGAAAGGCTTCTTCATGGCAGCTGAGCTGAAAACATTCTCTCTGAAGTGGAAAGCAAGGTCGAGCTAAAGTTGTTCAATTTTTTTTTCTCTCTCTTTTTCTTCAATATACAAAACAGTGTGATTAATCATATTACAGTAATACTACTGGTAATGCCAGACAGCATCAATGATCTACCAGTAAACTTGATGTTAATGAAATTAATCAAACAATTTCCAATGGTAATTTTTCAATGATGTTTTTAATAAAAGACTGAACATTGAGGCTCTTTATCACTTTTTTATGTACATTTCCTGCTTTTCAATTAAGACAACTTTGCATGTGAAGTTTGTTTGCGTCAGACTCTACACAATAGTGTTTTCATCATCTTATTCCCATCACTGTTATGTTAACAAATCGAGGCCCATATTCATCAAATTGTTAAAGTGACATTTTGGACTTGATTTGAAAATTTAGAATAAAAATTCTTCACATTTATCACTCACAAACTTAAGATTTAAGAGTCTTATGTGATGTAAAAATGCTCGAGAGCTAAGGAGGTGGTGTGGTTGGTGTAGATGGCGGGGAAACTGAAAACTGGAATATCGTCGACTGACAGTCAAATAATCAAAGAAAATGAGAAAAAAGGCAACAGCAACATGAACTCGGGAGAAGAAGAAACTGATAGTGAGTGAAGTGTATCAGCAACAGCAAGGCAGATAGAGGAATATAAAGTAATAAAACTTTCTCAGAGTGGTGCATCGTTTGGTGGGTGGAATCCAATTTATCTAACAAAACTGATTAACAAGTTGCTGGAGGATGTTAAAAACGCTATGATACTGCGAAATGGATCAATCAATCAATCAATTTTATTTATTAAGTCCAATATCACAAATCACAATTTGCCTCACAGGGCTTTACAGCATACAACATCCCTCTGTCCTTTGTGCCCTCACAGTGAATAAGGAAAAACTCCCCCAAAAAAACCCTTTAACAGAAAAAAAAAATGGTAGAAACCTCAGGAAGAGCAACTGAGGGGGGATCCCTCTTCCAGGACAGACAGACGTACAATAGATGTCGTACAGAACAGATCGACATTATAAATTTGCAGTAATCCATATGACAATATTATACATAAAGAGAGACAGAGACAGAGAGAGAAATTGAGACAGCCAGAGAGAGATGCAGGGCAGACAGTAATGATAATAGCTTACAACAATATTAATTCATCATTGCTGATCTTCTGTCAGGATAGCGCACAACAAGGAAAGTTCACTGCTCAAGGATAAAAAGTTTGTCCATGGTGTCATTTCAAGAGTACCTACAGTTGTGTCAGAATAGCAATTTAAAGATAACCTGGAGGGCACAAAAGTGTTGGAAGCAAAACTCCTGAAAACAACCAGATATGGAGAAAAAATGTGACAGCTTGTCCGTCATGATTAAACTCGACAAACCTTAACTACCAAGTGAAGTGTATATAGGTTACGTGAGCTATGAGGTATGGCCATATATCCCTCCACCACTAAGGTGTTTCAAGTGCCAAAAATATGGTCATTTAGCAGCAAACTGCAAGGGCAAGCAAAGATGTGGTAGGTGTGCAGGTGAGCACAAGTATGAGAAATTTGAAAAACCGAAACTGAAGTGTTGCAATTGTGAAGGTAAACATAGCTCAGCCTATCGAGGATGTGAAGTCAGTAAGAAAGCAGCAGAAGTGCAATGAGTCAAAGTCTCTCAGGGGATCACATATGCAGAGGCAGTGAAGAAAGTGTGCGGGCAGACAGAGGCCTCTAAATCAGTGGGCACAGAGAGTAGCAACAGACCCTGCGGTGGATGTAACAAGATTGCTGAAAAGACAGATTTGTTAATTTTGAGCAAGAGTGAATTTGTGTTGCGGCATGGTGGTGTGGTGGTTAGCACTGGCGCCTCACAGCAAGAGGGTTGCCGGTTCGATCCCGGGTGTGGGAGCCCTTCTGTGCGGAGTTTGCATGTTCTCCCCGTGTCAGCGTGGGTTCTCTCCGGGCACTCCGGCTTCCTCCCACAGTCCAAAGACATGCAGATTGGGGACTAGGTTGATTGATAACTCTAAATTGTCCGTAGGTGTGAATGTGAGTGTGAATGGTTGTTTGTCTCTATGTGTCAGCCCTGCGATAGTCTGGCGACCTGTCCAGGGTGTACCCTGCCTCTCGCCCGATGTCAGCTGGGATAGGCTCCAGCCCCCCCGCGACCCTCACGAGGATGAAGCGGTTAGAAGATGAATGAATGAATGAATGAATTTGTGTTGTTAATGGTAGATGTGATAAACTGCTCAGCACAGACAGACAAGAAAACGAAAAAAATCAAGATCATAGTAAAATCAGCAGAGAAACACCTTGGAGTTAAAGGACTAAGCTGGGAGTTGCAGTTGAAGAAAAGTTAAGTGAAGGAACTTCTAGCACTCAGGCATTGGATGGGGGCTCATAATGGTATTAATTGACCTACAGTAAAATGCTAGAAGCCTTATTGCTAATGGACAAAAATATAAAAAGTATGTTTCAAATTTAGTTGACAAGCCTCGTGATGTGTATACAGGAAACATGGCTGAAATCAGTGTGGAATTTTGTTTTATATGGATATACTGTAATCTGGAATGATAGGGAAACTGGGAAAGGTGGAGGTGTGGCTACATTTGTAAGGGATGGGTTATAACTTATCTAGAGAAAGAACAAGAATCTATTGTAGTGAAAGTATGCACAGGAAAGGACAGCAGTCAATTACTATAACCCTTGTAATAGACTAAGTCCTAACATGTTATTAAATGCTGCATGTGGGCTGACACAAGGTAAAATAATGTGTGGGGATTTTAACGTGCACAATACTTTGTAGGGGAGTAGCAATACAGATGCTAATGGGTCTGTAATTGAGGAATTCATGGATGAGAAGGGCTTAGTATGTCTTAATGATGGAAAGGGTACAAGAAATAACATTTCACAGAATACAGAAAGTGCAATAGATTTGACATTCACATCCACTGTAACTGCAGGAATTAGTACTTGGGAGGTATTGAACCAGTCATTAATGGGTAGTGATCACTACCCAATAAGAATCAAAATAGGAATAGAGATATGTCAAAAGGGGGAAAGGAGATTACCAAGGTGGAAGTTAGGTAAAGTGAACTGGGGTGCATTTCAAGTGTTAAGTGAAGCCAGATGTGCAGAGCTAACAGGAGAGAGTATAGTAGATGTGGAGGAACTTAATAAAAAGTTGGTTACAGCTATTATACAGACAGCAGAAAAGACTACTCCAAAGAGTGTAGGAGGCAAATGTAAGAAAAGTGTACCATGGTGGGATGAAAATTGCAATAAAGCCATTAAAATGAGAAATAGAGCATTCAGACAACTTTAAGCTCACCACACAATGGACACATTGATTCAATATAAAAGAGCACAAGCAACAGTTCTAAAAACGGTTAGATCAGCAAAAGGAACATACTGGAGTCAATACTGTAAAAAGATTGGGAGAGAAACACAACTGTCAGATGTGTGGGGTATGATTAGGAATGGCATAAAGAACAATTTTGAAATACCAGTGCTGACCAACAGAAATATAAGTGCAGTTAGTAATGTAGAAAAGGCAGAACTCTTAGTGAAGACATTTGTGAAAATCAACAACTCAGGAAATCTATCAGAAAAAGCTAAGCAATGTAGAGACAGTACCCTTGCACAAAATCCAGGAATCACAGAAAGAGGGGCTTCATCAGGAGAATATTTAGATTTACCACTTAATCTTTTTGAATTAAGGAGAGCCCTTTCTAATGTGCGGCAAACCTTGCCAAGAAAAGACAATATCTGCCACAGCATGCTAGCTCATATGAAAGACAGTACACTTGAAATTGTATTAAGATTGTTCAACATGATATGGAATACAGCCACAATCGATCGCAAACATGGAAGCAGTCAGTTATTGTACCAATACTCAAACCAGGTAAAGATTTATCTAATCCATCATCACGTTACAGGCCCATTGCATTAACTTCACAGTTAGTGAAGACAATGGAACGAATAGTAACAGAAAGACTAAAACACTTTCTAAAGAGCAAATGACTATTTTCTAATTTCTACATATGACAATGGACAATGGACTCTGTCCTATGTCTGGAGTCAGAAATCAGGAAAGCTCAAACTAACAAAGAATCTGTTATTGCAGAGTGTTTTTTTGATATTGAAAAATAATAGTAATAATAATAATAATAATAATAAGCTTTATTTGTATAGCACCAAACAAAGTTACAAGGTACTTTACAACAGCAGAATAAAAAGGCAGAATCCAATAAAATGACAATAATATAAAAACATAAGAACATAAAAAACAATAAAACATTAGAAAATAGAGTACATTATTAGATGACAACAGCAATTAAGTAAAAGCACATTTAAAAAAGTGTGTTTTAAAGAGAGATTTAAAAGAGGACAGAGATGTGGCTCAACTGATCTCGTCCGGCAGGTCGTTCCAGAGCGACGGGGCCCTGATAGCAAAGGCCCGGTCGCCCTTGGCTTTCAATCTAGATCTTGGAATCTCTAATAGGGACCCACCGGAGGATCTCAGGCTTTGCCTTGGCTCATATGGGACTAAGCAGTCTTTGATGTACTTAGGGGCCAGTCCCATCCGGGCCTTAAAAGTGATCATTAAAATCTTAAAATCAATTCTAAAACGCACAGGTAGCCAGTGTAATGAAGCTAAAATCGGGGTTATGTGTACTCTTTTGTTTGAATTTCTGGCAGCAGAATTTTGAATAAGCTGAAGTCTGGAAAGATTATGTTTACTTAGGCAGGAGTAGAGTGAGTTACAGTAATCTAAACGGGATGCATGAATGACAATTTCCAGGTTCTTGGGAGACAGAAAGGACTGGATTTTGGAGATTCTGCGTAGTTGGATGAAACAAGACTGGACAATTGTTTTAACATGCTGATTAAAGTTGACATTACTATCAAAAATTATGCAAAGATTTCTGCAGCTAGGGGTGATGCTGGTGGAGAATAAGCCAAGTTGTGGTGAGATGTGATTGTGTGTGGTGTCTGGGCCTATGATAATGACTTCGGATTTGTCTGGGTTCAATTGAAGGAAGTTATTAGACAGCCAGATTTGTACTTCATTTAGGGTTAGGGTGGAGAGTGTTCAGTTGATGGTTGATGGTAGGGTCGAAAGAGAAATAAAGCTGTGTGTCATCTGCGTATAAATGGAAACTAATATTGTGTCTGCGGATTATGTGTCCTAGTGGTAACATGTAGACTGAGAAGAGCAGCGGGCCAAGGACTGACCCCTGAGGTACTCCACAAGACAAAGATGCTGTGGAAGATCTGCAGTCACCAATAGCAACATTAAAAGTCCTATTTTGGAGATATGAGTAAAACCAGTCTAAAACTGTGCCAGAGATGCCAACCCACTTCTTGAGACATTCCAATAAAATCAGGTGATCCACGGTATCAAAAGCTGCAGTGAGATCTAAAAGGATTAAAATAGATGAATGGCCAGAGTCAGCTGCTAAAAGAAGGTCGTTGAGCACTTTGAGGAGCGCAGTCTCTGTGCTATGGGCCGCTCTAAAGCCAGACTGGAATTTTTCAAACAGGCCATTTCTGGTCATAAATGAAATTATCTGTTCTGCAACAATTTTTTCTAAAACCTTGGCCAGAAATGGAAGTTTGGAAATGGGACGAAAGTTGTTCAGGATGGTGAGGTCTAATGAGGGTTTTTTGAGAAGTGGTTGTACTAATGCAGTCTTGAAGTGGTCAGGAACTATACCTGATGAGAGGGAAGAGTTAATTATAGTTAAAATAAAAGGACAAACTAAATGCAGAACTTCTTTAAGGAAGCGGGTGGGGATGATATCAAGAGGACAGGATGTGGACTTCATGCTAGAGATGGTTTTGCCAAGATGTTCTACTGAGACAGGGTGAAATAAATTTAAAGAGCACGACAGATTAATGGGTAGATCGAGTGTTACAAGAGGCAGTGGGGTGATTTGATTTCCTATTGTACTGACTTTGTTAGAAAAGAAAGATAAAAACTCCTCACGTCTCCGTAGACGGCTCAATCACAATGGGAGGGGCATCTGTAGTGCGGCTGATATTAAAAAGCACTCTGGTGTTATGCTGGTTTTTCTCAATAATATCTGTAAAATAGTTTGCTCGAGCATTTTTAATTTTCAAATTAAAATCTTTCATTAAAATTTTTAGACTGTCAAAGTGGACAGTTAATCGTGTGGCCTTCCATTACCGTTCTGCTTGAGGACAGACATATACATACACCAGGTACTTTGTGATATCCTGCGGTGTCTTTGTTGGTGCTCTTTTGACAAAGAAAACCACAAGAACAATTAATATTTGTTACAAAGTTATTATTTATATTTTCATATATTATTTCTCACTTTCACAGTTAATTTACAAAAAAAGAAGCAAAGTTAACTTACTGGTCACTGATGGTGTCATCCAGTGATGATATGCTGGGGAGATAGTTGGAATCATCAGGATCTGTACTGACTGAGGTTACGTCAGATTCCTGAAGAGAGGGACATTCCAGGAGAGAGCGTTTTGCTTGTGGGCCATCATCTCGACCAGCTCTGCGCTTCTGTGGTGCTGAAGAGCAGAGTGGGAGAAACTGGGATGTGTTGTTGCCCACAGCAACACTTCTTGTCGCCACTGTGGCTTGAGAGCCTGGAAAATATACATTGCATTATTTCATAAACCATCCATGACATTTTCTAGTTTTAATATTAATGATAACATGTGTAACTTGCTGTCTGTCTTCAATGACTAGGCTCTAGGTTCTTAAATCAGCATTAACAGCATGAGGTGTAGTCCATGAGTGTTTTCTTTCAACAAATATATTGTGCATACCTGTTATCTGTCCGTTAACATCATAAACATTTCAACACACCTGTAGTCTTTCTGTTGTACAGTGTTCTTTTGGACAGTTGGGTGGCCACTGTCCTTCTCCCCACATAGCAGTCTGTTTGACATCCAGTTTCCCTTGTGGCCTTTTGCAGGTCATCACACTGGCATGCTGCATCTCTTGTGGTTGGCAGGGTCTGCTTTATGAAAACAGATAAAAGTTGAAAATTGTTATCTATAAACTGAAGTTCATATCTCCTGACCAATGACACCCTGGTAAAAATGTATACCAAATCATGGACTGCAAGCATTCAAAATACTCTTAAGTTGTTCCATTAAAATTATGTGACAATTAATATTTGGGACCTATTTGAGGCAAATTTAATCAATCTTAGTATCAGAACATATTTATATTAATTATAGTAAGAAGCCACATTATTAACAATTAACAACAATGATACATACAACAACAGTAAATACAAATAAAAAAGAACAACCACTAATTAATCTGGTGGCGTTTCAATGGACTGCCTGGGTTATTGCAAATAATTTAGCAGCTAATATGCAGGAATATCAACCCTGCCTCATCGATCAAGGTGGTCACATGTAGATTCATTTATATAAGTAACCTTGCAAACCGGTAAGACGAGCGCAATATAAAACGGAATGATTTTGCCATTTTAAATTTGATTTATAGCACACATGGCATATCCACTCTTACAGTCGGTAACGGATATTAGATATTGCCAGTGGGAAGATGTGGCCCCGTTTGAGAAGTCGGCATTACGGATAATTTGTGCACTTAGGCCTAATTATTTATAAGTAGTGAATTTTCATTACAAGCACTATTAACATGAGGATGACACTAAAATCAGCTTGCACGATGTAAATTCACATTAATGGGCTCACCACCTTCAAAATGTCACCACGCTCATTGGTGTGCACATTACGTTACCGACAATATGGCGCTTGATGTTGGCGGGCCAAGCTGATGGAGTCTGGAGGTCAAGTCGGCATTATGGATAATTGACATTAGCTCTTTTGTAGATAACCGGTATATTTTCAGTGCATACACATGAAAAGGAGTAAACGAGTTTAACTGTGTAAAGAGAGTTAGAGGCACACAAGGTAACTTACACTCATCGGTGGGATCTTGACGTTACAGCCGACTGTGGCACCTGATGTCGCCGCGACTGACGGATGAAGTCCGGGAAGGGAGACGGTGGGCTCAGCCTCATTCACCAGTAAAAGTGGTTTAGAAGTAAAGCCCAGTTGTTTTTGATGATAGTTGTGAAAACTATCCATGGTGAAGTGGTTGCTGCAGAGGTGGCTGTTGGCGGTGATCTTCAGCTCTCCAACAGTGTGGCGCCTCACGAAATCAATCCATCGTTTCCTCAGCTCTTCACTTTTTGGGAATTTAAATAATGACACAGAGCCATTATTTAAATTATGGCATCCAGGGAAGATACACGAACGTGGAGCAGGCATGGCTAGCTAGCAAGCAAGCAAAATACAGGCTGTGGTAGTAACAGTGTGGTAATAACTCAGAAGTGAGTGGGATATCCAATGACAACAGGGCGCGTTCGGCCTTATATAGTAGGGGAGGGGCCAAGGTCACCCGGGATACGGCTAGATGTCACGGCGTATCCCTTTTTTGCAGGGTCAGAAAATCAAAAAAATTGAGAGGATGACAAACAGTTTAAGGCTATAACTCCACAAATCGGTAATGCACAATCCCCAAACTTTTCACATGTTTTCTGTAACAATTTTCCAACATGTATAAGGTGTTTAGAAGCAAATCATTGTATTCGCTTTCCACGGACTTTAATGAGCGAATTTCCTCATTTATCCAGGGTTGAGAGGTATTTTTAGCCTTTCTGGTTTTAAAAGGTGCAACTATGTCTAGAATGTCTGAGCAGGTGCTGTTAAAACCATTTAAAATATCGTTAGTGTTCATTAAAGAGCAAATTTGGAACTCCGAGGAAGCAAATTCTTGACAGAATATGGAGGCAGAGGTTGAATTAAAAATGCGGGAGCGTGTCTGACTTTCAGGTTGGTTTGAAATAATGGGCAAGGCGGTGTTAAATAAAATACAATTATGATCAGTGACCCCAATATCAATACAGAGCATGTTGTTTACAGTAATTCCAGTAAATAAAACGAGATCCAATGTGTGGCCTTTGGTGTGAGTAGGACCAGTAGGAGCGAGAGACAAACTAAAAGATTCCACCAGATTTAAAAACTCATTAGCTAAAAAATTCTCAGGGCAACAAATATGCACATTAAAATCACCTAAAATTAAAATATTATTGAATTTAGGGATAGCAATTGACAATAATTCTGAGAATTCTGTGATAAAACCAGTTGTAGATTTAGATGGTCTATAAATAAGAATAGGGTTCGTGCGCTACCCGAAATAGTGAAACAGAGGGATTCAAAGGTAGTGAAAGACCCAAAAGTGGTGCTACAACATTTAAAACAGCTCTTATAGAAAACAGCTAGACCACCCCCTCGGCCAGTTAATCTGGGTTGGTTCAGCTAGGAGTAGCCAGAGGGACTCATTTCTATTAAAGAAGCTATGTTATCCTGGGTCAGCCATGATTCAGTGATTAGAAAAAAAAATCAAGATCATGGCTGACAATAAAATCGTTACATAAAAATGATTTATTAGAAAGGGATCTGACACTAAGAAGACCAAGTTTACTGTTAAAAGCAGTGGGATGTACGCTATCTGGAGTTGGTGTACACTTAACTGAAATGAGGTTACTATTGACATTTGATTTGTTTTTATTCTTAGAATCTAATTTAGCCTTTGGCAGTCTGGGTTGGTTAATGATGAGCACAGGAATCACAGAAGGCCTATCAGGGATAGGGGCCTGCAGAGAAGTATGTCAGTCAGATAGATGAGGTAGATAATTCCTTATGTTTGCTGAAAATTGTTTCACACCATGTCTGGACAGATGAATACCATCCCATTTGAGTAAATAATCTTTCCTCCAAAATGAATCAAAGTGGTCAATAAAACCAAAACCAGTAGCAGTGCAGAAAGTATGTAGCCAAGAATTCAGACTGAACAGGCGGCTAAAACGTTCAGATCCCTTTCTCAGTGTAGGAACAGGACCAGACAGGATGCATGTTTTACCCAGGCTTTCAATAGTGGTCGCTAAAGACTCGAACTCATAGTGGAGTTTAGCTGATTGCCTCATCATGACGTCATTCGTTCCCAGGTGAACAATTAAGCCTACAGTGTGGACAGAGGTATGCAGATCGATAATAGCAGGGGCTTGTTCAATCATATCAGCAACTTTAAAACCGGAGAAACAATATGTAATGGTGTGAGGAAGTTCAACAAATCTGACCATTGAATCGCCAAGCAACAGAACTTCATGTTGAGCGTCTGGGGAGTCCACACCGTGTCCATAGACAGCGAGTTTGGGTTGAGCTGCCCAGTAGGCAGCTAGTGCCCTATTAGCATTGCTAGCATGTCGCCGGTTTTGTGTATGAGTGAGATACCTCTGCGTTGACTGTGAAGGCAAGTACCGAGGACCGGGCCGGGCCGGGCTCAGCGGAGTGTGGATGGTTAGATGCTCGCGCAGAGGGAGGCACCAGGCCAGCAGCAGGTGGTTGTGCTGGGGGAGAGGAGGTTACCGGAGCCGCTGCTGAGCCAGGCAGGTTGTCCGGCTCCAACCACTGGAGTGACAAACGGGGCCGTTTGGGGGCCGATGGAGGGGACAGTGAGTCCCTGGGTGAGGTTGGATTTTTGGCTATGGAGTGTTTTCTGTTGGCCAGTCCGACACGGTCTACTCTGCGTTCAAGTGGGGGAACAGGGGAGAGGACCGACTCAGAGGAAAGCTCAGCCAGAGGGGAGTTTGTGAAGGGGATGTCATCACCACCACCAGTACCAGACGGGTCATAGAGGGGAAGAGAGAGCCTTCTGTTGCCTTTCACTACAGACGAGCAGGAGGGGAAAGAAGACAGCAAGCCAGGGACTTCAGCAGCACCAGCCGCCGCATCCGCAGCCAAGGTCCGCTGGTTACCCGCAGGCTCGAGATATGGCAGTCGGGAACACAGCTCCGACTGCTGCTGGAGGAGGTCCTCGATGAGCCGCTCAATGGACCGGAGCTCAGCCCTCATCTCAGTGACCTCAGCCGCCGATGGGGCCATCGGTAAAGCTGTAAAAGAAATAAAACCACAGCCAGCAAAATGCCAGGACGGGCAAACGGCGAGATGTGCAGCACTATTTGCCGCAGTATGGATATCAAAGCAGTGGTGAAAAGACAGCTGTCCAACCCAGGGAATAGCAGAGAAACTTACCACTGAGGGCCCAAACCGGGCCCGCTATGGATGAATCAGCACTGGTAAATTTCAGATGTCAGATGTTATGTTGTTATGTCAGCTGGCAGAGATTTTCCACGCCGACGCCAGAAGGAGGGCCTGAAGAACACAGCGTGTGGCGCTGCTTCAGTTGCAGCAGTAGTCTGTGAATGGCCAGTCAGTGTAGCCAGAGTAGAGCCGCTGCTCCTTACGGCCTATTTCCACCAGATGTGTGTTGGCACGGCAGCGGAGCCGATAGGATTCAATTCTAGTCAATGTGTGTGTTTCCACCGGCTACAGCTGTGCTGCGTTCCGGCTCCGTCTCAGCTCCAGCACTCCGGATATTGGCCAAAGCCCCTTTATCAGCGAGATGCAATGAGGTGTCACCACAAAAAAAAAAAAGCATATGACATGCTACGGAAAGAGGGACTCCTTATCAAATTTAAAGGCGCTGTATGTAAGAATGTGGCCAAAACTGTTACTGCACTCAAATTCAAAATACTGCCGCGAGTCGTGTCCGTCCCCCCTCCCCTACAGATTCGAGGTTGCTGGACAGCGGCACGCTGGAGACTGATTTGTTTGCCCACAGGCGCCGCGTCGCTGCGTCCTTGATCTTCAGTTTTCCAGCGGACCGTTCGAGCAAGTCCGGCTTCTCTGCTGCTAACGCTGCTGCCGGGATACAGCTGAGGAGGAGCCGGCTGCTAATGCTATGTACCGGGACACAGCTAACGCTGCTGCCAGGATACAGCTGAGGAGGAGCCGGCTGCTAATGCTATGTACTGGTACACAGCTAACGCTGCTGCCAGGATACAGCGGTGGAGGAGCCGGCTGCTTATGCTATGTACCGGGACACTGCTAACGCTGCTGCCAGGATACAGCTGAGGAGGAGCCAGCTGCTAATGCTATGTACCGGGACACTGCTAATGCTGCTTGCCGTGCTACTGTAGCTCAGTCTTAACTGTAACTGATGCTGAGACTCTACTGACTGTGTGACTGGTAGACGCTGGTGGGTGGCGCAACAGACCAAAACACAAATTCAAAACATAAACATGATTTGCGGACTGTAAAAATGTTTTTTAAATGCGAATATTCTGGCTGTGCTATTGTTGTCGGTGAGATCAGTATGTTATATGAACATTATTCCTTAGTCTCTGTGACATATTAGGATGATTTTACAGCTATTTGCTTTAGATTTCTTACATATAGCTCCTTTAACAAATTAGGTGTAAATCGTAACATGTACAGTTGGGTGTTGATTTTCCTGTTAGGGAGGACCATAGAAGTTAAAGTGGGTACAGATTATTCCAATAAATATTCAGTGGAAAATGGTATCTCACAGGGTAGTATGTGCGGTCCATTGCTATTTAACATAATGATTAATGACATCTTTGAAGAGGTTGAAATTGGCATAGGAAAGTCGCTTTATGCTGACGATGGAGCACTCTGGGTCAGGGGTCGAAATGTGGAGTAGACAAAATGCAACCTGCAATAAATAAAGTTGAAGAATGGGCAAACAAATGGGGATTTAAACTGTCTATTTAAAAATCACAGGTAATATGCTTTGCTAAGTGCCACAAACCAGTACACCTGAAGCTATATGGACAAATGCTTGAGCAGATGAAAGTAATTAGATTTCTTGAAGTTCTGCTGGATGAAAAACTCACCTGGTGTCAACATATTGAAGGAGGGTCAAGCTTATGTTGAAATATTGGATAAATCTGCAAGGGCAGAGCGGGTTATACCCTACTAAAGCCATTCCCCAAGATTGTTGGGAGCATAATAAGTCCAACTTTCATAGTCTTGGTTGGGTAGGGAATGCCAAGGCACAAAATGTACGCCTGTGTGACATAAAACTAAGCCCCAGTGTTCCAATATCAGATATACTTCCATAGAGATTCATCATGCCAACCATAGACACAAATCCGCAACAGAAATTAAAAGAAAAACCTAAAAAAAGTACCACAGTGGACAATAGTACAAAGATATATTGATCATGACCAACACAAGATATTCATTACAGATGGTTCAAAAGAACCAGAGACTGGGCATGTGGGTGCTGCATTTTGTGTGTCTCATTGTGAAATAGCAGTTAGAAAAATATTATCAAACCACCTTTCAGTATACACAGCAGAATTAATTGGAATATTTTTAACATTACAATGGGTGGAAGATAACAACCAACCTACTGCCATAATCGCCTCCGATAGCTTGTCAGCACTTTGAAGCATTAGGCTAAATGTAGGAAATCAACATGCAGGCAGGATACTGTTTATGAAATTTATCATGTGTTGCTCAGAATACATTGCAGGGGATTGATATCTCCATTCTTTGGGTTCCTGCTCATATAGGGGTAGAAGAAGGAAATGAAAAAGTAGAAATATTGGCTAACAATCACTAAAACTACAGGTAATCAACTTGCAAGTATCATTAAGTAAATCAGAGGTCAAAACTATTATAAAGGACAATATGCACAAAACCTGGCAGGAATATTGGGACTTCAGTGACACAGGGAGACATCTTTATAGTATTCAAAAACATGTAGGTGCTGGTAAATTATGGAGTGGGAGCCCAAGGGAGGAGATGATCATTACCCATCTGAGAATAGGACATACTGGATTAAATTACACTCTCCATAGAATAGGGAAGCATCCTGCTAGACTATGTTCAAACTGTAACGAACTGGAAACAGTTAAACATGTACTTATAGACTGCAACAGATATGAAGAAGAAAGGCAGTTAATAGCCGGACTAACTGTAGAAAAGCAAAGTATTACATTAGGGAATCTCAATCTACTTGGAAGGACATCAAGGAATACGTAAAACATAACACAAGCTTCTGTTTAATTATTTAGGAGTAACAGGAATAATAGAGAGAATTTATCCTCTGTCTTTTTTTGTTTGTTTGTTTGTTTTCCTGCCAATCTACCGCTCCACACTCCAGTCCAGTAGATGACGGTAATGCACCCTAAAGCTGTTTTGCCAACCGCCATTAAAATGCAAAAACCAGAAAGACAGCAGTTTCTGGCGGACGATTATGGCACGACAGTGTACGTGTTTATGCTTTATCCTCCGACGTTTGGCGGAACCATTCTCTTTGTTCCGGCATCACAGGGGAAAACATGGCGGCAGAGGGAGACGTCGATTTGGACCTTGAAGCCGAGGAAAACTGCACGGGAAAACCGGCAGAAAAGCCTCGGAAACATGACAGCGGAGCTGCTGACTTGGAAAGAGTCACGGACTACGCGGAGGAGAAGGAAATCTCCAGCTCTGACTTGGAAACGGTGAGAGCTCTGGGCTAACATTAGCCGGGAAACATGTGGCCACTGCTGGCTACACTGATACCAAACCAAGTGATATGTAGGCCGGATGTGTTCTCTGTCTTATAACGTCGTTGTTTAGCGAGAGTTTTGCTTTGCTGTCGTGCTGTCAGCGTTTGCTTGGTAATGGTGCAGTGAAAGATTAATTCGCTGGCTAACTGCGTCAGAGCTATGTAGCTATAGCTAACGTTACTGTCCACGTTTCCCTCCATTGAACCAACATGCTAACAAAGTAGTTAAGTACAGGTTTGTGGTGTTCGTATTTATCTATAATATCTCAATTTTATTCTACTTTATTCTTCTCCGCTTCATCTAAGAGGGAAATACTACTGCATTATTATTGAATTGAATTGAATTGTTTATTGATCCACAATCAGCTATCTCGTACACAGACGAGTGCTGTTCTTCCTGTGGTCAAAATTACAAATTGCATATCATTTTTAGACATACATGCATGCATTCATACAGCATACAACACAAACAAAAACATTAAATAAAAAGAGGAAATGAGAATCATTAATTGATTTAAGTTGGTTATATTCTGATCAACTCATAGTCTGAGAACCCTTATGTACTTATGAGGTCCAAAATAAAAGGTACATAGCTTCTTTTAAAAGAAAAAATAAATAAATCATGTAACACCTTGTGTGAACAAATACAATTTCAATTTGATTTTAAAGGCCATCTTACTTGTTTCATTAACCAAAAAAACATGGTAAAGAATTCCATGCTACCATTGCTCTGTAGTGCAGTGTTCTCTGTCCGGCCCGTGTCTTATAAGCAGGTAGCAGCAATCTCCTCTCTGATGACTGACGTGTAGAGTGTTTGTGTCTATCATAAGAAAACATCAAGCTATTAAATAAACTAACAGGACCCTTTGCTGTTATTATATTTCTAATAAAACTGACAAGAGAGTAGTGTAACCTACTTTTAACTGGTAACCAATTCAACTTATTAAGCGTCTCTCATACTCTAGTTCTGTATGAGCAGTTGAGCACTATACGAGCAGCTTTGTTTTGAGCTACCTGTAGCCTATTAAGATTATTTTCTGATGTTTTGGACCATGTGACTGTGCAGTAATCAAACTGAGATAGGACTAAGGCTTGCATTAATTGTTTAATCAAGCATCCTGGTAAATATGTCCTACAATATCTAATTGCAGCCATCCCTCTACCCATTTTCTTCAACATTTCATCTATCTGGCTTGTCCAGGACATTCGGCTGTCAATCAGCACACCAAGTAGCTTAACTTCTGTGACCTGTTCTATTTCTTTATCATCTAGTTTTAACTGCAGTTTCGGCTCTACCTTCCCTCCCCGTTTAGAGCATAATACTATGCATTTTGTTTTTTCTATGTTAAGTACCAATTTATTTATGTTAACCCATATCCTAATCAGTACTAGCTCTTCATTTAGAACCTTTTCAAGATCTCCTGGTGTCGACGCTGCTGAATGAATGGTTGAGTCATCTGCGTACATAGCAATGGAAGCATGGTTTAGAATTAAAGGTAAATCATTTGTAAATATTGAAAATAAAAGTGGCCCTAAACAACTCCCTTGCGGCACTCCACAGCTCATAACCCTAATTTCTGAAAAACCACCATTAAAGTATACACAGTATTTTCTACTTGTAAGGTAACTATTGATCCAGGCAACAGAAGCCCTATCAAAACCATAACAGCGCAGTTTATTCACTAATAATCTATGGTCAAGAATATCGAAAGTGGTACTGAAATCTAGTAAAACAGAACCAACTATCTTGCCTGCGTCTATTTCTTTCAGCCATTCGTCAGCCATTTGGGTTAGCGCTGTAGCTGTGGAGTGCCCCTTTCTGTATGCATGTTGATGAGCTGTGTTCAAGTCATTTATACAGAAATAATTTTGTATTTGCTCATATACTATTCTTTCCATGATTTTGCTTAGGGTGGGTAGAATGCTTATTGGTCTACTATTCTTCCCTGAGAAAGTCTCTTTATTATTCTTAGGCAGTGGAATAATTTTAGCAATCTTCCAGTCTGCTGGGCAAATTGATTTTTCAAAACTTAAATTAATTATATGACAGATAGGCAGAGCCAAGACATCTGCAACAGGTTTAAGCAACCTCGCATCCAGCTTATCAACACTCGCAGGGCTCAACAGTGCGAGCGTTTCACTCACATTTGCAACTAAAAATAGGTGTGTGTGAACTGTAAAAAATGTTTAGGGGCACATGTGCACATAAAAAACAGCCGAAGCAACCAATATTTTTGTCAATAAAAAAATATGATAATCTAACCGCAAATGTTGGAGGAACTCCAGCCGCCTTCCCTCTTCCCCGCGTGACACGGTTATGGGCGGGGAATACTGCTCCGTTCTCCCCGCAGTTAGGGACCATTCTCCACAGCCAGGCTGTCGGCTGGGTGGAAATAAGTCAAAGTGTAGCGGAGACGAGGGACCGGGAAAAGCGGCGGACCTCCGGAGAAGCCTGCTCCGTTCTCCCTGCAGTTAGGGACCATTCGCCACGGTACCGCTGCTGGGCAGGGTGGAAATAAAGCCCTTTTCACACAGCACGCAAAGCGCAGACCTCCGCCGACGAACCCATTCATTGTGTATGTGCTACCACGGCGCAAGAGCGCCGAGCTGAGCGGCGCGTGACAGGGCGCATGCCGCGTCTCTGCCGAGTTTCAGAGGACCTGGAGAATGTTTTAGGATAGTAATAACATTATATAAGATAATCATATTGCAAAGATAATATATATAAGATAATAACATTAAAGACAAAATTAAATTGCAATACTTTTTCAAAACTTGATGATTTTACCTTTCTGTACATTTTGTATACAAATTCATTAAATAATTTTGCTTGTAAATGTCAATTTGCATCACGTTTATTACGGAAAACACATTATTTGATCAATTTACATTGTGCCCCTAAAGTTCTTTGTGCGCTCCTTACTTTTTCAACTTAGGAGCACATGTGCTCCTTGGGGAAAAAAGTTAGCGTCAAGCCCTGACCCACTGGTTTGTCCTTACTCAATCTTATTAATTGTTCTACTGTAGACACCTTGACTTTTTCAAAGTGGAAACTACAAAATTTATTCTTCATCAATTTGTTTGTAATAAGCCTGGATGAGAGCCCGAGACACTTATCTTTTACCTTCATACCATCATTTAATTTCTGAATTTCATCACTGAAATAAACACTTAAATAGTTAGCAATTTCAACTGGTTTGGTGATAAAATTGCCCTCTGCCTCTAAGAAGGATGGTGTAGATCTACCACTTTTTCCCATTAGTTGATTAAGAACATTCCAAATTGTCTTGCTATCTATTCTAATACTGCTAATTCTCTTATGATAATAAATCTTCTTCTTGGTTTTATTCAACATTGTTACAAAGTTTCTTCGTTTACGATACATACTCCATTCTCGTTCACCACCAGATTTTATTGCATCTGCCTTGGCTATTAAATGTAATATAATCATTACATTTGATTATAGTTTTCATCCCCTAACAGTCCAGGGAAAACCACGCATCTTCAGATATGTTGATGCTGAATGTTTGTGAGAAACTAAAATTTCCCTTCTCCTTTTAGCTAAATCGTCTCTTTAAAAAGCCCCTTGGATCAGCTGGAAATATCATCACAAAGCTGAAAACCGGCAGCTTTTCTTTCTTGTTAGAAATACGTGCTTCTCACAGGAGAGCCACGCTGCAAACATATGAGGATCCTATAGAATATGATGCATCGCTGTCGGTTACCCTACCTGACACTATGTAAGGAGTCAAAATGACCACAACCGTACACATTTTCAGCAGTAAAATGACACATACACATTAGGGATCGACCGATATGGGTTTTATAGGGCCGATACCGATACTGATTATTAGTAGTCAAGGAAACCGATAACCGATATTTAGAACCGATATTCATTTGCAGTAAAAATTAAAATTTTGGTGTCAAAATTTAGAATAACACACCTGGGGTCCGTTTCACAAAGCAGGTTTAGTGAAAACTCAGAGTCTGTTAACCCTGAAATGAGGGAAACTCTGAGTTTTCCGTTTCAAAAAGGGAGGTAACTCAAACCAGAGAAAGAGGGGTAACTCTAGCCTGTTTCAGAGAGAGAGGTAACTTAAGCTCTCGGTCAGTTACCGTAGTAACAGACTCTATGAACCTAACCTGGTCGGGACCAGGTTT
>NC_065506.1:3724185-3732194 GCF_006386435.1 Epinephelus moara | reverse complement strand
TTGCCATGGTGACTCGTCGAATCGGGGCTCCATTGATGCTGGCTTTTTATAGTTGTGGCGCACGCGCTTAACTCCAGGTGAAACTACTCCGAGTTGATTAAACTGATTCAAATCAGCTGTTCTGGAACCGGAAACTCAGAGTTTCCTATCTCAGAGTAGATCAACTCAGAGTTCAGAATTAGACTCAGAGTTTGTTGAACCTGCTTTGTGAAACGGATCCCTGGGATTAGACTGAATACAACAGTATACTGTTTGTTTGTTTTTGTACTTTACTAAAGAATAATTGTTAAGGTACTTGTACTTTACTTTTCCATTTGATGCTACTTCAATTCCACTCCACTATATTTAATAGAGAATTGTTTTCCTTACTTTCTACTCTTATGATATATGAATAAAAGTTAATTAATCATGTCTTATGTTCTCTCTCAGGTACATCTGATCCAGCCTGATTAAGTGCAAACCAATAAAGAGGGTGGCAGGAACAGGAACCTTGGCTCACTTCATTTATTGATAGCTTTAGTAGTTTAGTAAAAGTAATTTGTAATTACATGTATTTAATATACCAGTCACATTTCATTTTTTCAGCAAAATGAGTACTTCTACTACTAAAAATTGAATTTCCTCTCAGGGGGATTAATAAAGTATATAAATAAAATAAAATAAATAATAAAATAAATTTAATTGATATTCTTCTATACTTTTTAAATGCATGTCTAAATGAACTAATGAAGCCTACAAACAACTTCACATCAGTTGCTGAAGCTAGCGTGCATGTACACAGACACACGCACACACGCACACACACACACACACACACACACACAAGCAAGCGCCATACCGACCATACACAGCTGAAATGCACTGAAGTAAACTTCTACATGTCCGTTAGCTTTAGCAGCCGATGTGAAGTATTTTTAGACGACATTATTGTTTCCAATGGCTGCCCGTTGCGACTCGCGAGCAACCGCGTGAGGGGGGGAAGATGGCGTGTTTATCAAGCATCAACAGTGGTGTCTTTAAAACTTCAGCATAGAGGATTTCTTATTGCAACTTTGACATTTTCTGTTGCTTTACCTTCAAACATCACACTGGTGCTTCACGGGGCAGTCCTCTCTCCCCTCCTCTCTCTCTCTGCCGCTGCCTGCAGCGCTGCATCTACCTTCAGTGTTGATTGGCTGTCACTCACTTGTGCCGTGAAGCCAATCAGTGGGGGCTGTAGGCGGGACATTTGTTACACAGCGCAGAGTGGAGACTTCAGGCAGACAGGCAGAGAGAGACGGCTACATGAGAGCCAAAGGAGCGCGTTTTAATTAAAATAAACGTATTTTAATTAAAATAAACGTATTTTATCGGCTATCGGTGGAAAAAACGGCTGATGCCGATTATCATAAAAATGCTGAATATCGGCCGATATTATCGGCGGTGCCGATTATTGGTCGATCCCTAATACACATGAATGCTAGGGGTGTAACGGTACACAAAAATCTCGGTTCGGTACGTACCTCGGTACACAAGTCACGATTCGTTTTTTTTCGGTACAGTAATGAAAAAAATAGACAACTATTAAATATCTTTTACTTATTGGTAACCTTATTAAAACATACCACCACAGCAGTTAACTCTTTTTACACAATTTCTGAATGAAACAAATATATATAAAATCCTGCTTTTTCACATTGTTTGAATGAAAATAGAAATATAAAAGTGAAAAATAAAATCCTGCTGTTTTTTTAACACATTTTTTGAATGAAAAATATAAATATACATTTCTGCTTTAACAGTTTTACTCAATTAAAATAAAAAGTATAGTGCAGCTGGTCAGCTTTAAAGCCTGCTCAGATTCAGTTTTACTAGGAACTTACTTAGCTTTCCCACTTTGTTAAAGTGCAGTAAACAAAACATGCTTATATCTAAAGTGCAGCTTAAACAATTTTACTCAACTCCAATGGCGTTGGTTATTTCTTTAGCGCGATGGTCAGGGAAACGCTCTTTCTTTTTAAACGACGACGATATCGTAGTTTGCACCAGATTGCTTTTTCTAGTCGTGCCGGTTAACGTTCAAACTCGGGTGGTGTCGCTTTAGATGCGTTAGCATGTTAGACGTGTTTCCAAGTACATACCCGACCGCTGTTCTGCAGTGTCGGCACACTGCTTTTGTCTTGTCAACTTGTTTATTTCCATCTTCGTATTTTACCCTGAAACCAAAGTGTTCCCAAACGGAGGACTTAAGGTTTGCGGGTGGGTCTTCAGGTTCGTCAGGCTCACTTGCCATGTTGTCAAAATGCGAGAATGCGCTGCACAAAGTGAAAGCAGAGATTTACGGTCGGACTCAGTCCGTCACTCAATTATGTCCGTCGGGGAACTAGATATTTAAATGGTTTGGCTCGCAAAATCGGACTTAAAATAAAACAAAATAAAATAAAATAATATCCTGCGCCCAATAATTCGGTACAGGGTCGGTGCCGAACCGAAAGTCGCGTACCAAACGGTTCGACACAAATACATGTACCGTTACGGCCCTAATGAATGCAGCAGTAATTTTCATCCAAAAACATCAGATAGAAAGGGAAACACTGACAGCATAGAACATTTTACTGGACAATGAATACTTTTACTCTAGGCACATTTTGCTGGTTATACTTAGACACTTTTACTCAAATAAGTTTTGAATGCAGGACTTTTACTTGAAGTGGATTATTTTTACAGCGTGGTATTATTATGTTTCCTTCAGTAAAAGATCTGAATACTTCTCCCACAACTGACATCTGTGACAGTCTTCAGCTTCACCAGTACAAGGATGGAGTATAATACAGATACACAATGTAAGAGCCATATTGATATTAGTAAGAATAGTATGGTAGTTTTACTTTAAAGATGTGGAAATGCTCCTTTAAGTCATGCTTTTGATGATGTCACAGCCAAACAGCCCTCAGAGATGGTTAAGCAGCCGAAGGAGCAAGACAGTTTTTTGACGGTGTGCTCAGTTGAGCCAATTAAGAGTGAATCTTGTAACTTTGTTTTTTGATTTTTCAATTAAAGTTTTCAAACGGAGTTACTGCCTTGGAAGATTCATTTCGTGTCAAGCTTATTGCCAACGGACTGCTTAATAGTGGTGGTAATGTGGAGTAGGCCTACTGGATGGATGAAAGATTGCCGCTACACACAAGAACAATGTAATATGTAAACACAGGAGTAATAAAATGTTAAACAACTGCTAGCAGCATATAGGCTAGTAAATAGAAAAATGTCCAACCAGTGCCTCTCAACATAACTGCAATCATAACTCAACATTCTCTAAAGAGATGTCAAATAGGACCACAAATTCCATTCATGGTTCTCAAATGTCTGTTGCTTTAGGAGGGAGAAGGAATGAAATGTCTTTCTCAGATTTTCTGAGCAACCAAGTCAGAATAACTACATCAAAGATAATATTTTTACTGAATGAGGATAAGTAACGTTAGGGCTGCAACTAAGTTATTTTATTATTGACCAATCTTTATTATCATATTTTATATTCATATATTAAGTATTAGGTAAATTTGTCCATTACAAGTTATGAGAACTTGAGATCTAGTAGTTGTTTTTCTGTTTGTTTTTTTCCATTTGTTTTTTTTTTTTTTAACCAACAGTCCAAAATCCAAAGATACTGATAGTGAAATAATATAGTATGCAGACAAATGGCAGCTCTTCACATTTGAGAAGCTGGAACCAGAGAATATTTACCATTTCTTTTCAGTTATGCAGCTAATGCGATATGGATTATCAGAGTTATTGCCAAGTAATTTGCAGTTTAATCGACCAATCGATTAATCAACTTATTGTATCAGCTGAAGATCACATACTAAATAAGTATACTTGGTTTGTGAAATCTCATTCACCAAATTTAGGTTATCTGGCTAGACCTAGCTATTTGAGGTTACAGTAGTGATATTGATTTTATTTCATGTATTTTTTTTAATGTGTTAGTATGTTTTCTTTTTGGAAGTCTATGTGTGTAATGCAGATGAAAGTGTGACAGAGCAAAACGTTTATGTATAATCAGAGATTAGAAGGATATACTGTGTTATCAGATCTTGGTTTGTTAATTCAATGATGTGTGTTTAACATCGAACCACTACAAGTAAATAGTTTCTTCTAAAGGAAACACTGCTGGAATGAATTCTTAGTATGCAGCCTATATTGAGTGGATTCATCTGCTTGCTCTGTAATATGATATCTAATATCATAATAAGGTGTTAGAAAGACCATCCTCCCATTTTGATATATATCAAGATACATGTTCAGGAATGTAAAGTCAACTGTGGGGTATTTGTTCTTGTTCTTATTGTAGTAACAGGAAATAAATTACATTCCAAGCTGTCAGATAAAAGGAGATTATCTTGTAAAAAAATATGAATTATTAGTTGCTTTGCAGTATAAAAGTTGATGACAAATCGATGTATCATAATTTGCCTGACTTAAAAACAAAATACCACAATGATGATGATAAACAATAAATGTCAATGTAGTTCTCAGCCCAGCTGTCATAGTCTGGTGAATTATAAGAAAATCACAGAGTAGTTTATCAGTAGATGCAAGTGAAATATGAGATATCTTGCATTTAATATGGTGCCATTTTATATATTTAAAATAAACAACAACTTTGAGGTTATTTTTATATTTTGATAACATACACATAAATCCAGCAGCCTGTTTGTGCTTTATTTTACAAAAGCAAATATTTGTATGGTAAGATTTATGACGCAGAATGGATTAGTTTTTGGGCGAAACAAAGTTCTCAATGAAAGATACCTATAGGACTTTGCTCATCAGATTTGTTGTGATGTGACAGTTGTAATGGCTTTCATATTTGAAATTTGGTGAAAATGATGAATAGATAGGAATAACAGTGTTTTATCTTTCAGGCCATGTCAGTGATTGGAGACAGAAGGTCACGAGAACAGAAAGCCAAACAAGAGAGGTAAGATCACTGTTGATTTAACATATAGATACAAAATGTGTGTAACAGCACCATCAGCTCCATATTTCTTTATTTTGGATGGTACAGATGAGTGTACTACGAAACAGGTCGGACAGAGTCCAGCTTTCTTTGCGTTAGCTGGCTCGACAAAGCCTCGTGTCAGAGATAACAGGTACCACCAAAGTGGTTATCAGCTGTCCCTGTTAACCCAGGCCTTAATCATCAGGCTCTGTGCATGTTCCAAAGGGGGCATTGGGCGTCTTTTGACTCATCCAATACACAAAATAGACCAGTGGTGTGCTGCCTACTTCCACCTATGAAGAATATAAAACATATTTGGAAAATGTCACCCATGCTTTCATCTAATTATGATTATATTACTGTAATTAACTATATACAGGGCTCTGCCAAAAGGCCATTTCCTGTCTAGCTACTTCGAAAATTGACTGCCAGGCTTGACAAATTCCAAGAGACAAAACCACCCCCACCCTTGCACTGCTACACTGGCTACCTGTTAGGTATAGAATTGATTTAAAACTTTACTAATTACTTTTAAATTACTTTTACTTTTGGTCTTGCTCTTACTTACATTATAGATTACTCAAGCCACACAAAAGGAAAAGGAACCTGTTACAAAAGGGAACTGGGCATTTTCCATAGAGTGCTCTAGGGATGACGTTTTTCTGCCTACACGGATGTTAGCATTGCGCCGGTTCCCTTGTCAAAAAGCCTATGGGGTTTTTTCATTGCATTTTGGATTATTGCAGAAAATAACCTCTGTGGCAAACAAAAGCTTATAATACTTATGTTTTGTTCAGCAAGATAATATTCACAAATAAATACCACTGTTATGATTTTTGAAGCCAAAATGCAATCAGCTGAAGTAAAAGCTAATGGTAGGCTGTAAATGAACTACACTACAGTGGCTTGACTTAACATTGCCACCACAACGAGGCTATAAAGCCAGCTCATTTCCAGGTTTTAGGACTCATTCCTCAGACTCTGTCAGAGCCCTGCAGTTCTCAAACTCCCTACCCTGTATATCTGTGCCTTGCCTCTGTGTTTTGTTGTTTCATATGTCATATGTTATATGTCATGTCCACACTCTTGCAAATGCATTGCTCCACTGGGGACAAAAATAAAATAAAGTTCTACCCGGGGAACATAGGTAAGCAAACTTAGTACCGTCTTATAAGCCCAGTATACACTGCGATTTTGGGCTGTCCCAGACTTGAGATGACCAATGTAGAAGAAATGTGGTGTTATCTTTGGTTGTGGTTCCAAAGTGGTGGTCCTATATCACACAGTGAGAAAGATTCAAGGATGGCTGTTATCACTGTCTTGCAATCAAAGACAGCCTGTGATAAAATTCTGACAGTGTTAGAAATTTGCAATTACCATCTCACTGTGCGACTGCTGTCTTGACCTACGTCTACTTACCAACCAACCAGCATGAAATGACGCACTGATCAGTGCGACAGTGCTAAATGTTAGTAGATGCTAATAAATATACTTATAGCTATAGTGCGTAACTTCTGTCGCCTCCCAGCGGATAATGCGTTATTACAATTAATAAGCCGGCGGCACTTCCATGTACACAGAGTAACACTCCTCAGTCGCCACACACCGTGTAAACAGAGTAACACTCGCTACACACTGTATACACAATGCTACACAACGTGGCGAACACCAGGCTGCTAACATTACATAACGTTCATAGCACCATTTCCAAGAAAATAATAAAGTACTAGGTCCAGTACATGTAACAGCAACACATACTACTCATAATATAATTATAAACCAAGTCACTTACTTATCCAACAGCAGCAAGGCAACATCCGTGTCTGCCCTCAGCCCAATTTCTTCCTTCAGGGCTCTCCACCGAGGAAAAGCGACGCCAATGCAAATCTTTGTTTGCCTTCTCCGTCGGTCACTTTCCTTCTTTGCTAATAGACCTTCAGCCAAACGTCCAGGCTTTTTCTTTGTGGTAGGATCCACTTCTGAACCGTGTCTCGGCCGCTTCTTTGTTGCTTTCTCTTTCTACCTCTTGCTATGACACTCTCCGCTCTTCCTCCCCATCCCTTCTTGTTGTGAGGAAGCATTTCCTGTGCGCCAGCGTGGGAATGTCGCTGGTCGACACGCACGGGACGGCGCGTGTGTGGCGCATGCTGACGAGATCGAGGCTGAACCTACTTTAACAGGATTCTTTTTTCAGTAAATGTCTTTGTCCTGTTTCTAGGGCTGTACGCAAATATTCGGATATTCGAATATTCGTTTCTATGGGTAGGTATTCGTTATGAAAATTTGGTATTCGATATTCATTTTTTTATTTACTTTTTTTTAACATTTTTTGGTGCTAAATGTAGTCTTTTTGTTGTTGGTAAATGTAGGTTATCAATAAAAATCAAAACTTTTAAATTGCATTGTTAAAAATGTGAAAATATAGTATAGCCTACTGAGCTTGTGCGCACGGCACGCTTGAGCACATCCGTCTGAGGCTGTGGATCATTGCCAAGTTTTACCACTTTATCACTATTCCCTCTAACTTGTAGCTGTTTTTTCGTTATCTTTTGAATTTAATATGAATTATGGAACCGTTTTTGTCTCCGTTTGTTTCCCCCGTTTTGTACAATAAATTGTTTAAAGTTTCAACAAGTTTCTTTTGGAGTGCGTGACACAAGTGTGTTTTGAAAACAACCGCGGACTGTCACCTCAACGCATCAGTACCTTCGGATGCCATGACAGTAATAGCCAATAATGTCAAAATATCATTTACAGACCGATTTAACAGACGATCACTGCTGCCCGACCCGTAGGTCCATTTGCGGGTCCTGCGGGTTATGGGTCGACCCGCGCATCACTACTCAGCTTAGTCTATAAGGCTGTACACAACAGTAAGGCTATAGACATTATATTCTATTCGGGCCGGCAGAACCAGCAGCGCATGGGCTCTACAGTGCACGGCACTGCTGATATATATATATATATATATATATATATATATATATATATATATTACTTGCAGAGGCTTCCTACAACTTGTTTCAGC
>NC_065506.1:3718393-3721880 GCF_006386435.1 Epinephelus moara | reverse complement strand
TGTATATATATATATATATATATATATGTATGTATGTATGTATGTATGTATGTATGTACCAACTGTGATGAGATACTGTGTCCCGCGAGCTCAGTTCCAAACAAACATCGCCGAGATGAAATTCCGCCTTCTGTGGCGACTTCCATATGTGGGCGGGTATATTCTACGGCACTGGGCCGACCCAAAGCCGACGTAACAGAGACGTTTCATGAGCTGGGACAAAAGAGTATTAAATTTAAAGATATCATATATATATGGCGCACATGTGTAAATTAACAGTCCCTTTATTCCAAAAGTGGTAAAGAAAGCAAGAGAAGAACATTTAATTTACAGGGCTTTCCCTGGAGGGTGGATGAACCCGGTTAAAGAGTACCCGCCCGGCCGGGACGCTCTAAAACTAAGGTGAGCGCGCCCATAAGGAGGCAGGGATCATTTCATTGGTCAACAGTAAATCTGGCGTTCTATTGGTTGGGGGATTTTGACAGGATTGTTACACAAAAAAATCCAAGTGCAGGGCAGAAATCTGAGAGTAGAAATTCCACAAGTGCACAGAAACAGTTTGAGCGCGAGGAGAAAAGCCAAAGCTCGAGCAGGAAATCTGTGCAAGCAAATGGTATCTGAGTGCAAGCAGCATGGTATCTGAGTGCGAGCACACAGTTTGAGCAGAAACAGAGTAGATCCAAGTGCAAGCAGAGGCTATTTGAGTGCGCGGGCAGGGTTTTTGAACGTGAAATCAATAAATAATGCTCTCAAACTGATAGACCACTCTCTTGAATAAAGATAGGGATAAAGCTCCATAGTACAGGTCATTTGGGCTGGTGTGAAAGCTGTCAGTCAAGCTGTCATTGCGGACCAAAACAACCAAACCAAGACCGCTGGAGATGGTGGGTCTCAGTTTGCTTCCAAATGGACTCTGGTGCAGTTTGTTTGTGGTGTGAAAGAAAACAAACCAACCACAGAATTTTATGATAGCCAATATGGGATTTTAGCAACAGCTAAACCAACAACAACAATAATAATAATAATAATAACATTAATAAATCCACCTGCTCGTCATCAAATCTGTCTCATGATTGATCCTGATAAAGGCCACATATATCCCATAAACTGTTTATGCATACATGTAACCACGGTAACACATGCACATCAGTGTACTTTGTTCACAAAGTCCATTAAAAAGTGTGTGACAGTGATCCCACAGTATTAAGCCCCAAATCATTACTGTACAAAAGGCCTCCTTTTCATCCTGTACTCATCCTCATTATTCATAACATGTCATTGATTTGCAGTCCAATAATAGCCTACTAATAATGCTTAAAATCAGTTATTTCTCTATGAGCTCTTTGTGAATCCAAAGAACAGAAATATAAACACCTTAGAAGCATTAAAGTGCTTCTGCATAAACCTCTTGTCAGTCACAAGAATTTGATTTCCCCATGTGGGTCCTGATGATGTAGACACCACAACTGTCCAATCAACGAGTTACCTATCAATCATTAGAACCTTATGTTTACTCCTCGTGGTTCATTTGCAAAAAGTCTGTGTGAACAGGAACCAAACCAAAACTCAAAACACAACAAATGCTCAATTTCCCCCTGGTGCGACAAAATGAATCCAACTACAGGTGTGAAAGCACCCTAAGATAGAGAACTCTGTCTTAAGGCTTAACATACGTTGCTGACCCATGAATCTTACTTCATAGTATACACGTCCATAGGTACCCAGTAATTACGTAAAGTAAACCCACAATTAACTATGAGATGGACACATACCATTTATAATAATTAGGGATTTCTCCATATTTACCTTATAGTATCCTGAGCAGCCTATAGCAGCCTATTGATTGTTGTCACTGTGTATGCTTTTGCTTTCAGAGAAAAAGAGTTGGCCAAAGTCACCATCAAGAAAGAGGACGTGGAACTAATTGTAAGTTTTACAGTAAATCAGCCTGGGGTGTTTTTGTCGTATTTGGTTCAGATGGACCAAATGTGTTCGTTGATGTTCTGACATAAAAATCGTAGCAAACTGGTTTCCATGATGATTTATTTGACATTTTGTCCACCCCATTGGTTTTCTACAGAAGCCTCATTGTCCGTTGGCAGTAATCCGCCACCGGAAACGGAAAGGGGGTTGTTTCCGACAAGGTTGTAGTCATTGTAGTCTTTTAGCTCAGCGAAAGTGCCGGCTCGAAAGTGCTGTGTGTGCTCCTGGAGGAAGAACGAGAATGAACGGAAAAGTTTTGTAATAAGTTTAAACAGCTGCACAATGGATTACTCGCTTGTAAACAACCTTTGCAGTACGATGCCTTTGAACACAATGCCAATCTTCCTCTTCTGTCTCTGCTTCTTTGTGTCCCATTACATTGCAATGGTTTCCTGCCGGTTGGCGACACCCACGTAAAGGAGCATTATAGCCATCAAGTGGGCTGGAGTGTTTAACACTTAAAGGATAACTTAGGTATTTTTCAACCTGGGCCCTATTTCCCCATGTGTATGTGTGCGTATGATTCATAGGTACAACTCGTTTTAAAATTGGTTAAGTATTGAGGGAGGAGGATGCAGCCGGCAGCCGTGAGGTAGATATGGGGGTAAATACGTCCCATATAAGTTTGCGCATTAAAAGTGCTTTTTTTCGCCACTGACCGGTTCAGATCGCCAGTGCTATCTCTGTAACATACTAAGCATTTCCCTTACCCTTCACCTTCTCCCGGCTGTGACGTCATCTCACAAGAGCTTTGCTCGTTGCCGGTAAGAAAGCAGAGGAGCCATGCTGAGTGCCGCTCAGAGTGGTGCTGGTTGTACTGGAGTACAGTTGAGAGTTTTAATGCATCGGTATCATGGCTGCATATTTACCCGATTTCGAGAATGAGGATGACCCCTTTTATTACGATGGCCGCCCGTACTTATTTGAGCCCGAGTATACAGACGAGGAGCTCCTACAAATTGAAGAGCAGACGAGGATAGACAGAGAGGGCCAACGAGCAGACGAGGGTGAAGCAGCGGCTGCACAAACGCGAATCTCTGAGGACTGGTGGTGCTCCTTGCTGTGACTCACAGCACAGAGGAAGAATGTCTGTGTTGCAACGAGTGGGACCTGCTGCCCAATATTCATGGTCTCGATGTGTCCTGGGATGATACAGAAACTACCAAACGCTGTGTAACTACATTAGAGGATTTCCCCCCTCTGATCAACAGGGCAGTGCTGGATACCTTTTTTCATGTGCCCAAAATAAATTGGAGGAGGCGGCCAAAACCACAGGGACCAAATGGTCAACTATCCATCAAGTACCGTAAAACTTGGTGTATAAGTCGCACTTTTTTTCCCTTTTTTTTCATCTAAAAAGTTGGGTGCGGGTTATAGACCGGTGCGACCTATAGACCAAGGTAAATGCTGATATAGGTAATTTGACCCACAAGATGGCGCTACGTTAGGCTGACCAAACGTCCTGTTTTGCCCGGACATGTCCACTTTTCACGTCCCGTCCGGG
>NC_065506.1:3701315-3718384 GCF_006386435.1 Epinephelus moara | reverse complement strand
GAGGAGAGGGAGAAATAAAACAAAATAAGATAAAATCGGAAAAACTTGTCTCCCTCTTTTATTTTATTTTCAGCGTTTAATCAAGGCGGAGGCGGGTGGCTGGAGGTCCGAGACTTCCAGCGAGGAGAGAGGTAGAAACAAACAGCCAATGTGTGTCTGTGCGTATGTTCAGGTGTTGTCATGTAAATAACAGTGCCCAAGCAATAAACAGGACAGACAATAGGATTTTATTTATTTTTACACTACATTTTCACTGAAAGCTGACCGAACCCGACCCGAGCCCGAATACAATTTATAGCTACATAAATACATACAGTAATTTAAACTCATTTGTTTTTGGGATTTGAGTAAGCATGTATAGTTACAGCCCACACTGTAATAAGGTACTGTAATGCTGTCTTCTTAAAAAAGAAGTTTAATATTAATTTAAACTCATTTTTATGGCTCAGATGTTGTTATACCGTAATTTTATTTCCTGAAGAGGTTATTTGGAAAATTGCAATCTGAAAAGTAACCAAAGCTGCTTAAGAGGTTATTGTGTTTTGAATGTGTTTCAAATTAAAAATAAAGGGAAACAGTGTAGGAATAACTTGTATAACGTTTTTATTAACAAACAGTAATATAAAACCTTGTTTTCCCTGTTTGAGACTTAAAAAATAGACTGCGACTTATATGCCAGTGCGATTTATATTCTGAGTTTTACGGTAAGTATAAGTAATGTCTTTATGCATGTAATACTGATACCTAGAATTGTCTCCGAGACGCACATTTACGGTTGCATACTTTGCCCTCGTATATATCGTACCGTTTTCTTCCGGCAACAGCCAAGCTCTCGCGAGATGACGTCAGAGCCGGGAGGAGGTGAAGGGTCAGGGAAACGCTTAGTATGCTATTTACAGAGATAGCACTGGCAATCTGAACCGTCAGTGGCGAAATACTGAACCAATTTTAAAACGAGTTGTACCTATGAATCATATACACACATACACATGGGGAAATAGAGCCCAGGTTGAAAAATACCAAAGTTATCCTTTAAAGGTCAAACAATCAGGCAGAAGTTTACACATGGGTGTGAGGTAGCCGAAAAAATAGTTCCACAATTGAGATGAATAGCGAAAACACAGATGGAAACCACAGTTTGCTACGATTTTTATGTCAGAACATCAACGAACACCACTGACCATTCGGTGAGCTCATGGCTTTGAAAACGAACGTTTAGGGTGGTTTTAGGACCGTTTCACACATGACCATAGGCAGCAGTGTTAAGCCAGGTAGGGGAGAGCCAAATTCTCAGAAAATGAGCATTCGTCAGTATTTTGATCTTAGCCATTCTATTTCATCATAAACAACCCAGAAACGGGGCTCAAAGTGCAAAAGACCAGACTTCTCCTTTAAATTTCTAATCTAGTTAAGTTGAACTGCATTTTTATAACCAACTAAGTACTTGCTTAGTGTTGTAGTTGAAGCTATAATCTGATTCTCTAACAGCACATGTGGTTCATACTGTGATGTTGTTGCTGTGCAGATGTCAGAGATGGAGATTTCAAGGGCCGTGGCAGAGCGCAGTCTGAGGGAACACATGGGGAACGTGGTGGAGGCTCTGGTGACACTGACCAATTGAACAAACAGCATTTACACAATGGACTGCTTTAATTGCTTTTTGAAATACCAGAGTTCATCAAGACAGAAAGGCTGAACTGATAACTCAGTGGTTAAACTGTTGTGATGTACTCTTTACCCCAAACCCTTTTCCCCCATGTTAAAATAAATGTTGACCTGCTTCCCTCTGTGTTTGTGATTAAAGCAATTATAAAACGTTTCTCTCAGTGAAAGATTTTAAAATGACAAAAATACAACTTTTATTCATCACAAAGTCACAATACCTGTACTATCACAAAAAAGGTAATGCAGGAAATCAGTCTATTAAATGTTGTAACTAGCTGATTTCTAAAAAAAAAAAATACAACAGACTGCTTTAAAAAGACAATGTATGACAATATGCAGCATTCCTCAAATACTGTAGGAAATTTATGCTACATTGTATTTTTACAGCCAAGATCCCATGTTGAAGGGATATTTTATGTATTGACAAATTTAAAAATCATCTGCATTTTAGTTAACTTTAAGAAGCCAACATTAAATGAAGGATCATCAAAGTGGTGGAATCAGTTTGTACTTGCTGCTTTCCCTCCACAACCTAAAGTCAGGAAAGACTCAGTAGGATGCAGCTCTGTCTCTGAGCAGTCTCTAAAGCTGCGGCATGTCTGGTGAAGCCCATTCCACACATCTTAAGTCTTCCTCTTCTTCACTGTGGGTCGGTCAAACACGTCCCTCACACCTGCTGCCTTCTGCTTGAAGAACTTGCTGTTCTGAGCACTCTCCTGGGCCCAGGCTGAGTCAAACGACGTGGTGTCCTGGTCCACCAGATGGGTATACTTGGTGCGTCCAGACCGACCAAAGTTTTTGACCTTACAGGGGAAAATGAACCGTAACGGGTCAAATCAGAGAATTTAATAACTAAACCTTTATTGAGGGTAAACTGCATATCCGGTTGGAAAAATTCCACCAAACAGCATTCAAGTATGGACAGCAAAAGTTGCATCCATTTTCTTGGATTCAAGTGTTTTACTCAAAAATCTTACTATGGCCTCATTTAAACATTGAATTAAGAAGGTACAAAATATGTACATGCATCTGGTATTTAATTTGTAAATATCTTTTCCCCCTTTTTTTCAGAATTCAAACACACTGAAAGGTTCTGTAGGTAACTTTGAGGAAAATCCTTGTTTAGTGACCCCTTTCTCTGAGACTGTAAGTCAACTGAAGTCACTCTACATCCTCCGTAGCCATGAGGGAGCACCTGCATCGGCCACAACAATGACTAACGAGACTGACCGGCATCAGGTTGATAGAATACTGGAATATAAATTAGAATCATATTTAGCGTAACATTACTATCTGTATGTTCCTGTATTTCATTTGGACCATTGACTCCTTGACACTAACAAGCTTACCATTTGCAAACTACATCATCAGCTGACATTACAAAGCAACTAATGGCAGACCCATGCAGTGTAGCTTTACAGTTAGCTGGCTAACCTTAGCTTACGGTCATTGGCTGCTCAGCTAGCCGTGACTTAGCCACACTGCACAGATCTAGCTTGGTTGCTTCAAAGCTAATAAAGCAATTTGTAGACCAGTTCCGGGAGGCTGAATGAAATAGCTGACATTATCCACTCAATACAGTATTTTGCCACATTTGCTAGCTAGCATTTCATCTGTCTGACAAAGCAAGCCATGTGATGAATTGATCACAGGTGAATGATTTAGCTATGATAAGTCTGTGGAACAGCGTAGGATACAACAGTGTGTGTAACACATGTAACATGAGTAGAAGCTGCTAACCTGCATGACTTTGGGTAAGATGGTTTTGTTGAAGTGATCCTCCAGAGTAGGTGCGCTGAAATCTCTCTTGTAGACCTCCTCCTCCTCATCCTGTAACAGAAATCATGTCTACAGTCACAGACTGCTAATGATCCTACCCTTGTCTGCTGCTGATGCACACAGTGGGCGGCTCAGAAAGTAGAGTTGGTCATCCACTAATCAGAAGATCAGTGGTTTGACCCAGCTCCTCCAAACCAAATGCAGAAGCATCCTTGAGCAAGATACCGCACCCCAGATTGCTCCTGACGGCTGTTCCGACGGCATGTGAGTGTGTTAAAAACCGAGTTGTAGGTGGTACCTTGTATGGTAGCCTTTGCCACCAGTATATGAATGTGTGTGTCAATGGGTGAATGTAATTGGTAGTGTAAAAGCGCTTTGAGTGGTCAGAAGGCCAGGCATGGGCTATACAAATGCAGGTCCATTAAGCATTTAACATCAAATGATCATGCTCATTTCTACAGTGACGGACCGCTGAGGAACCTGCACCTGTCAGCAGCTAATGATTCACTGTAACACTACATCTGATGACTTCGTGAGCTTCTTTGTTGGGTAAAAACAACTGGCTGAAACAGATGGAGCCAGACATTTCACAGTTGTCTGCTCCCGGGTGGAGAATCTACACAACAGAGACTGTTTCTACATTTCAAACTTACATGGAGCATTTCTGTACTACAAATACATACACAGTATGTGTTATCATGCCATTTTAGTTACATGTAACTGAAAACAGAATTCAGATCATATTACAAGCAATATTAGAAGGGACTATGGTAAATTGATAAATATCAATGTAATATGCTTTTGCACAAAATTGGCAGAAAGTTCAGTCATCACAAAAGCAGCCCTACGCTTCTCTTAAAAGTCTCCATAGTGTTTGAAAGACAAGGCTGACTAAACATCTTTAACTGTAAACTACAGTCACCCTGATGTTTCATGTGGACCTGATGAATCTGACAAAGCTACGGTCAGACCAAACTGCAGTCATGAATTAACTATTCACCTCTGTACTGACTTACCATGAAGAAGGCTCCTCTGTGGTAGTACTTCTGGAGGAACTTGTATTTGCCTTTGCTGGCTTTGTTGGTGACTTGTTTACCGCTGTTTCTGAGCTCAGCCCGACGCTCCTCCTCTGTCATGTTATGGAATCTCTCGATTTCAGCCTTCTCCTTCTCCATGCTGGGGACAGAACACCACACATTCAGTTCTAAATCCGTCAAGTTCATTTTTCGTGACATCAAGTCATTTCAGGGAGTCGTATCTGTGTTTACTCACACTTCTCGGGCCTCTCTGTCCCTCTTGATGCGTTTCAACTCTCTGACTTTCCAGGCTTCGTATTCCTCCTCCTCATTCTCTCCATCAGTGTCCAAAGCATCCAGAGCTGCCAATGTGCGCCGGTTCTCCTCAAACTCCTTCTTAGCCTCCTCCTCCACAATCTTGAGGGTGTAGCGCCGTCGCTCCTCTGCCTGCCTCTTGGCCTCAGCCTCCAGCTCTCTTTGCCTCTGCTCCTCTGCTTCACGCTCTGCCACTGTGACTCTGTCCTTTCTGTGGTGCACACAGAAAAAAAGGAATACAGGTTAAACATACCATGAAGTGACCATTTTTCTGTTATGATGTTGCATTCATGGTTTTATTGCTTTGATCTATTATATAATATAAAAAAAATTAAGGCTGCTCCTGACTAATTATGTCAGTCAAATCAGATTCAGCCACTTAATACAATATTCAATGATTTGTTTTTATTTCCACATAAAGTTTTAAATGGGGCTCAGTGGGTTCAGTGTGAAAGCAGCACTCATGTATTAAAGCAAACAAGCTAAATACGTTAACGATAGGGTTGGGTATCGTTTGGGTTTTTTCTGATACCGGTGCCGAACCGATACTTTAAAAACGGTACCGGTGCTTAAACAGTGCCTGAACCATGTTTTTATTTATTTATTGCTGAGGAAAATTAGAAATACCTATAAATAAATAGGTATATGAACTCTATTAACAGTTTTAAAATATAATAAAAAACACTTAACAAATTAATATTACAATAATATTAACTTTATTAAAGTCCAGTCTCTGTAGGCAGCCCAGGCTCCGCAAATGGCAACAAAAACATTTGGGTCCAGGCTATACCAACCAGCCAGCGCGAGACCAGCGAAAGTAAGCACACACACATGAACACGGTGCCCACGGCTAAAAACAATTCAAATGACGATTTTCCAAACAACTTTTTATGTCGGGGCTTCACTTGGATCACTACGGACGAGCAGTATGGAGATATTTTGTGGTTTCAATTATGTGTTTTTTGGACGTTTGAATCTGGGGCGCTGTAATCCTCCATTAGAGGGGTATTCCAGGTAGGACGTTCAACAAACTCTGAGTCTAACCCTGAACTCTGAGTTGATTTACCCTAAGATGGGAAACTCTGAGTTGCCGGTTCTAGAATAGCTGATTTGAGTTAGTTCAGTCAACTCTGAGTATGTTCACTCTGAGTTAAGCCGACAATAAAAAGCCATCATCAATGGAGCTCTGACTCCACGATTCACCATGGCAACAGGTAAATAAGACAGTCCCTCCATTTTAATCCAGTGGATGCAGAGATATCAATGCATGTGTAGCAGACAGTGTACGTTTATCTTTAAAAGAAGAGCCTGAGTCAGAGCGAGGAAAGTGTACATAAGTTAACCATAAAGTTAATAAGAAAGTTTTATTCAGTGTTTTCCATTTATTCATCATTTATCAGACTTACATTATTCTTAATGAAGATAAAGTGGTGGAATCTGACTGTGTATCAGGCTGTAGATACATTACATTATATTAATAATATATAATAATATATTTGTTCAGATTTAATCTGATGGGGAAAAACACAGGAGGCAGCAACTGAAAAATAGGAAGATTTAAAACATATAGGCTAGCTAGGCTATAGATCAAAGACATAAAGACATGACTGTAAACTCACAGTCTGACCCAGTAATAATATGTTTGGTGATTTGCACTTGAAAAGACGTTGAGGTTAAAATACAGTAGATTTTAAAATGTTGGACATCTATTTATATCTTGACTCAACAGCATTCAGTGACTTTATTTTAGCTACAAATGTAGTAAATTTAAAGACACTGAAATGCTGCACCATTGCTCACTCAGAAATATTAACATAATCCCCAATATTAGGCTATAGGAATTATGTTCCATCAGTGCGACCAATGACATCACTGATAGAGATCATTAGTCACTGATACTACGTGTCTAAAGCTTCATACCGATTTTTAAAATTTAAATAATTAGACCTACACATTATGTGCAATAAACATTTGGGAGCTGCTCTAACAGACTGACAGTCTGATCCTTGTGCACAGTGTTATAAAAAATAATAAATATAAAAAGGACAGAGGTTTGATTCTGAGCTGAGGGTGAATTCTCGCTGTGTAATATTTGAATGTAAAGACAAAAACTGATGTCCAAAGAAATGATTGATGTGCATAAATTCAGTAACTTAAGACAGTCCTGAGTAACAAACTAATATCCAGCAGGATTTAGACTGTGACAGACGGTAAATCTCCGCTAATTAATGCGCTTCGATACAAGCTTTGACACGGACTGAATGAATGAGGAAATGAAACAGCGTGTAAGAGGGAGGAGACAGAGAAAAACTCAGGGTTTATTGAAGAAAACCTGTCAGCGAGCAGGTTATGTTCACAGAGTCTGTTACCATGGTGACTGACTCAGAGTTTCAGTTACCTCTCTTTCTGGAACGGATAACTCAGAGTTTCCCTCATCTCAGGGTTAACTTACTCTGAGTTTTCGCATAACCCGCTTTCTGGAATACCCCCTAGGTGGAGTTGTGTTGCTACCTCCTCTCCCCTTGGATCTCCTCAAGTGTTGTGAGGACTCTAAAACTTCACCTGAGCCTCCATCAGTATATGGGTGAGTAGATAATGGGTGCATTTTCATGTTCATGTTTCATGTATCCCTTGAACAGGTGTGTAAATCCTGGGTAACTAGCAGCCATTGCTTGTTTATGACAGAGTCACTGAGGCTGAGGGGCAAGCTAGCTCCGTTGTGTTTGATATCACAGTTGAACGTAAACAGAAGTGACGTTCAATGGTGCTTAGTGTGCCTTAAATAATAATATACACTCAGTAAGTGAACAAATGAATGAATGAATGATTCTGTTACGTGTAACGTCCAATAGAGGGAGACATAGCATTAAAAAAAGCACCGAAAAGAAGGCACCGTAATGTGCGTTTTGTTTCGATCCGGTAGGTATCGGTTGTATAGGTACCGGTTCTATACACTAGATATCAAACGGAAACCACAGACTGTGTGGTATTAAGTATCAGTAAGCCGTAAATTCACCACTTCCAGGCAGAAGAGAAAACATAATGTTATCTCAGAGCCTTACAGTGGAACATTTCTCCTCTTCTGTGCTGCTGCATCATGTCCCCAGCTGACTGTACTAAAGAAATCCGTGTACCCTTTGTTCTTTTGTTTTTCCGTTTCAAAACCAAATCAGAAAAACAATCTCGTTTTTCTGTTTATCTGATTTAAAACCAGAACAGAAAAACGGGAAAAAGATCTGCGGAGGAACTTTTGAACTTCACAGAGGAGCGCTCCATTCTCAGCTACTTGTAGCCTAGTTATGGCCGCACTCCAGCCTTATGCAGACCTTATCTGTGAACTTTTTGAGAGTGGCAAGACACATGCAGAAATCAGTGACATTTTGCAGCGTTAAGGGGCCACGCAGTGTTCCATAATGAGCGTCAGGAGATTCTGCATGGACCACAACCTTTGTCAGAGAAGTGTTGTTTCAGAAGCCGAATTGAAAATGGCTGTGGTTTCTGCAATAACGGTGTGTGTGTGTGTGTGTGTGTGTGTGTCCGTCCATCCTTATAATACGGGATCATCCCTTACCTACTAAATCAATACGGGACACAGTTGGTGAGAGTAATTGATGCTGACTAGGTGTGTGCGATATCTAGGGCTGTAGTCAACCAAAGAATATCCTGGTCGACTGAAGTCGTACATAATCTTTAATTAATCCATTGGTCGTGGGGAAAAAATAATCTGCACGTTATTATATCTAGATTGACTAAATCAGCCACAGTGCGCTTGGTGCACTCTACCTGGTAGCCTTATTAGCCTGAATGAATTACAAATAAATATAAAAAGCTAGTATTTGCAGTATATTACATAATTTTTAACTTAATCATTTTATACTTAAATGATAACAACAGACAATTATTGAGGAATATACAAAAATAAATTTGAGATAAATGTTTTTGTTTTACTTTATTAAAATAAACAGGACCCTCCACTATTGTTCCAGCCCGCATTGTGTGATATCGGAACATAGAGCTGCGCAGGTGTGATCGGATCTCAAAAAGACAGTTGCGCCTGCAGTTATAAAACCATTATTTGACCAAACATTTTGAAATATGCCAGTGCTGATTGTGTTCACACTCAAAGCTCATGGAGCATCCTAACGCAGACAAGTTTGCCTACCGTTTTTAGATGATATGCCATGTTGGATATTGAGCTGTGATATGTAAAACTCCTGTTTGCAAAGTTTACACAACTTTTTTTTGGTCATCTGTTTTAATAAAATGCAGCCATACCGATGACTTCTTTGACATGGTCTAGCCAACTCCGATTACACGTTCAGTAACACTCAGTCAACATGCAGTAATCAACCAGTCGACCAGGAGACTACAGCCCTAGCGATATCATATCATCAACAGTAATGCCTGCATAATTTTCAATGATAAAAAATTAAACCTAGTTCAGACCAGTGATTCCCACCAAGACAAAACCATTTTAGAACGTTGAAGAAAAGTTGCAGTGGTGTGAACTGGGTGGTCGGAGCTCGACTCAAGCCGGCTGAAGGTGACACCTGCAACTCACTTGTTTCTACAGCCAATTGGCTTGTAGTGAAGATCGCAGATAGCGTGTTCCGCTGTCTGGTGTCGGAGGGTGAGTCACTTCTGCTCTCGCTATGCTCTCTTACACATAATAAAGTTCATTTTGTTCTCTGAATTTTCTACACTTTGGTCAAACTGCTCCCCTCTTTTTTTTTTAGATCATTTTTGGGGTATTTTTTTTTTATATACTTTATTAATCCCCGAGGGGAAATTCAATTTTTCACTCTGTTGTCAATTACACACAGGTCCGAACACACACATGCGTGGGCTGCCCATGACAGGCGCTCTGAGTGGTTGGGGGGTTCGGTGCCTTGCTCAGGGGCACCTCGGCAGTGCCCAGGAGGTGAACTGGCACCTCTCCAGCTACCAGTCCACGCTCCATATTTTTGGTCCGGACGGGGACTTGAACTGGCGACCCTCCGGTTCCCAACCCAAGTCCCTATGGACTGAGCTACTGCCGCCCCTTTGCCCTCACTTAATATTGAAAGCTGAAGAGAGACGAAAGGGATAGTGAGGGGGGATTACATTCAGCAAAAGGCCCAGGCTGGACTCGAACCGAGGCCACTGCAATTAGATCCGAGCCTCAATGGTATGCACTCTACTAGATAAACCACCAGGCACCCCAAATGCTTCTAAATGCTGTGCATACTGAGGCCATTAAACTTTGATTGGGGAGTGGGGGGTTAAAAGCCAGAAATGTGAGGAACCACTAAGCTACAGTTGTAAGGTAAGGAAACTGTTGCTTGAGTTCATACTTGCGAATGAAGACAGGTTTGAGCCGGGGCTCTGCTTCATCCTCGCTGTCTGTGTATTCTTCATATTCAGACTCTGACTCTGACTCCTCCCCTGACTTCCCTTCCTCCTCCAGCTCCATCACCTCCATCTCCTCATTCTTTCGTTCAGTGGCTCTCTGCCTCATCATTGCTCGTCTCCTCTCAATTTCCTGCACAGAAAGAGAAAGTCCGCCTTAAAAACTTTTCTTAATATAGCTTGGAAGGAAAAAAGAGAAACACTGTCATAACTTCTTCAGTGACTGGGAAAAGCCCAGATCACTGAGGTCAGATTAAACAGCATAGACAGTAACCTCATCATCCACTTCTTCCTCTTCCTCCTCCTCTTCCTCACTACTCTCCTCACGCTCTGGGTGCCATGTGCCTTCATCAGAGTCCTCGCTGCTCTCAGCCATAACCTCAGGCTCTGCAATCTGTCTGTGTCGTGCGAGCCTGAAGACAAGATAACAGGAAGCAACGGGGGCAAATTAACACTCTAGCACCACAAACTTAAATGATCATATCAATCAACTCAAATCAAATAATGTGAAACCTCTCCTCCACGTCCTCAGACACACGGTTGAGCAAACGTTTGAGACGTGGATCAGAGACCTCCTCCTCTTCCATCTCCAGCTCTGCCTCCATTTCCTTTCCCTTCTTCACAAACTGGAAGTCCTCTTCTTCCTCATCAGAAGACTCCATTGGTGCGTAGTCAGGACGTTTACCTGACACATATCTCTTCACCTTCACCTTCTCCATGGAGAGCTCACCTGGAATATGCAGAGACAATGATGAGCTTAGTCAATCTAGGCTTTCACATCAGTGATGCTGAAGGTGTAGATGCTTGCTTGAATCCAGCTTTTATTACAATACTTTATAAGTTAATTATTTAACAGCTTCCCAAAAGTTTAGAACTTATTTTTGCTAAGACTGAGACACAATGATGACAATTCAGTACTATTCACCTTGTTTTTTTTCTTTTTGGAATGCACTAATTATGATTTTAAAGCTGATGCTAAAATCCAACAGAATCAACAAAATGCCCCCAAAAATTGACAGTTCCAGTTCCAGTTCCAGCTTCTAAATATGAGGATTTGCAGTCTTTCTCTGTTTTACATTATTGTTCATTTGTCTTGTTCATATCTCTGGATTTTGAACGGTTGGTTCTTCAAAGCATGCAGTTAAGTGATGTTGCCTTGGCTTCCAGGAAAGTTACCGGTAGTTGTGAAAAATAAATAAATATAATAATAAATAAAAATAAGCCCTAAAAATCCAATATTTTTCTGCCCATACCAGCTCATGATGACATGGGTTTTGTTGAGAGTCTCGGTACAAATTTGCTCAAACCCATAAGTAGGGTTTAAGTTCTAATATTGTAGATAAGCAAATGTAAATGGTATGATGACCATCAAGTTTTACATCACGGTATACCTTGAAGCCAGTATACCCATGGCACTGGATTATGATGATTTGCATTTAAGTACAGGTGTTTTTAGCGCTTGATGTTATTTACTCATCTACCTTTTTTTGTTTTGTTATTATGTTTGGTGTATAATGTTGATTTGTTTATGTACTATGTTGTATTTTTATGGCTGCAGTTTAGGTGAAGACCCCAAGACAAACTGCAAGTTTTTTGTGAATCTTAGTATTTAGATCCATCTCTTCAATAATAGTACTAATACTACACTATAGTATGTGTTTGAACTAAAATTCTGCATTGAAAATGTTAGGAGAATTTTCTCAACAAAAAGGAAGTTTATCACAAACATTTACGATCATCACATCTGGAGATACACGATTTTTACTGCACAGGAAAAAGATTAAAAACTTTAGTAAGGAAAGCTGTCGGGCATGTGGTGCAGTAAAAGTACAATATTCACCTCTGAGATGTAGTGGAGTATGAATAGCATGAAGTAGCATGGTAAAATGGAAATACAGAGGTAAACTGCAACTACGCTGACTTTATACTTGAGTTAAAAAAAAAAAAAAAAACGTTACTTGAATAAATACACCTAGTTACATACCACCATTTAAAGCACTTAAGGCTGATAACACTCTGTGGTCACTTTTGAGGCCGTAATAAGTATTGATTAACTGGATTATGTGTGATTATGTGATTACTGGATTAATGAAATTTTGCTCCGCTACACTCCACTACATAGTCAAACGTATGTTGGCCAGACATCACAAGCATGTGTGTGCTGAGCATCTCATTCTGAAATCACTGGTATTGATATACTGCTGCAGCCTGTAGGAATATGCCAATTTGGTCCCACTTATGTTAGTAACGTTAGTTAATTATTTATTTAGCCAGCATAAAGTGGTGACTAATTTCAGACCGACCTAGCGTTATTTGTGTCAACAGTGAGGTTACGTTAAGATAGCTGGCTAACTTAGCACGCCGCTAGCCCCCTGCTTGCTAACCGCGAAAGCGTCTCACCTTTCTCGTTCCGGACCGGCACGGCTCCGGCCGTGGACTGGATCGGAGGGAGCTTCATGTTGAGGGCTTCACGACTAGACATCACTGCCTGGTCGATAGTTTCAACTAAATCAAATTTCAAATGAGTATCTTAACGTTACTCAGACAAAATCAGCCTGTCATTTCCGTCTCGATCAAACGGAAGTGAACTTGCTAAAGAACGAGGGGACCGGAAGTGGGAGGGACCTGGGAGCTAAATTTTTTATAAAAGGTTTATAGATGTCAAATCAATCATCAAAACATGTTAGCCAGAAAATGGTCACGGAACTGAGGTTCTGGACCCTACTATAATGTATATGTCTGATTTGAAGGTTTATTCTGTGAACAGAAAACATGTGTGACTGATGGTGAAGTTTAGTTGTCAGAAACTAAATACATTCATCATAAACTATAGGCTACAGAGTCTACTGTATAACACTGGACTTTTTAAATTATTGAAGTATTTAGCACACAGAGACTTGTGGTCAGTGGGATGTGAGGATTCTTAAAATAACATCTGTACAGATGTGAAGCCCTGACTGTATCTGACTGAGCCTTAATGAAAGCTGCTGTCTAGTATTTTTTTTTCCTCTGAAAATATGAAACGAAGAACAAACAACTCGCACACCACAGGGCTCCAATGCTGAAATGTTTATTATACAACAGTTAGTTCCGGCCCTGCAATCTGATTGGTCGAGAGACAGTAAAACCGTGACGATATTGGAGTACAACCAGAGATATTGGATGAAGCGAGATAGACAGAGAACGAAGGAACAAACTGTGGCCAGTGATAAAAAAAAGCTGGAGAGGAGGGCAAACCAGCCTTCTTCATAGGAGGTCGTGGATTTATCAGCGGGTCAGAAGTCCCCCTCCCCACCTAAGAAACAGACTCGGCTACTGCCTAATAACAGAAGGGCACCTATTGGTTTGACTTGCACTACACTCAGAGTTGACATTGTAATGTTATAGCTCCTATTGTACTATAACTAAGACTCTGTAAAGCTACTTTAGTTTACAAAATCGCTGCCATTTGTATTATATGTTTTGTTTTTTAAGGCCGTTTAATAACCGAGGCAGCTGATTAACCCGTACAGACGGTTTTAAATTCCATCCATTCACCCAGTAAGGACTCATTGAGTCCTTGCAGGGTGTAAGGGTTAAGAGTGCTGTGTTTTCTAGTTGGCCAGGACTATTTTCTTTTCCCTTTACCGTTATTTTCAGTATATAATGCAGCACTCGGTCCCCTTATTCAGTGATACACCCTTACCTAACTGGTTATTGATCACTTTCTAGTCTACTTCTCGTTCGTGTTCATTAATAACTTTGTCTTTATCTAGGCCTATTGTTTCTTTAAATGCCAGGGGACTAAGACAGACTTGCAAAAGGAAAGCCTTATTTTTATTTGCCAAACAACTTCATACGGATTTTTGTTTTTTTCAAGAAAGTCATTCCACATCTGCTGATGTCAATTTTTGGAGATCTCAATGGGGTAATGATATTTGGTTCTCTCAGGGCTCAGAGAGATCTGCTGGAGTAACCACGCTTAAAAATACTTTCACTGGTGATGTCCTACACTCAGTCTGCGACTCCCTAGGACACTACATATGTCTTATAATAACAGTCAATAATATTTATATCATAACTATTAATCTTTACGGTTATAACAACAAACTTGAGAATGATAAGTTACTTGACTCTATAGAGGAAAGAATTATATTTTGGCTCACCAAATACCCGAACTCTCTTCTTTTAATTGGTGGAGACTTTAATATTGCTCTAGATAATGCTACTGACAGGTGGCCTCCTGGGCGGCCCTCCTCCCTCAGCACAAACCTTAAAACACTTATGGGAAAATTTAACATTGTGGATGTATGGAGAGAAAAATCCCCATATATTTTATATAAAAACAAGTCACTCTTTTTTAAGAGTTGGGTACAGAATCAGATTCTGCTGGTGGGCCAGCTATTCAATGGAGAGGGGTGACTTTTCTCTTATAGAGAGTTTCTATCAACATATAATATTCCAGTTACGCCACGGGAATTTGCAATTGTATTTGACGCCATTCCATCAGGCTCAATAATGCTTTTCAGAAATACTGGCAGATCTCCACCCACTTCTGTCTCCCTCCCAGCTGTGGCTGAATCACCTGTTGGAAAAATCTGTTTTTCTAAACTTCCTCGAAATGATAAGAACATTCGTGCCTTGTTTCAGAAAGAAATTGTATCTATTCCAAATGTCATGTTTTACTGGAACCGATTTGTAGACAGCATTGACTGGAAAAAAGTTTGGATGATACCTCACAGATACCTTATAGTGAACAAGGTGAAAGAAGTGTCGTTCAAAATAATTCACAGATATTACCCTGCTAATCATTACATGGTTAAATTTAAAAGAGACATCAATACAAACTGTTCTTTTTGTGAAGACCACCCAGAAACTGTTTTGCACCTCTTTTGGTATTGTTTACACACCAGAACATTTTGGCAAAAGCAGATTTGTCATTGACCATATTTATAAAGACTTTACCTTATTGTGGGAGAATGTGGTATTTTGCTTTTATAGAAGTCAAAGTAAAGAAAATATGTACTTCATTATAAATTTATTAATTTTGTTGGCAAAGTTCCACATTCATAAATGTAAATTCACCAGTAAAAAACCTAATTTTATATATTTTCTCCATGAAGTTGTACATTATATTGTAGCATGTTGGGGGTAGGTGGGTGGAGTTTCCCAGCATGCTTTGGGTTACAGACATAAATTCAGGATTATTTTGTGTTCTAAACCAATTTAAGTGTTATCTAGTACACAGTTATTGATGTTACTGTTCCTTATATTAATGCTACAGTGTTTTAAGTAGTTACTGCTGTTCTTGTGGAAAATGTACTTCACACCATGAGCCTAAGTTACCTCACGATCAGCTAACTTCCTCCAATGTGTGCTTTGTAAAGTTGATGTTGTTAATGTTAATAAATAGCACTTCCTGTAGTTGTGCGGTGTATGGGGCACAGGAGTTGCTGTAAAAGAATAAGACTAGTTTCTGCCTGAGTCCTTTCAAAATAAAACCCAGCTTGTTACAATATTAATTTGATTTCTGACTCCAACAACAGAAAGGCAGTTAAAACTGTCAACATATGGTCCTATTTATCCTTTTAATAACTTATAAGCCTCCCCTGGCAAAGCTTCACTTGTGCTTAATTGTATTCTATATGTTCGTTCACTATTATATCTATCTATCTTTGTAAGTCACATCTGAACTGTAAACCACTTTTTGCAATAAAGATGACGTAACAAAAAAAAAAAGATGAAGCGAGATACCCAACTCAGCTCACTTCCTGATTCAGTGACGACAGCGCCACGCCCCCGTAGGAGACTTGCAGCAGCTGTGAATGTATTGTCGTCAATGAGGAAAATGAACGTGATCACAATTTATGGTCAATTCTTTCGCCCTGTAGTCACTAAAGTAAATATTGGGTTCATTTTCCACAAGCCACACATCTTCCCAATATTCTGACATTAAAGCTGCATTTTTCATCCGCACAGATCAAGAGAAAGTTAACTTTGTTTGAGCCCTGTCCGTCTCAGAAAACAAGTTCTCGCGAGATCTCGTGATCTTGATAAACAGGCGGTAAAATCACAGTTAGCTTACAAACAGTTATTTACCGCTAGTAATAAATAAAAAATGCCCAAGCTTTGTGCAACAATAGGCTGCAATAATAGGAAGAATTTTCATTCCACCTGCTTCTCGATCCGCATACCCAGACATCCACAGAGCCTCTGTTCAACACGGGGGTGGGGGCGGGTTTGAGAGAGAACAGGCTCTGATTGGAGAGAGACAGGAGAGAGATATTAGATATTAGATATTGGATGAAGGGAGATACCCAACTGTAGGCTTATCCAATGTTAAGAAAACGGTTACTCTTCCTGTCAGGGGTGCAAGGATTTCAGTTTTTATGACTAGTACTTTCCCTGTTATTGATAGATCCCTGTCTTGCCATTGAGTGAGTTTTCCTCTAATTTTTGTTAATTTTGACTCCCAGTTAATATTTTCCATGTCTTTTCCAATCTGTACCCCTAAAACTTTGATTGTATCTTTTTTTTTCTATGAGGCCTAGGTGTTCCACTGGCTCTTTCCAGTTGAGGTAGAGTATTTCACATTTTTCTTTATTAACTTATGTTCCTGATGCTGCACTGAATCCTTCACAAATAGCTAAAGTGTCTCTTACCGACTTATTATCTGTGAGAAGGAGGGTTAGGTCGTCCATATACAGACTGAGTTTTGCTTCCTTACCCAATGCCACTGGAATTGGGAGGCCTCTGATATTTTTCTTTTGCCTTAAAAAACATGCGAGAGGTTCGATTGCTAGTATGAACAATGTAGGGGAGAGTGAACAGCCCTGTCGTACACCTGATTTTACTTTAAACGGGTCTGTGTATTTACCGTTTACCAAAACTGCACTAGAGATGTCTGCATAGAGCAGGTCTACCCAG